>NC_051044.1:9147198-9454817 GCF_904848185.1 Acanthopagrus latus | reverse complement strand
TGAAGTGGGGTTTGGTTTGAGTGGTGGTGGTGGAGGGGGGGGTTTCTCGTTTTTCTTGGAAGTGTCACACCTTCACGCCAATATATATACCCCGAGAGTGTTTATTCCTGCCGCGCACCGAGCCAATCAGAGGCCGGTCCTGCATGGTGTGGCCGTCGAGCCCACCATTCATTTATGGATCCACGTTGGGAGGATCGCATGACCCCAGGAAGACCGAGGAAGTGCACCCCTCCACCCCTCCTCACCAGCACCACCACCACCACCCCCGCTTTATAAATAAACACACAGGCAACATCGGAGGTGACGCGGTTCGCTTGAACCGTGTTTCAGAGTTTCAGACCTGCGACTAGATGAACCGAAACTTTGGCAGAGCAAATACTACTACCGCACTTCTGCACCGTGGGCAAATATTTGACAGATTGCAGCCTGCGCGCGCGCGCGCGTGTGTGTGTTTGCTTTGTTTGTGTTTTGGAGTGTGTATTCTGTGTTCTGGGCATCTTCAGTCAGATTATACTCATCTGTGCCCATTAAACTCTTATAAAGGCAGTGATGCAGTGACAGCACATCAGCTCCACCTGTGCTTTGATTCACTATTTCTATTTTCTGCACCTTTTTTTTACTTTGACTCTACATTTTGGAGGTTATTACTGCACTTTTTCCTCCATTATATGCATTTGTTACTTTGCAGATTACCTGCTGCATCAGTAGGGTATTTTTCAGATGTCCATATTGTTTTAAGTGGCAAACACAGTGAGAAAAAAACAACCTAAAACACTGATTTCGATAATCAGAAACAGAAAAAAAGGATATACTGCTGTACATTTAATATCAGATACTTTAAGACTTTTACTCAAGTAATATTTGCATGGGCAACTTTTATTTTTTTACTAGATACTTTAACACAGTATCTACACTTTTACTCAAGTATAATTTTTGAATACTTTTGAAACCGTCTGAAACACAGACTGTGTTAAGAGTTTAGCAGTTTGCAGCTACAGTCTTCTCAAATGTCCTCAGTAACGTTAAATCAGAATCCAGAACTTTCTTCTGTAAAAAGTGTTTAAAATGTACCCAAAAATTATACTTAAGTAAAAGTAAAGTATTACTTTGGTAAAAGTAAAAGTCGTTCATACAAATATTACTTGAGCAAAAGTCTTAAAGTATCTGATATAAAATGTACTGAAGTATAAAAGTAATTTTGTACAAGCACAAGAAAAGTAACAGATACATAATCGACTTGGTTGATTTTTAGAACCGATATTATCATTTTTCTCATTATCGGAATCAGTGTTTTTTTGTTTTGTTTTTCTTTTAAACCTCTTTGCCGCTAAAAATAGATACATTTGAAAAATATGCTACTTTTGATGCGAGTAATCTGCAAGTTAACTAGAAATTAAAGTGCGAAAATAGATATAGTAGAGTGCCATGTTTGCCTTCAAAATCACAGGTCATATTGATAACACATCTGCAGAACTTCAACAACTTAACTTAAGAAGATATGTGTGCCGCGTTTTGTCAGCGTCAACAGTCTTGGTTGAAACTGCACATTAAGCAGTTAGCAATGTTAGTTCTTTTATTATTTTATTAGATTTATTTATTTATTTATTAGATTATGGTGAAATTTGAACAGCACGCTACTTTGGCTCCGAAGCAGCAGCGCTTAATCTGCAAATTAAAAAAAGAAGAAGTAAATCTACCTCCAAAATGTAGAGGAGTGTAAGTATACAGTAGCAGACAATTGTACTTGAGTAAATGTACTTAGTTACATTCCTCCACTGCCTCCGATGTGCTTTTCTGTTCCAAGTGTGAGAAGGTGGAGAAGATAACAGATGAGCTGTGAAATTCATCTCCATCTCCATCTTGGAAATCACTCTGCCTGCCCTCATGCAAACACACACACACACATGCAAACACACACGCAAACACACACACACACACACACACACACACACACACACACACACACACACACACACACATCACCCCACACAGAACTGGCATGACTTAAATAACGTGCAGGGGCCCCCAGTGTTGTTATCCTGTAAAAGTGCTCTTCAACGACTCTCAGGTGGCATCAGCACAGCGTTGAACCTTCTGGGGTTACCAAGAGCCTCCCCAGGTGTAACACACACACATACACACACACACACACACACACACACACACACACACACACACACACACACACAAACACACACACACACACACACACACACACACACACACACACACACACACACACACACACACATCAATCACTACCCCCCCCTCACACACATACACACACATCCTTAAAAAACACCACCCACGCATCGCTCTCATTCGTTCATTTGCCAGTCCTCTCTCTCAGATCCGGAACATGTTGTTCACATGGCATCACATGATATCAGGCAGCTTTCACACCATGTCAGTTTCTTATCGACGTAATATAATACACTTCATCATGAGACGAACAGTTAACAGCTTATTTGTTCTCTGCTGGTCCGGCTCTTTACACAAAGCAACGAAACCTGTGAAAAGTTTTACGTAATTTTGTCTAATCAGCTGGAAAGTGACTTGTTTGCAGGATTATTCTCGGTCAGGCACAGTGACTTCTCTCAGTTTTTGTACCAGTTAAGCAAATAAGATATGAAGTATTGATTAGTGGGACTTCTGATGTGCTGGTAAACAGATTTTGTTACCATCTGGCTGATCTCTATAAACACATATCTGAATATGAATACAGAATCTGTAGTCAGAGACAAGATGTTGGTATTGGAAGTGTTCTGATTGTCCATACGGAGAACAAATGAACAGAACACAGTGGACAAAGTTCAGTCTCAGAATCCGTCGGCTGTTGGTTTTTTTTTAGCCTTTTTTAGAATCATCTCTTGACTCCAACTCATTGTTGTGCCTCCAGTTGCTAATCAGACTGTGAACAATGACCACACCACACAAGAGGACATCACAGCTGGATACCTTTTACCCAGAAATGGAATAATGGGAAAGAAAAGAAAAGAAAAGAAAAAAAAAGAAAAGAAAAGAAAAGGTCCCCTAACTTTTACTAATTTCAACAGAAACAACAACGTTTCCATAAACCTGACCAACAAAAACAAGTGATGCGGTCCTTCTGAGGGGCGTGTCATCTAAAGAGATCAGACGCTCGGCACATGTTGTTGTTTGATAATATAGCTCAATATAAATGTTTCGTTAGACCCTTTCTGTCCCGAACATGTCAATGTGTTTCAAACTTTAGGTACTGTTCAAACATTAAGTTATTAAAAAAAGTCACAATCTCAAACTGAGCTCACCCCCGATGACATCACAAGGGTAATTTACCTTGAACAGCTCCTCTAGATCCACAGAAGAAATTGCAACAAGTTCACTGCTCTACATTAGAAAAACAAGTGAAGTGCCACTTTAGATAATATTGTTTATGTCAAACAAACACTCAGTTCATTTAATTCAGAATTGTGTATTTACACTTTCAGGGCTTTATACATGTACTCAACATTCATCACTGTCAAATATAAATCCTGCAGGCTGTTTAGTGAGCATGCATCTACTGAACATAACCAGCCACTTCATGAATATAAAGTTATGTATCACATTATTTGCTCAACATTTGCATCTTTGCACTGTTTTTAATGTGTTTATAATTACCATAAACACTTGATCTGTATTTTTAGACATCGTATGTTTTTGGTACACACAGTATTTATAGACCTATTTTCACCTACTTTAATTGTAGATTATTGTTTATTTTTACATCACATTCCTTGTATATGTGCACATACTTTGCTCAAAATGAAGCAGAGTCTGTTCATGTAAACAAGAGGAAAAACAAGAATTTTTAATGCTATTTGAAAATGTCTGCAAATTTGGCTTCTTCTGACATTCTGTGATTTATCAGTTAATCAAAAAGACAATCAGCAGATAATGAGCTTGATTGTGGCACAGAGATACACTTAATTGGAAAAATCAAATTTAATTCAACTAAAGCTAGCATTTGTTGAAAAACAATTACAGTATATTTATATTTTAGAGGTGAAATAGGGAACAAAGAACGTGTCCTTGCTCTCAGCGCTTTAAATGCCAAACAGGTTGTTGAGCAAGGCTTTACCTCAGGACTTCAACCTCTCAGTGTCCTGGTGTGTACTGGCATATTGAACACAAGGTAACACTGGCAGTGTCGCTGACAGCTGGCACTGCGCACACTGCAAGTCATAGAGAAAACATGTTTTCTCGTGATGTCCTCTGTGGGCAAACAGCGCTACGCAATACCCTCAGCTTTGACCTCGTGTGGAGCGGGTGACTGAAGAGTGTTGTGCCGTAATATATATACGTGTTACAGAGTGTGTGTTTGTGCTGTTTGTTCATCAGCGGCTGTCGCTCTCATTCCTGTACTAACCATCAGTTCAAACAGCACAATACTGTTAGTTTCCAGGTCATTTATTGGTGATTTAAAGCCATCCCAGACAGAACTCAGGCTTTTTTCTTGTGGATTTACTTACGTAATTGATTTAATGGACCTTTCAAAACACTTTGCTCTTACTACACTGTGAAGTATGAAATTTAAGTCAGAGGGGCAAACTCCTTACATGAGTTTTACATGATTTTTTATTAACAAAATCTATGGCATGGACTGGGAAAAGGTCACAAAAACTCTAAATGATATCAACTAAATAACATGTATACAGAGCTTGAAGAACGGCGCAAAATAATTTAATAATAAAGACTCCCTGTTCTAGAGACTTCCACTGACTTCCACTTCCACCGGCTCACTTCTGGTTCAGTACTTGGTTAACTTGAGTGAGGTAAAAATAATTTAATTGTGCGGCTCCTGTAGACTTTCCAAATGTTATTCGACCAATGGCTCCAGTTATGACAGTGAAACTACTGATTTCATGACCTAAGATGCTCAAATACATTTTAAATCCACCGTTTTACAACTGCTTCATTCACGAAGTGAGCTTAAGGCAAAAATACTTCTCGAGCCGTTGTCCAGGTGACGATGTAATTACACGGTTTGGCCCCAACCAAACCTGGCTTCAGAGCCTGGTGCTCTTCCTGTGTGCTTGACGTTAGCGTTAGCTTTCTAGTGTTACTGACAATAATGTTAGCATTGGCAATGTGGGGAAATGTGGGGACTGTTGTCAAAATCCCCTTTACACAAACAAATAATTGAAATATTAATGCACAAAAACACAGTTTTTTTATTTCTCATCTAGTTGGGTTGTCTCATTTAAAATGAAGTCTTGGGTCTTTAAAAAACTAAAATAACAACATAAAACATTCATGATCTGAACATATATGTTTCATCTGCAGAGTAGAAACTTCATAAAGAAACAAACAGATAAAATGATTAAGTTATTATTGAAAATTGATATTTCGTCTGTTAAATTGCTGGCTTGTGTTTATTTCAGCTTAAACTTAAACCTTGTGAACTGATTGAATGCCACCGACTGAAATCCTGATTCTTGAGCTGCTGACCGCTCAGCTCTGGTCCTGTCATCTCATCTGCACACTTCGATTATAACTCCAACCGTCCTGTTTCTTACACTCAGACCAGCAGGAGGGCTCTGTCGTCGGGACATCTGCAGGCAGAGAGAGATAAGTGATGAACTGAGATAGTGGAGTCATCAGCACACAGGGCAGGCAAACCTGATGACTCAAACCGGCTCGTGTCCAAAGTGACTGACAGGTCAGTGAGTTCGGTGATCGGGTTCGAAAGCGGAGGCTGCTCCGGATGCTCAGGGGTGCCGGCACATGTGAAAGGGGAAACATGAAAGTGAGCAGTAAGAGACCACCGTGCTCTGGGGAAAAATAAAGCAGAGGCCTCAGAGGAGGAGATTAGTGGGGATCCATGGTGGAGATATAAATGCTTCTTACTGTTACATCATCCGGAGAGGTCACATAGTACTGCTGACCCAGAATGTGAGGTGCCCCTTTCCATAATACCCGCCCTTACACTAAGAATGAAAATATTTACGACAGAGCAGAAGTGAAGTAATGCAAGGAGCACCCCTCCACCCGCCACCCTCTCTGAAAGGCAGCGTGTTTTTCTCCCTACATCACAGGAGCTCCCTGTGCAGCAGTGAGCCGCTCACAAAGTCGACAGAGACGTCTCCTAAACGGTGTCGACAGTGCGGCCGAGAGATTTCAAGTCTCACCCTTCAACAACAGTTTTCCAGTGCGTCCTGATTGGCTGCACATTCTCTGTGCCGTTGATTAAAATTCTTGACGTGGAGCCAGTGTTAATATCATGAAACATAAAGATTTTTGTGACGCTGGCAAACAAGGGTTTTCTTTATTTGACGAGACTCACAATAGCCTATAGATTATTGACTGTCCAGAAAATAGGTCATTCCTATTGATAGAGATGATGGGGAAGGGCTGGAGCTAGTAAGGAAGGAGGTCTCCGTGAACCCGTTGACCTCCTTCCATACACTGAGGCTGCTGTTGCCTCCAGTGTGTGGAGGGGAAGGCCGGCTCAGTATCTGGGTCAGGATTCCCTGGATGGAGAAAGGCCCACCTCCTCTCCTCTCTGACAGCAACAGGCTGCAGGAATGGAAGCGAGGATCATAGGCTTGTTCTGTGCAAAAGGGGAAATGTCAGCACAGTCATACGTGTAGGGTCTCAATAAAAATGTTTCCAGTGTTGCGTGTGAGGGATTGTATTTCCTTTCCCTATTTTCTGTGAACTAAGTGAACAATATGTCCTGGAAACTCATGGGAGTGAGGACAGACTGGACACTCAGGACACTCCTGCACTATGAAGTATACATTCTGTTTAAGAGCAGGAGAAAAAGCCTCTGGAATGGAGTTTATTGTTTTTTTGCAAGTGATTTTGTTCGTCTGGAGTCCTACTTACTTCTACTTGTTTTCACTTATTCGGTGAAATATCTAAACATTTACAGGACCAATTGGCACAAATAGGACGTATAATGCATTTGATGATCCCTTGATCTCTCCTCTTGTTCCACTAAATGGACACTTTCATTTGTCCAGTATTGTGCAAGATGGCAGTACCTTTATTTCTTTTTATGCAGCCGGAGGAAGTGAAGATGAAGCATCCATGTTCCATATCCACATATCCAATGATGAGCAATGTTAGCATGGTTACATTAACACTCGGCTCACAGCGCTGCTATGCCAGAGTGCTTTCCTAAAGCACTGACAGGGGCTCCGTAACATTTTCTTTTGGAAGGCCAAAACTGAAGCTAAATGGACGACCGTGGGCCAAAACTGAACACCTGTTATGTTGTATTGTTAAGATGCACAATGGCACCAGGGTCCCAGGCCCTCTTGATTGGGATTAACTCCCACCATGCCCACCGTTCTCAGATTAGGAAAAAACAAAAATGTGTTAGCTTGAACTGTGATTTATATTATATGCTGGTCAGTTCTTTATTTATTTTTCAGAAAGAAAAATGGCAGGCCTAACAGATTCAACCTGACATATTTTTGTAAAGATCCTCATTGACTGATCATTTATGCCTCAACAATTAAATAAACAGACTATTTTTGTTTTCGTAAATATTACTATTCTGAGCTTTCTTCCCCAAAGCTACATAGTACCCCTTTAAATAAAACATTTGTACATTTTCTACATGTTTATTGTGAGTGTCAAGGGTAAGTGGGTCACATACAATCTCAAAGGAGCTCTAAACATCCTTGGCTGATTGTTCTTGACTGTGTTTGTTGTTACGCCGGTTGAAGGGCAGGAGCGCCTCGGGAAGAACAAAGAATATCTGACCAAAGGTAGCAGCTGATGTGATCTCTGTAGCTGAAGACACTCACTTACTGTATGAGCTGCCCTACTTTCTGCAAACACAGAGCCAATAGGTTAACAGGTATCATTGTCTGTGGAATTTAAAGGCAGGTTAGTGAAAGAGTGCAACAAGTTCAGTAGTATTTGACAAGGTCAGTGGTTACTATGAAGCACTTCTGTGTGATGCTTATTGTTGGTGTATTTTTCTATTGGTATTGTTTCCCAGTTTGCAACACATGCAGGTGATTAAAAAATACATTTCACTATGATTTCCTGTCAGAAGTTACATCACCTTTTGCTGCCATGGCCCCAAATCAACTCGTTGATTACATCGTTGGCACACTCTGGTACACTTTGACCTCGCCACTGACCTAAGCCTCAGAGGTAAATTTGTCCAAGTTTTGACCCCCAGATACAGCGTACCCCCATGGCCCCATCAACTCATCGCCCTGCCTGTTATCTTATCACTATAAACAGAAGCTCTGGGTGGATGTCATCATGCACCGATGTCCTGTCAGCCTGCCTGCTGGTAGGCATTCAAAGGAGGCCATGCAGAGCAGAACATGGAGCCCATCCTGGCAACTTCAGCAGTCAGCTGATTAAAAAACAATTTCACCACCGGAAAGATAGTTGTGTATGTATATATAGTCTAGTCTAGTATATAGTACCTAGTAGTACCTAGTAGTATGATGTAGTGGACTTTTTGGGTTCTTGTGTTGAATAAATGACTGTAAAGCCGTCAAAGAGAGAAGCTGTTCCCTTCCTGGGTTAGGGTTAGGGTTAGGGTTCCACAACTTCTTCACTCCTGTGGTGGATTTGTGAGAAAACTCGCCACTCTCGTGGCTGTTGAACTTCCCAGTGCCGACACCACATGATTGTATTTTGATTCCCAGAAGTCGGGCAGCTTCGTTCGTAGAGATATCTGGGGAGGCGTTCAGCAGACAAACGTCGGGGTCACCAGTGAAGAAGTTGTGGAAATATAGGAAGCGAACAACTTCTCTCTTTGACTGTTTTACAGTCGTTTATTCAACATTAGAGCCCAAAAATGTCTCCCAACTGTCAGAAAACTGCTAATTTAACAATCTCCTTTGTTGCCATGGTTACCCACCGCTCAGTTACCGAATTACGTCCGCTCAGACCACTACAATCTAGTGTGTGTATATATGTATATGTGTGTGTGTGTGTGTGTGTGTGTGTGTGTGTGTGTGTGTGTGTGTATACATATATATATATATATATATATATATATATATATATATATATATATATATATATATATATATATATATATATATATATATATGTATATATATATATATCCGTGACTAGAGAAAAGGGGAAATGGCTAACCCAAACTTTTGTCGGTAATGAGCTTGGAGATTTGGGTGTAGGCAAGATGGAGGAAATCTAACGTTGTTCACTATCATACACTACACTAAGAGAGCCTCATCCGATCAGTCGTTCTGCCCTCTTTGGGTGAAAGCAGCCCATTTTATTTGTCTGTCGGTAAATGCAAACAACTATAGGAGACAGAATCCCATCCTGTCATGTTATGTTGATGACATACGATCGGTGTGGATGGATGTCCCATATATAAAACGAGCTAGACTGAATGTCTATGTAATGTATTTCTGATACCTACATACTGTATGTATATACATCACTGTGACGCAGGGAAACACAATCTCTGCTTTGATTTATGCCGATGATGCGTCATTTCACGACGATCCAAGAGGAGCAGAGAACAGATCAGTTTTCGCTCCACTTTCTACATTACTTTATGCTGTTTCAAAGCTTCTTTATTAGATGGTAGGTCAGCTCCATTTATGTGTATCACTGAACCAATCTCCATTCGGCCCATATTTTTCACAGTAAAAACTCCAGTTACACCATCAGGAAGACTCTTTTCTGATTCACTTCGATCTACAGGCGCAATTGACACACATGTTATTTACTCATTAACATCATTAACAAACCTGTTATGACTTGGGTGCCACAGATGGACATGAATTTCTCCTCTGGAGGAGTAAAGAAAAACTTAAATCATGGTGTTTCCGTTGATCCCACCAAATAGCTGGTGGTATTATGGATCCCAACTCACTTATCTCACTGACAGCAAAGCAAAATCCAGCCAGCTTATTAAGGCCGTGATTTATGGCTCATGGTAGAAGTAGGTCTGGTAAAAAGACATTCAAGGTCATCTTTTGATACGTGACAGTTGTCCATACTTGGATTTATTTCAGGCAGTACTCATAAAGTGTTGAGGCTTGACACCAAGCCCTAGCTGCCCTCCTCAGATGGGTTTGTGTTTATGGTTTATGACAGAGAGACAACTGATCAGGGTTAAGTTAAGGTAAAGGAAACACAAACCGTCATACGCCACCAGCACTGTGTCAAATGTGGTTCTCACGTCGCTTCTTGTCAAGGGGAAAGAGCAAAACACCTCGTTGCTGGAGGTCACTGTTGTTTACAACAGAGTGGTGGACAGTGCTGCATTCATTTCCCATGTGTTGGAACAATAACCAGAGCTCTTGGATACAGAGAAGAGCCCTTTGAAACAATTCCAGGAAAAGGTCCAGTGTTGCATGACATGTGGCATGTGTTACTTTTCATTCATAAAATGAGAGAGTGAGCACACAGTGGAGCCCCAAACGCATGCTTTTCAGGAACAGGCAAAGAGATGTGAACACACCCTGCGACTCACCGGGTGAAAAACATTCCAGAGTGTACAGTAACACTATCAGGTTTCACTGAGAAAAGAACCACAGTGCTCAATGATGTAGTAAACACAAGGAGAGGAACTCGGATATGAGCGTAAAAAAACCATCAAAACAAGCGTGTTGAGGCATTGCAGCAGCTCCGACTAAGCTCTTATCTGAAGGTGTGTTTGTGTTTTGTGTATGTGGGAGAAAGATTTAAAGCAGGACATGTTATTACAACAACTTTCTTTTTTTACTAAGAAATTAGTTGCGCAAGGCCTGTTTTGATCACTTCACGCAGATTAACTGGGCTTCTTAGGACAAATTGTTCAGGAGACGGATGGAGAGAAACAGAAAAGAAAACAAAGCCAAAGTTGAAGTCCTGTCCTACTGTATCTGCCCCTTCCTCTGGAGAGGATTATGTTCCTCTGTTGACAAAGCTGATAACATTTGATTGATTTTACACAATGCTTTGGTTTCCTCTGATTCATCCGTCCTCCTCCCCAGTCTGAGATCTCCCCTATCAACACTGTATCTCATATGTGCCTACCTGAAGATGTAATCAGCCCCGCAAATTTCTTAAAGCAGCAGCTTGTTTTTTGAGACTCACTCTTGTGCTGCTACTTATTTCCCTCTGTACTGCTGTGTTACCTGTAAATTTCTCCCAAGGGGGATCAATGAAGGAACATCTTATCTTATCTCTCAATTATTTTAGAAGCAATACAGGGAGTTGCTATTTGTGGCTATATGATGATGGTGAAACAAAGCAAACCCTGTTTTAGTTATGTTACTGCTCATGTAGGTTACATCTTATCTAGTTTGACTAACTGGTTGTACGCCAGTATTTCCCCTATATGCATTCTGCAGTGAATGGCGAATTTAAATTGCACACAGCGAAAGCACTAGACCTTAAGTTATCATTAATGTCATTACTGCTATTTGCATAATTTCTACAAGTCACCGTTTAAATTGAGTGACTGAAATCCGCAAACCACCGGAGTGTAGTTAGTTTCAGGTTGGATATTTGACAAATATTCACTCGGGTCCAGCTGCAACTTTACTGAGGTTCGCCCACTGTTAGCAGCAGGAGGACATTTAGCTCACCTCCCAGCGCCTCGCGCTGATTCGCTGGAAACTGATTTAGGGACGGTCATTAAATTACTTAGCCTAAATATATTAATACAAAATAATTGCATTTTTTTTTCAATATCTTCCATGTGATGTGACCCAATGACTCCAAACCAGCAACAGATTGTATTAGTAAACTGGACGAATGAGACACACTCTAATGTATTTTAGTGCTTCCTCTATTTTATATGAATATTCATATGCAGAAATTATGATTTTTTTGTCATTAGCCTCCATGTCATGTGAACCACTGACTCCAAACCAGCAGTTTATAAGCAGCGGTATTTAAAATAAGAAAATTAGATTCAATAAATACGTTTCCACATTGTGCCACTTCATTTTTTTTAAGGATTATGATAAATATAAAAAAATAAAAAATAGAAGAAAAAAAATTAACACAAATTATGAAATTTGTTTCTGCCCAGGCACCTTTGTACAATGATCTGGTCTCAGCAGATGCCTTTAATCTGCTGATTGTTATGTCATTTGTAAGAAAGTGCTGACATCCCAACATGCAAATCCAGATTAGGTATCCAGGGGTACTGTCACTGCATCCTGTTAAATTGCACCCATGGCGACTGTCATTGGTTTAAAGATGTTCAAACAGGCCAGAGCGGCTGCTGAGAATTGGTGCAGCTGACACAGTGCTGGAGAAAGGTCCATCTGTGCAAGACTACATATTACTCTGTGTCTTCGTAATAACACAGCAGCACCACTATGTAGCTCGTGTCAAGGCGAGCTACATAGCGGTGTTGCTGTGTTATCATATGAAAAGTTATGTCCTAAGCTGGTTGTTCTTCTGCTGTCTGGCAGTACTGAAGTGTCCAGACCACAGAGAAGCTTCTTTCTTCAGGCTGTGAAGTGTTACACTGAGACTGATTTATAACCAGGTAAAAGTTCCTTGTAGTACATTTAAAGCTTGTTGGAACTCTAATACAATCTACATTTGATCGATTCCAACAAAATAACTATAAATAACTGAAACAAATGTTGCTCAGCAGCTCCTCGAGGTCATTGAGTACATTGAGGACATTATATTTCCAAGCAGGCTCTCGCCATCAACAGCAGTACAAAAACAGCATTACTAAGAGTGACAAATGACACCCTCATGTGGGCTGACGATTGCAAATATTTCATCCTGGTCCTGCTTGACTGCTCAACTGCAGCTTCTGACACTGCTTGTGAATAAATCTGTTGGTATCTCAGGATCTACACTCATTTGGCTCTCATCCAATCTGTCAAACAGGAAGTTTGAAGGAACAGGAATACTGTGCGGCGTTCCACAGGGTTCAGTCCTCAGCCCCATCCTTTTTTTCTCAGATTACATGCAGCTGTATTTTTAGATTAAGCCAAACAACATGGGCAATGTTGTTACCCTCCATGTCTCAATTTCTCCAATTGTCAGAACAAGTTTTGTCTCTTGAGTGTAATCCTGTATTGGCTCTCGTCTCAAGAAACTTTGGTTTGGGTTCTAATCCTCTATTCAGAATCAGCCTTGTCCCGCATGCAACCAACCATAGATCCCACTTCACACCAATCCTCTAATCCCTTCATTGGCTCCTCATAAAGTAAAGGACTGATTTCAAGATACTGCTTATAAAATCAAGGTCTCATCCCTTCTTACATCTGTGAACTTTTGCATCCTTACTCCACCTTGAGGCCATTCAGGCCATCCAATGAAAGTCTCTTTATTATACCCCTTGCCCTCCTCAGATCCATGGGTGATTTTGCTGTTTCTGAAACAGTCCCACCCAATTTGTTTATCTTGTAGTGATTATAATAATGTTTTATCGTTTATCTATGATTTCATTATCATTTTCTCCCCTTTAATGCTGTTGTAGTACCTTGTATCTCATTATTTCCTGTAGCTTAAACTGGAAAGGTCTTCATACTTATTGCTTTAAAAGTGCTAAAGACATTGTTAAGACATTGTTATTGTGTGGCTGTGTTGTCCACACATACATATGCTTGAACATGCAGAAGAACCACACATGCACGTTCGAACATGTGTCCACGCAGGTGATCTGTGCGTGACTGCATGTGTGGTTCGGCACAATCCCCAGGCTTCCTGCTCTTGTTTTTTCTTTTGCATCTCCCTGTTTTTCTATCATCTTCGTTCGTGTTTACAAAGTCTGATGTGGTTTCAACCAGCTCATCACTCACGCTGGTTGTTACAACATCTGTCTGGCTTTGGTGCCAGAGCGCAGGCCGTGCCAGCTCTGCGTGTTGATGTCGCAGCGAAAAGGAGCCCCGAGGTCATCCAGCCTGATCAAAAGAGGGCTTTAAAATGCTGTTTAGTGCGCCTGGGCAGGGCCAACCCTGTTGTTTTGGAAAGCAGTATATTAGGCTTTGTTTTTTTACGTGTGTGTGTGTGTGAGAGAGAGAGTACAAGGTAAGGAGGGCACGGAGACTCTGCTATGTTATGAGCTGTGCAACTGAGGTGAGATATTCCTTGGAAAGGAGCCAACTTGTTGAGTTCAGAGGGGTCCTTGTGTACCCTGCTCTGAACTCTTACAACCTCAGTGTATGTGTGTGTGTGTGTGTGTGTGTGTGTGTGTGTGTGTGTGTGTGTGTGTGTGTGTTTCAGTGTGTGTTTCAGCATGTGTGTGTAAGGGGTGAAAGGGGTGGTGGTGGTAAGTAAATGAGTGAATGAGCTAAAAAACATGCACCGGTCGACCTCGCCTGTGCCAACAGGGTGGAAAGTGATCCCCAGCCCAGAACCCTCAACCCCCCCTCCACCCCACGCACATGCATGCACGCACACACACACACACACACACACGCACACATGCAAACACACACACACTTTGCCCATGGTGGCCTCAACACTTATTTGCGTGGATGTGACTGTGATAACATGCAGTACCTCCCGCTATGAAACACCTCCTACCCTCAATAAACCCACCGGGAGAGAGCACATATGTCGGAGTTATCATGTTTCCTGTACCACAACGTTCATACAGGCGTGACAAGGCTGGAGGCCATTTATCTGTCTGATCTGACAGCATGAGTACAGTAGAAGATAAACATGTATTATGGAAAAATAAAAAACCTGTTCCTGTACCCAAACCCTCCTCATACCCATCAATAAAACAATAAATACGTAAGTCACTGTTACATAATAAATAAACTTACCCTAACCCTAGAGTAATATATATCAAAATTCTCTTTCAGGAATTGATTAAACCCTTAGAAAAAAAGATTTTCCTGGAAATGTTCTCGTGAAAAAAATTACCGTCATGCTTTACATTGGCATGGATGTAACTCTACACCTTTTCCTCCAGAACGCTGCTACAAGGCGACTGACCAGGTCCAGTCAGGATGACTCACATCACTTATGACCCGGGTTTACCGGTTGTCCCCGCACTCGACTGAAAAAACAAAAGATGACGGGAACTCAGGAAATCTCCAGCTGTGTTCGTGGTGACCAGCACAAGTGTTTTAAGCCCAAAACTTGATGTTTTCCCGCATTTATTCTGATGATTGGTGTTTTGGTTCAGACCTCCGGGCATTTCAGAATGGTGAGGTGTCGCAAGTCAAGAACTTTGGGAACCAGCTCTCTCCAATTTCTGGGATTCGGTGTCTCTGAGGATCAATTAAGCGTCAGTTAAGAGTTCACAGAACGGGTGAAATTTAGGAGAAGCTGGTAGATTAAGGAACAGATGCCGTGATTCCACCGTTTTTTTTTATTCCCTCGTTAAAATCAGCCTATAAACAGGGATTTGCTTTAAAGCTAGTACTGGTGGTAAATCACAGAATAATGGTTTCGTTCTGACACCTCCCTCCAATTTGCTCCTGTGTTGTTCGACACATATAAACATCTATGTGATAAGAATTTGACTCTTAGTGCACATTGATGTAATGCTCTTTCTTCAGAGCTGGTTTTCTACACATCACAGAGCTTTGTGGGTATTAAGTAATGGCCTCAAACCTCCTTACACCTCAAAGATATTGCTAAGTCTCATGGCTGTTGATTTTTAATCCCAAACGGTGAATACTTGGATGTCAGCACTGATCTTGAGGGTTCCTTCTTGGCCTTCTGAACAGCAGATTTAACAGACCTGATTAACAGAGCATATTACTGATGTTTTACTACTTGAGCAAAACAATCTCAGCACGACTTGATTTGTTGAGTTCAACCACATCACATGGTCTTTGAGAGCAGACCGAGTTCGCTCCCTGCATTATAACGTATGAGAAGTAATAGAATAATCACTGATAAATGTCCATTTAGAGCAGGTTTTGTTGAACTTGCCATTTATCCTCATGAGTGAATGAGACTCTGAAACACTTCCCCTGCTTCAGGATGTTCCTTTGCTCCTCTGTCACACAAGAAAATAATTTGCTTTAGCTTTAATTCTATCCTTTTTTTTTTTTTACCTTTATTCATCCAGGAAGATGCACCATTCTCCCAAGTAACTAAAGTAGGAGACCTGTTTTGTAATGTACAAACACAACTGGAATTTAAAAAAAAGATAAAATGGCTCCATACAGCTCTCTCGCTCTGGAAGCCTTTAGGTATGAGTTACACCCTTGATGTGCAGTCTCATTTTGGATTCAAATCAGTTTAGGTCAGTGAGGTTTCGGTGTGACTGATGCATTCCTGTGTTTGTCACTTTAATGTGGCAGCTGATGAAGGTGAGGCTAATTTTGATTACTTTAAACACTGCTGGGTAGCTTGTGAAAGGTTTCCCTCAGATAAGTAAAGTCCTCTCCTAACCTCTGACAATGCTTCATCGTATATTTGTCAATTACTTTGAGAATGATTCATCTGAATCTGCAAAATAAAGCTATCAAATAAATGTAGTGGCTCACTCGATAGTTATGTAAACGTGAGAAGTAGTATAAAATAAAATACAGTTCTCTCCTCCCCTGCTAAAGACCTTTGTGTTTTCTATCAAGTTGTTTCCCCTTTTCATCCTGTCCTTGTTCTTGTTCTGACTTTTTCAAAATCATTTTCTGTTGTGAGCATTTTGTACCAGTACTAGGGGAGGGAGGGAGGAAGGCGACAGTGGGTTTAATCAAAAATAAATTAAAACAAAGCTTTTATTTTTTCTAGGTAATAACTTTTGTTTGTTTTGATGAATTACAGTGTGTTGAGAGCTCCTGGGGTTGTGTTTGGACCTCAGTGACGTCAATCAAACTTACTGAATAAAGACATTTCTTTTTGAATACGCATGCTTCATATGAGCAGTGTGTGTGTGTGTGTGTGCGTGCGTGTGCATGCCTGTGTGTGTGTGTGTGTGTGTGTGTGTGTGTGTGTGTGTGTGTGCGCGTACAGGCTCACTCTGCGTCCACGTCGGATGATTTTTGGGGGCCAGCAGGGCCACAGAGTGACTGACCTCCAAACAGATGTTATTACACATCGAAGAGGCCGCCCATCTGATCATTAACCCCTCACTGCGTAATCACACCAACGTGTGTGTGTGTGTGTGTGTTTGTACATCCTCCTCTCTGTCTCCCTCCATCCCTCTCCCTCTTGCCAAACCCCTGTTTTTGCGACTGTATTTCATTTAACCACATCGATTTCTCCCTGAACCACCTCCTCAAGGTCTCGCGGCTGGAGGACTCTGATCTGTTCTCTGAGCTGTAAACTTGTTGTGCTCTTTTCTAAACTGTGTGTACAGAACGAGCCGTCGGCAGGAAGGAGGCCTTCTCTGTGGCCTAGATTTCTGCAATCAGAGGAAAATTTCGAGTGGTTTAACTGCTGGTAAAAGTTTCTTGTAAAAGTCGTGGGGTGTAGTTACTCTTAATAATGCATCAGTGACAGTTTATTGGGTGGTAAATATCATTTCACCGTGGCGGAAGTCATTTTCTCCAGAAGAGCACTGTAAAAGCTTTAATTGCCTCTGTTTGGCATTAAGTTAAGCCTCTGCGCGGTCCTGATTTAACTGCTGTCATTTGTGTTCAGTTAGTGTGTAGCTGACAGAAGCAAGCAAAGTGTGTCGAAGAGTTAAAAGTTCACTTTCTGCAGTCGGAAGAAACCATGAATTCAGGAGAAAAAACAGGTCACAGAGGAGACCAGAGGAGTCACTGTCTTTCGACTGTATCTCACGGTCTTCATCAGCAGAGTGTCACCGAGCTGTTTACTGTAAAACTTTGCTTCATTCTGAGCAATTTCTAGCAGAATGTTTTGCACACTTTATTGGGTGAACAATCTAACATAAATTGATTAAATTTCCCTTTTGGGTAATGAATTCTTCATATAAAACCCCTTATATTAATGCAAGACATTTTTACAACATTTTACATTATTTTACATCATTTTACATCATTTTACATGCAGTATTCAAATCAAACTGCACTGGAAAATATACCACTCATAAAATTAGTCCAAACAAAATGCTTAAAATATGCAAATACGAGATCTGCCAAAATAACAAAAAACGAAATGAATGACAAGAAAAATAAACGTCTCAATGTATAGATTAATTTACCATTAAAGGCTCCAAAAATAAAAGGGAGAAGAATACATGAATATATATATAGGTAAATATACACTTAAATTAAAAAGAGGACTAATCAATGAATAGAACTGAATATTGAATGGGAAATAAGCCATTTTTTATTTGTAAATTCATTATTGCTTACATTTATCATATTGATATTTTATTACAGTTTTTCTCGATTGTTTACACACATTTTCTGAAAGCATGCCTCATACTCTCAGAACTCTACACACAAATCAAAAATCACACACACAATGGGCAAAACCCCTCAATTCTCCTGCAAAATGAAACTTTACATTCAAAACAATGTTATTTCTTCTCAAAAGGCTATTTTGTTTTCAAATGGCACACACAAAGCATCAAATGAATAGACATTTAGAAGAACCAGTTGAACACTGATGTGCTCAATGTAAAACACTATGATGAATGGACAACACTTCTTCTTCATTGATCATAATGACTTAGGCCTTTCTTTCAGTGTTACACTTACTACAGACAGCTCATACATGACTGTGTTGTAAAATATTTGAGAATATTGTTTTTATACTCAGGACACACAAATACGCGGTAACAAATATATTTTATCCACCTTGTGTTGGTAATCTTTCAGTTCTGCAATACAAATAGTAAAATACTGTAAATACTGTGTAGGAATACAAAGTAATAAATTTCCCAAATACTTGAAACATAATGTATTTTTACAGTCAACAGAACAGTCCACAGGCAATACTGTACTACTGTACTCATTGAGTACTGTATTGATATGCAGTACTGCAATTTTCTAGTGAGAGTAGATTTCTTATTCTCATTACTCCTCTGGCTCTGCCTCTGGCTCTGTTTCCAATGTTGGCATCCACTGCTCCAAAGCAGAAGAGCCTTTTATGTTGGCCTTTTATGCTAAAGCTCTGATTGCTAATTGTAAAACTGTGTGACAGGTGTTTGCCCATGTGGTGAGTCAGTGTGCATAGTAGGGCAATTGACTTTAGAATTTTGAATGACAGTGTCTTCCTTGTGAAAACAGAACTGCAATTTGAGTGTAAAGCAGGAATTGTGCTTGTAGTTTAGCAGAATTGGTTCAGGGGGTCGGTGCATGAGTGACATGTTGTGGTCATTGTGTCTCAAGTACCAGTTTTTGTGTGTAAACAATCGAGAAAAACTGTAATATATGATCTATGAGACATTATAGTGATTTATTTTTGATTGTAGCAGCTTCAGATAGATATTGGATATTTCTGACTAGAAATCAAAACACACTCAAAATGTGTCTTAGCTGTGTCGTCATGGGTTACTGTGTGTAGAATTAATGGTGAAAAACTGAATAAATATGACATAGAAATGAACAGGTTTGTCAGTTTGTCATCTCTACGGAAGCCGACTTGTGTAACTGTGCCTTTATTCTTGCACTGACTAATACCTTATCAAGCTTTTGGCTCAGAAGGTCGTGGGGTCAGAAAAACATTTTGTTCATGCCGTCCGTTTACGGTAAGAGGAGCACAAATGTTAAACCTGGTGATGGGAGGTTTCTGTGCGTCGCTGGCAGCATGTTTATTTGTTTGACCCGAGCCGTGTTCTTTATTAACGGCCCGCAGAGGAAGTCAGGGTCCTGCAGCCTGCGGCCTCCTGGGGAGCACAGAGATGTCCGTCTGTTTATCGTTACAGAGTCAATCTGTCAACATGACCTGATCAAATAACTACTACACAGTTTGGCAGCTGTGTGCTGGTGTGTGTGTGTGTGTGTGTGTGTGTGTGTGTGTGTGTGAGGGTGTGTGTGTGTGTGTGTGTGTGTGTGTGTGTGTGTGTGTGTGTGAGGGTATTTGTCCTCCAGTTTTGTGCAACCGGAGGATTTTTTGTGCCAGGGCAACTAGAAGTTGTGAAACCATGTTCTGTTTGTTGGACACGTGTGTGTGTGTGTGTGTGTGTGTGTGTGTGTGCGCGAGTGTTTGTCTGTTGTGTAACATAACACAATGGTTGCGTTACATTGGTCAAAACAACACATTCATGCGTACATTTAGCTCAGACACTCAACATAAAAATCTCGACTCCTCAGTTTTAAGCGCGCCTGATTTCATCTCAATGAGGCGGGCTGGAAACTAACATTTTTACTGTGTAAATTACATGGCGGGTCGAACACAATTGTTTGTCTAATATGAGTTTGATGCATTTCTGCAACATATACAACATGTATTGTCATCAGGAAGTGAGACTACTTGTCGTCTTGGATGTGAGTTTGTCGCCCTGTCCTAACATTTAGGAGGCGTTTCTTGAGAAGTTTAAAAAATATCGAGATATATATCTTATAAAGCTATATTATCTTTAACACCGTATCGTCCCGCCCTCATAGAGTTGCTTAGTCTGCGGTCCTAAAACCTTGAAATCAATTTGGACATCCAGTGATTTTTTTCAAAATTGGTTTTCGGTTCCCTGAAATAAGGTGTTGTTGTCTAACACAATAGTTACACATTTTGTTCTACAGCATAAAATACACCATTAAATGTACCCCAATGACTCCCAGATGTCAGGAGAACTCTATAGTGAAGTCTGCGGACAGCACCAGCATCATCGGCTGCAATATAAACAGCCCTGAGAGTTCATATCAGGGGGAAATCAACAATCCACTGCTCGTCAGCCAAACCAAGGAGTTGATTGTTGATTTTAGGAAAGGGGAGACACACACACACACACACACACACACACACACACACACACACACACACCTGTCTACATCAGTTGAGCTGAGGTGGAGCAGGTGAACAGATTTAGGTTCCTGGGAATCAACACCACAGAGATCCTATCATGTTCATCACACATCACTGCTGAAAAACAGAAAAGAAAAGGCACAGGGAAGGCTTTACTTCCTATGAAACTGGCACAGTCTATTGAACGTACACGCACCCTGTAGTAAAATGACAAATGATTTAACCTTTACATTTTTTCAACTGTGTTTTGTGTTGTGCATGTATCGGCTGTCATGTTGACTAGCCCAGCACCACATCACTGTAAAGGTACATCTGGGGTTTCCTTCACCATGCTACAGTAACGTTGCAGGCTCAAATCTGGCCAGGTTAGTTAAATCCAGTGATAGCTCTCTTCTCAATAGAGGTAAGATAAGAAGATATGAATATAAAATAAAATTTTAAAAAAACAAGGTAAAGTCCACTTCCAACATGCAATATGTGGATTAAATGAATATGCATATTTTATTACACAGTCTCGTCTTCGGAGAATTAAACAAAACAAACATTTTCAGGAATTGTTTTCGCCTTTGTTTTTCTCCAGCTGTCGTCATCATCCGGTGTTTCTATGAATTCATAAGGAAGTCATTTAGATAATTCTTCAGAAACATATCAACCGTCCGGTGATTCTATGAATTCAAAAGTAAGTCATTTAGATAATTCTGCAGAAGCGTATCGAAGACGGAGACAGACATGCCCGAACCCAATATCTGTGACACTAAACATTGCATTTTGCCTGCCAAAGGTCAAGACGTATGGACACGAGCAAAGGTCCGTCATTATTGATCCACACTCTATCCATCAAATTCACTGAGAGAAAGAGTTTCTGCTCCTCAGCGTGTTGAGGTTTGAGTTCCTTAAAGTGTTTTTTGGTATCTTTTACCTAAGATAAGATAAGATTACATAAGATGTTCATTATCGATCCCTCTTAGGAGAAATTCACAGGTAACACAGCAGAGCAGAGGGGAAAAGTAGCAACGCAAAAAAAATAGAGACAGTAATAAAGATATATTTCAAGAATAAAATAATAATTTGAATGAAAATATAATGAGAACTATTAGAATAAAGATAAACATACTGTATACAGTAGCTGACTCTGTGTGAACACGACGTGTGCTATAGAAAATGAAATGTAACTGTGCAAATGTGCAATTTAGGGTTCCTGAGATATTTAAATAACAACAGAACAAGAAACAAACAGTCCTTAAGTGACAGTGAAGTTTATGGTTGGGTCCTTCATCAGTGGAGAAAGGAGGTGTTTGAATACTGAATGTGATTAGGAGCATTGATAAATATCTCTCCTCCAGATTGGACCCTCTAATGTGAACGATTTTTTTTTAAAAAATCCTGTTTCTTCAAATGTTCTGCAAGTTACAAAGCAAGATTCAGTTCAATTTTAAGTGTTGTGTGCGTCCACACAGACTGCACGCCTGCAGCCTCACAACTCCACCTGTTAGCATCTTTGATCCGTGATTCCTGAACGCATTCTGAAGTCTCCGTCTTGATTTTACCATCTCTCTAACGGTGCAGTTCATCTATGATCTGGCCTCTGAGGAAGCCAATAAAACAGGCTTAATTTCTTTATTGTCAATAAACTCAAGGTAATTGTTCAGTTCTTTAACCAACACAGTTTGAAATGTGTTCAGCAACCTCAGGCTGCTCAGTTCAGAGAGAAAGTTTCATAATAAGTGCATCAAAATTGTGAAATGTGTGCTTCATAAGCATTCTCTTAGTCTTATAAAAATATTGAGTTTGGAGACAGTAAGCTGTCGTGACGTGTAAACTTTGAAGGGATGCTACTGGCTGATTCAGTGTCATCACTTCCACCTCCACAAGGCACCCAAGTCTTTATTTATTCCCTCTCTTGAGCGAAGATTTCTGACCAGTGTTGGAGCATTTTAGACACACAAGTCCACTTCTGTAATTAATTACCCCCTCACTGTCTCAGGATCAGAGAGCACTTCATATCTCATGTTTTGGATGTTGAGCTGCAGACAATCTGCCCTAAGTGTTTATTATATTTTGTCTTTTACGTCTAAGTTATGGCTAAGTAACACATTTTTTTCAAATTATAGGTTTGATCCAAAATGAAAAACAAAATCTGGTCCAGACTTATAGTATTTACAATATTAATGAGGTGTTAAAAATATACTCAGAATTACTGATTTCTCTCCATAAGTGAATAAACGAGCTGACGAAAATAAGTTCCCGCGAACCCTGTTTGATGTTAGAAAGGTGGCAGGGTCTGCCACATATAAACAGTGTGTGTTGCCTCCTGAGATCAGTTTGTTTATTCTGTTTATCAATGCATGAAAACAAAATTTGTTTGGGCATAAAGGAAGTCAGTCAAACAAGATCTTCCCCAGATCTGCATAGTGCACCTTTAAATACTGTTGATATTTGTAACTTATTTACATATAATTTGGACCATAAACAGTGTTTGGTTGTTGTATTCACTTACAGAGCCTCATTTTTTTAAAAAAAGAAAAACATTATTATCAATACATATCCTCCAGGGTGAAGCTGCCCACTGGGCTCTGACTGCCCTGTTACTCCTTCTTCTTCTTCACTCATTGTTCTTCAGGTAAACTGGCCGCATGGTTTCTGCGGCTGCACAGTATCTCTGGCGTATCAATAAATGTACAGCATGTGTTTTTCCCCTTTTTGGATAATATCACACAGTAACGCATGCGGTGTGTTGACTCTCATGCGTGTACTTTAACAGTACAAACTTCGATGTGTTTGTCCCCTCGGGCCTGTTCGACAACTGACACAGATTCAATATTGCCATCTTGTTTGGCTTTTTCACAAGTGCTGAACCCAAAGCCTTTGATGGGGCAGAGAGAGCACACAAACACACTGCCAAGTGTTATAACAGAGGCAGGATTAACTTTACCTCTGCTTTCCCAATCGCACTCTTTGCTTTGGAGAGCTGCCAAGTGTCATTCACCTGAAATGTGTGTAGAGATAAACTCAAAACAAGTGTCATGTGTTGGCTTTGTGGGTACACGGATGTGTCGACGGGGGTGTCGGTAGATCAGAGGGATGGATTTTTAAAGGGTAACTCCATCAATTTTATTCATTTAAGTGTGTTTGGAGGTAAGAAAAAAAAGTTTTTCGTGTCTCGAGAGGATGTCACTGGTTTAGAGTAATGTAGGCGCCAGGTTCTGAAAAGCAGTCAGCTGCATTCTTATAACTCTCCTGTGCAAAAGATCAGAATTTATATGGCAGAACCAGAGATATCACCTCTTTTATTCCACATATTCATCCGCAATGCAACACAGCCTCTGAGTGGCATCACTGGAGGCAATTTATCACATAACATGCAGTTCCTCTGGAGCCACACAAGACTTGAAATTACTTTTTATTTTTATTTTTCTGTCTCAAGTGGAGAAAGCAGACACAACAATCAATTAATTGCTAATTAATTGCTCTTTCCAGAAAACACATAAAATGAGTCAAAGATTCAAATGAAGCCTTTGATTTAGACATTTATCAATTGTTTCCACAGAAATGTTGATCTAGATTTAAAAACCTGACTGGTAAGCCCATTCTTCATTTCCAAAAACATTCACTGCATTTAAAGGAATAGTTCAACATTTTGGGAAATGCATTTAACCACTCTCAAAAAAATTTGAATTGAGCCACTATCTGCTCACTCCCATGCTGATGGAAAGTCATGTGAAGTTTCGTAGCCCAAAACGGCAGCATTCTCAAAAAAATGACTGAAGTAGATGGAGACTTGTTTTAAAATGTAAAACAACAGCTAAAAAAAAATGGGGTGTACGCTAATGCTTTTGGCTCAGCGGCTACAGTGAAGAGTTCATGCTAAAATGATGTCAATAATGTCTTTTAAAATCAGTTTGGGATCTCTGGGCTTTCACATACTTGAATTTTGCCAGATGTATGGAAGAGCCCTGTCATTGGCTTCTTTTTTCATATGTCCATGTGGATACTTCAGTTGGTAGGGAGAATTCTGCAAAGCTGTTTTCCCGCCTGTTTCAATAAAATGCTGTTTCGGCCCACCTTAACCCCTATATTAAACATTGAACTGAATTAACACCTTTCAAAAAAAGTCAATAAAAGCTGAAGGATATTGTAATGCTAAAATTGATACCAAAGATGTTGTATTGAATTGCAGGTATATCACTCTTGTACGCTAAACGTGAATCCACAGCAGCCAGTTAGCTTAGCTTAGCACAAAGACTGCAAACAGGGGGAAATGGCTGATCTCGATCCATCCTGTAATTTCTATTCTTTGGTTGTTAAATGGGTTAAACAAACAAACTATAACATGTTTTATTGGTGGGATTTAAGTGCTAGTTGGTGGATTTTGTCAGCCAGGCTGTGTGTGAGCTGTGTTGCCATGGGTTACGCATTCTATACACCTACTGTCTGTGTAACTGTCAGACTGGAAGTATGGAAAATCGACCAAATGTCGTCCAAGTTGGAAAAAAACTAAAGACTGAACATGTTGAATCTGACCAGACATCCTACAAACAATCCCAAAGGAAGGACAGACGGTCGCGGCAACGCCAAACAAAACATCTGCGTTTCTGTTTGTCGGAGTGTTTGATTGGTGTGTAATGAGCTCGAACTTTAACCAGAGCGTCCGCGCCGTGTTGTCATAATAACCAGAACTGTTCAAACGTTTTTTACCGGGAAGCGATGTGTTCATGTGGGCTGATCGAGAAAACAAGTTCACAGAGACTTTATAGTCGAAGCAACAACATTGGGGAACCACAGTTAAAACATTGATTAAAAGGCCGACTGGATCAAATCAGAGGTTTTTCCATTTGGTAGTAAATAAGTTAATATAGCGCAGGATGGAGCCGGCAGCCATCTGTCCTGCTGAGTGAGTTGTTGACTGGTCTCTCTGCTGGTTGAATCAATCAGCACAAAAACACACGTGGGATAGGCATTTGTGTGTGTGTGTGTGTGTGTGTGTGTGTGTGTGTGTGTGTGTGTGTGTGTGTGTGCTTGTGTGTTTTTCCCAGCTCGAACCCATGGGGCACTTTGAGAGGTTGGTCTCTTGTTTTGTACCAAAGCGTGAACTGTTTTGGAAAATGTTACGCAAGGTTACGAAAGAACAACATCTTGGTTGGTATAAGCAGAAAAAAAGTAAAAGAATTAGCAGTAAAAGTACTCTTTATACTTCAATTATAAAAAAGTAGCAGTACTCCCTGCCCCCTGTTGGAGCCTTATTAACATTACTGGTTGATGATGATTATTTATGTTATCTTGACCACCTAGCATTTTAATCTAACACAAAAGATGGTTTGTATGGAACTTAAAATGAGAATTACTAGATAATAAAGCTGCTGAAGAGTAAAAAATGCTAATTTTCCTTCATTAAATTTAGAAGAGCAAAATAAAACAGAAGCTTAAAGTAGAGTAGATTAAGTTAAAATACCTCAAAACTGCAGCATTTAAACGTAAAGTTACTACACCGCTGCTGCTTTATACTTCCGTTCCACCAGATTTTGAGCCAAATATTGTACTTTTTACTCCACTACATTATTACTTAAGTTACTAATTACTTTGCAAAGTATTGCTGTATCAGAGACAAAGTGGGGCAAAATAAATAAATCAATTTTATTTGCAATTGGATTAAAAAAAAACTGATTCCAATGATAATCAGAAAAATTAATAACATCCCGAATGAGATAATGGCCAAGACTGATAATCACTCAACTATAATTCAATTTTACTTGCACTTTTTTATACTTAAGTCCATTTATTGCCAGAAAAATACTTTTGATACTTCTGAAGAACATCTAATATCCGATAAGAACTTCTTAATATCAGATATTTCTATAGTTGACTTTTATTTAGCCCAAAGTAATTTTGTAACACGATATCTTTACTTTACTCAAGTCAAATGACTTTGGAGTATTTTTTACAACACTGCCCACAATACACTGAGATTATCTATCTCAGTGTGGGTTTCCCATCCTGTGAATACCGGAACATGTTTTCAGCTCAACAACTGCTGATAAAGCAAGAAATCATCATCCGGCAGCATCTTGTCTCCACATGATTAACATTCAGGTGTCTTTTCACCAATAAATGTGCATCCTCAGAGATGGTGCAGCCATCTCATGCAGTTCAAATGTGGGAGGAACAGAAGAAACCACCTCCCAGTGGTGGAGTCAGAAAACTACATGCCACAATATTCCTCCACAATGACGAGCTGTATGTATCACAGTGGCAGTGGTGGAAGGAGGAGGAGTACTGTGCTTACAGCGAAGAAACACTCTACTACTACACTACTATTGTAATGCAAAGGCAAAGTAGGGCAGAATTGAACTAGTTAATTTTCTGGCAGTCTCATCGAAAATAACATTGATCATGAAAATCAGCCATTGGTCGTAGTATATACACTATGAAAAGTACATATATGTAAGTATTTGTATAATTTACTGATGCTTAAGTAGAAAATTACTTTTGACTTGATCTCATGTACGGTTCATATAGTATTTTCACCTTCCTCAAAGTTAAATTTAGCAGTATTATTACTTTTACTCAGTTATGACTTTTAGTTACTTTTCACGTCACTGTCTACTATTGGGGGGTTCAGTCTGTAACAGCATTGTTTATCTCAGCATGATCACATCTTATAGGTCAAATCTGAATCTGCAAAGTAATTAGTTATAGAAATACTCTTACGAAAGGCACTAAAAAATGTACTTTGGGACAGTAGTTGGGTATATGTACTTCAGTTACATTCTTCTGGTACATTAGACTTGGACATCATCGCCACACATACATCAAGTACTTGAACTGAGTCAGAATCAATGGCTACCATACAGAAGGCAGTAGTGGCTCACATCACAGACAGGTGCTGCAGGGTTGTGTAGATTAATGGCACCATCTAGTGTTTACCTTTACAATGACCAGCCCTTCCTTTTCATAGATACGGTAATATTTACCTCACATTTGATAAATTGACTTCATCCAGATTACTGAAGAACATGATGTTCTACAAAGCTGTCAGGTAACAAACTGAGTCAAGGTCAAAGTCGACTGACTGCTGACTCAACTGCGATGGCTTTGGGGACATTTAAACAGAACAGAATTGTGGGTTATAGATAAAACTCACTGTAATGTATAGTATGGCATTACAGTACACTCACTATACAGTATATTGTATAAGTATTCAATAAACTGTGGAAGAAGTTGTTTTAATGGTTCAAATGCCTGACACACCCATAGTTCACTCACACACACGTTTTTTCTTTGTAAGACTTATCACCTGATTATTGTACAGTAAACTACAAACACTGTGCTGTCTGTAAAAGGGCACTCAAAGCATGTTAGTGTTGGAAAGTATTTGTAAATCATTCAGCGGTGTGAAAACTTTAGTGGTGTTTTTTTTTTTTTTCTTGCTTCATCTGTCTGACAACCATTTCAGGTTCTGATTTATCATTTGCAAAATTAAACCACAGCAGGTGAAACTCTAGTTTTTATAAAAAACAATCAACAGTCAGTGAGTTCTGACTTCAGTGAGTTCTGAGAGGAAGGTCTCTCAGTACATATAGCTGTTTGCTATCATCTGATACTTGGTGTTTTGTTTCTCTTCCAATTTTTTTGTTTATAACTAAAATAAGTAAGTAAATGCTGAAATAGAGAGAGTGTACAAACAATAGCTTCAGCAAGGGCTTCACAATGTGGAATAAAAGAAATCACATTGAGATTATTTAGAAAGATATTTGGATTGCGGTTGGATTTGTGATTAATGACATCACAATTTTTATTTTCAAGGTAAAAACATTAAAAGACTTGCTAAACATCCCACAAATACATTCAGCAAAACCAAAAGGCTGTTTGGGTGATTCATACTTACATCAATATGGTGAATATTTGATATTTTGATTGTGATCTGATTCATGATTTGTAAGAAAAAAAAAAATTAAAATCACGATGATGTGAATTTTGTTTAGGTCAGCACCAAACAATCATGTTTTCTATAACTGGAAAACAAGATTTGTAGGCAAGGATTATATATGGATTAATTGCAGTTATAATTTGGGTAAAACATCATCGATTCATGGGCTTAAATCACTGATAAAGAGGAACATAACAGGAACGTCACCGTAGCTGTTCAGTGTTATTCCAGACCTACAGCTGTTTCTTCATTCTAAACACTGTGACCCTGGCAAGCATTAAGATCCAAGAGTAAGCTGATGATTTGTTGTCATACGGGACCAGGCTGAAGCCCAGTTTCTTGTACAGAGCCACGGCAGCTTGTGTAGGGGAGCTGGTGCTCAGCACCACCGCAGAAAAGCCTCGTTCCTTACAGAAGTCAAACACAGTCTCAGTCAGCCTGACACCAATGCCCATTCGTCTGCATGTTGGTGAGACGCTCATCCTGAACAGTTCCCCGTATCGTTCGTCACCACTTTGTTGACCCACCACGGCCACCATACCCACGATCTTGGCAATCCCTTCAACCTCAGCCTCTGCCACCCAGTAACAGTCGTCCGGTCTGCTCAGAAAGTTCCCAGGGATGTCCTGCATGTCTGTCTTGAGTTTATTTCTGAGGTAACCTGAATATATCGCATGGCAGCAGCAGTAGATAACGCCCACCCAGGCTCCTGGTAACACCACTGCCCCCAACACAGCGCCGAGGAGGTAGCCAGCAACACACAGAGCCAGAGTGATGGCCATGTACAGAGGGCTTAATATGGCCATTTTAAAACATGGTTGGATGAGCCCAAGGGTGGTGACGCTGAACAGGGATAACACTGTGTCCTTGTCTGAGGGACGGTAGCGGCGGATCACCAGCTGCATGACTGGAGGGAACTAGAGGAAAATAAAAAAAAGCATTAACATGTGAAATGTATGGTGTGTTAAGTTCTTAAGTGATGCAAGGAATGATTATTTTCACTATTGATTTATCTGCTGATTATTTTCTCGAAGTAGAAAACTGTGACACATGTTCGTCATAGTGTTCCGCAGCTTGAGGTGTCTTCAGACTCCTACAGATGAAAGATTTTCAGTTTACTTTCACACATGGCAAACAATCCTCACAACTGAGAAGTTGAAGTCATGGATGTGTCTGGGCACTGATCACGTGAAGTGAGTTGCAACTTGTCCTTTTACATTTTCTGCCAGAAAACAAGGTGGGGGAGCCACATTCACACATCCTGCACCAATTCTCTGTATCCTCCTCTGTGTGGCTATAAGTGGCTTTTTGGCGGGGGTTTCTTGTTGGGGGAGCTGAATCTCGACGTCTAACGATGAAATCCACCTCTAGGCTATTGTAGTTTCTAGAGAAGGTGCGCTCGATTTGCTTACCTAGCAGTCCAGGAATTATATACATATTATTATTTAGTATTTCGTGCGCCCGTTATAGCTATATTGTGGCCACAATTTAATTTTTCTTTTTTTTTTTTTGGACCATGGAATGGATAACCCGGCAGCACGGAGCGGGGGCGTGTCGGTCTGATGGTGTTCAATGTGATCAGAGTGATATGGCACTGAGTGTGATAACTAAACAGATCGTCACTCAACAGAATACGGAGGAATGTCCCACAATGCAACAACAGTCACGTAGTAACCGGTCGTCTCATATCACGGAAAAAAAAATACCGCAGTTATGGAGAAGTCCGTCATTATATCTGTCCTACCGACTCTTCCTCACAGTTCGGTCCGAAAAACAGACTTACCAAGTTTTTGTCTCCTTCCACGATTGTGTTGCTGTAGTTACTTGTCTCACGGTGACGGTCAGCACCCCCAACCGAGACTTCAGTGACCTTTCCCCCAGAAAACGGCTTCCCTCCCGGGGAGTGCGAGAGTCAAACAGCGTCCAGTTAGTTTAATGATGGCGACCGTGTAGTTGTGTCATTTAGAGCGGAAAACGTCACTTTGTCACTTTCCAGTATGTTTGGTGGGTTAGTATCTCAATCACAACACATTATAAACAGTCAGCAGGTCCCCTTGTTCATTACGTTTAGATTAACAGGGGGAAACATTTTGAAGAACACACGGACGTCATCATCGTGACGCGTACCGTGACGCCTCTTTACCCCTCGAGACCACCAGCACGTGTCCGCTCTGTTGATATATGTCCCCCTCTGGTCTATGCATTAACTTCCACCTGGACCGCTGCCTGCCTGTCTGCTCCGTCCCGGCTCCGGCAGACACACGGGACTCTTGGCGGAAGGCGGAACGGGACGCACAGAGCAGACAGGAAGTCACGGACCAAAACAACGACGGAACATCCGGTTAATTTTCAAAATAAAACACCCTCGTGTTGACCCCAGCACAAACATCTCATAAGAGACAAATACAAGCTTTTTGGGCAGGAACCCTCATGGGCAGGTTCACATATAAACTCACTACCACGAAGGACTAACTGATTACTGAATTGTTCAAGTGGTTTGTCTAACTCTTGTTTATAAAATCACTCACCACGTTAAATTTCAATCCACACTCAGATCACTGAGAGATGTGTAACTGACTTATGGAGGTATACAACAGCCTCAGACCACAAAAAAACAAAACAAAAAAAACAGGTTTAAGTGCAAAAGTAACAAAATCAACTAACCCCTGAAAAGTAATCTGAAAAGTAATTAGCAGCTAGTAATTAGTAAGATGTAGGTGAATGCTCTATAGAAAGAAAGTCGAAAAATGCATTAGAGTAAAGTAGCTGAGTATATGTACCATTTACACACGCATATATTAAGTACTTGAATTGAGTCAGAATCAATGAATACAATAGAGTAGACATTATTGACTCACATCACAGACAGGTGCTGCAGGGTTACATATATTAATGTCGCCCTCTAGTGTTTATCTTTGCAATGAAAAGCCCTCATGTTTGATAAAGAGTGTTTTACTTAACCTTTGTTAAACTGACTTCACCCAGATTACTGAAGAACATCATGTTCTACAAAGCTGTTTGAATATTCTGAACAAGATTTGTAGGAAAGGACATCTCCATCACTACAGCACATTCTACCTTCATCAAAAAAAATGACAGGGTCTTGTGGTTTGGATAATGCCATATTGGGCCATATTACAAGTTTGATTATTTGGATTGATTGTGCAGTTATAATTCAAGTAAAGCATGATCGATTCATGAGCTTAAATCACTGACAAAGAGGAACATAACAGGAAAGTCATAGCAGCTGATCAGTGTTATTCCAGGACTACAGCTGTTTCTTCATTCTGAAAACTGTTGCCCTGGCCAGAATATACATCCACGAGGGAGCTGATGAGTTGGTATGAATCAGGACCAGACTGAAGCCCAGTTTCTTGTATAAGGCCACTGCAGCTTGCTGATTGGAGCCGGTCTCCAGCACTACTGCAGAAAAGCCTCGTTCCTTACAGAAGTCAGTCACAGTCTGAACCAGCCTGACACCAAGGCCCATCCGTCTGCATGTTGGTGCGATGATCAACCTGAACAGTTCCCCGTATCGCTCATTACCGCTTTGTTTGCCCACCACGGCCACCATACCCACAATCTGGGCAATCCCTTCAAGCTCAGCCTCTGCCACCCAGTAACAGTCGTCCGGTCTGCTCAGATAGTTCCCAGGGATGTCCTGCATGTCTGTCTTGAGTTTATTTCTGACGTAGCCTGAATGTACCTCGTGACAACAGCAGTAGATAACGCCCAACCAGGCTCCTGGTAACACCACTGCCCCCAACACAGAGCCGAGGAGGTAGCCAGCAACACACAGAGCCAGAGTGATGGCGATGTACAGAGGGCTGGATATGGCTTCATTAAAATATGGTTGGATGTGTTCAAGGGTGCCGGCACTGAACAGGGATAACACTGCGTCCTTGTCTGAGGGATGGTAGCGCCGGATCACCAGCTGCATGACTGGAGGGAACTAGAGGAAAATAAAATCAAGGATTAACGTGAAAATTATGGTGTGTTAAGTTCTCAAGTGATGCAAGGAATTATAATTTTCACGACTGATTAAGCTGCTGATTTTTTTCTCAAAAACAGAAAATTCCCTTGAAAGACAATTGTCTGTTGATTTACTGGTGGATTTATCAACTAATTTCCATGTCTAAAATGTTTGCCATGAGATTCACATTACTGTCATTATTGTTATCACTGCTTAAGAAAGAAGTTCACGCAATGACATGGTTGTAACTAAGCAGATTACATGGTGTAATGCATTCTGATGTAGAAGTAAAATTACAGACCTAAAAAAAATCATAAACACACAAACACAACACCCCAATCATGACTTTATTAAAGTAATCTGAGTGGCCTAGATGTAATTAGTTACTTCCACTATGTCTTTGCTATTCAGAGGTCCAGTTAAGATAGTTCTCACCCCAAACTAAACTGTGATTTTTGGTTTGAAGTAGGAAGAATTATTTTGATGATAAGCTCTTTGAGAATAAAATCATTAAACTCATGGAAAAAGACACTTATAAGCTGTTAAATGGTTTGACAACATGTATAAAACACAGATTTTAATTGAAAAAGTCTCTTACGTCAATCAGGTAGATTGTGAAGCTGGTCTTCGTCGAGCAGGGGTACAGTCCAACTGGCAGCAGCTCAAATGACCGTTGTGTAGAAAGTTAAAAAACATTTATGTTGAGTCGATGTACAGCCATGAAAAGATAACAAGACTTGCACAGGACACCTGCAGCCTTTATATGTTGAACTGGGTCATCGTCTTATTTCTAAAATCTCCCGTTCAGCAGAAATTCCAAACTCCGCATATCTGTGAAACCATGATGCAATTTAGCGAAGGTTGACCATTGACTCACTCAGCAGCCACTTGATCTTTTAATCTACACTTAAATCACTGACAGATGTGACATTGATTAACAGAGATATTCAACAGCCTCCAACTAAAAACATACATGTTGAACATCAACTTTATTTTGCACAGTGGTGTCAACAGGTGGGGGCCACGAGGGCCCCCTTTATCATACCTGCCACCACTCCCGATTGTCCTGGGATGTTATGTTAAATCTGGACACAGCCTTGGAGGTGGAGACCCATTCATTCCATCATTACTTTTCACATCACTGGCTGTCTACTATTGGTCTGTTTAACCTGTAACAGAGCATCATGCATTTCAACATGATCACATCTTGTAGGTCAAATCTGAATCTGCAAAGTAATCAGTAACTATAGAAATACTCTATAGAAAGGAACTCAAAAAATGACCTTGAGTACAGTAGGTGCGTATACACCAAATAGGCATAACATTGTGACCACTGACAGGCGAATGGAGTAACACTGATTTTCTCTTCGTCATGGCACCTGTTAGTGGGTGGGCTATATTTGACAGCAAGTGAACATGTTGTCCTCAAAGTTGATGTGTTATATGAAGGAAAAATGGGCAAGGGTAAGGATTTGAGTGAGTTTGACCAGGGCCAAATTGTGATGGCTAGACGACTGGGTCAGAGCATCTCCAAAACTGCAGCTCTTGTGGGGTGCGGTGTGTGTACTTCAAGTACATTCCACCATTTCTTCTGGTGATTCACTGTCAAACCGTCATGGTTTTAGGGACATTGATTTTTTTCTTGCTTCATTTGTGCCAATTGAATATTTGCACATAGTAGTTTAAACTCCAGGTTTTATGAAAACAATCAACAGTCTATCAGTTCTGACTCAGCCTTTCAGCCAAATAATGCAAAAGAGTGTTTAAATATTCAGAGAGGAGGATCTCACAGCAAATACAACTGAACAAGATTTGTAGGCAAGGGCATCTCCATCCTTACAGCACATTCTACTGTCATCAGAATATTACAATTTCTTGTAATCTGGATGATAACACATTAGGCCATATTTCTATTTCGATTAGATTTGGATTAAATGTGCAGGTATAAGTTGAGTAAAGCATGATCGATTCATGAGCCTAAATCACTGACAAAGAGGAACATAACAGGAACGTCACAGTAGCTGATCAGTGTTATTCCAGGACTACAGCTGTTTCTTCATTCTTAAGAGTGTTGCCCTGGCCAGCATTATCATCCAAGACGGAGATGATGATTTGGTGTGTTTCAGGACCAGGCTGAAGCCCAGTTTCTTGTACAGGGCCACAGCAGCTTGCTGATTGCAGTTGGTCTCCAGCATCACTGCAGAAAAGCCTCGTTCCTTACAGAAGTCAATCACAGTCTGAGTCAGCCTAACGCCAAGGCCCATTCATCTGCATGTTGGTGTGATGATCATCCTGAACAGTTCCCCGTATCGTTCGTCACCACTTTGTTTACCCACCACGGCCACCATACCCACAATCTGGGCAATCCCTTCAACCTCAGCCTCTGCCACCCAGTAACAGTCATCTGGTCTGCTCAGATAGTTCCCAGGGATGTCCTGCATGTCCGTTCTGAGTGTATTTCTGACATAGCGTGAATATATCTCATGACAGCAGCAGTAGATAAGGCCCAACCAGGCTCCTGGTAACACCACTGCCCCCAACACAGAGCCGAGGAGGTAGCCAGCAACACACAGAGCCAGAGTGATGGCGATGTACAGAGGGCTGGATATGGCGTTGTTAAAACATGGTTGGATGTGTTCAAGGGTGCCGTTACTGAACAGGGATCGCACTGTGTCCTTGTCTGAGGGACGGTAGCGGCGGATCACCAGCTGCATGACTGGAGGGAACCAGAGGAAAATAAAATAAAGCATTAACATGTGAAAATTATGGTATGCTAAGCTCTTAAGTGATGCAAGTAATGAATATTTTCATGACTGAGTCATCTGCTGATTTTTTTCTCAAAAGTAGAAAATTCCCTTGAATGACAATTGTCTCTTAATTTACTGGTGGATTTATCAACTAATTTCCATGTCTAAAATGTTTGCTATGAGATTGACATTACTGTCATTATTGTTATCAATTCTTAAGAAGGGAGTTGACCTAATGACATGGTTGTAACTAAGTAGATTACATGGTGTAATGCATTCTGATGTAGAAGTAAAATTACAGACTTAAAAAAATCATAAAGGTACAAGAACCACACCCCAGTCATGACAGTGACAGTAATCTGAGTGACCTAGATGTAATTGGTTACTTCCATTGTCTTTGCTGTTCAGAGATCCAGTGAAGATAGTCCTCACCCTAAACTAACCTGTGATTTCGAGCTTGACGTTGGAAGAATAACTTTGCTAAAGCAGCAGACATGTTATCTATTTAAACATGAACCTGTTTCTCTTTAAATTTGACCATAGTTTGACGATGAGCTTCCAGACTCTTTTACCAATGACTGCTGATTTTAAATATTGTTATGTAACTGTTGCTCTGGACATTTTTGTCTCGTATTTGAAGATAAAATCATTAAACTCATGGAAAACACACATAAGATGTTTAACAGTTTAACAACATGTGTAATGTACAGATTTTAAATGAACAAGTCTCTTACGTCAATCAGGTAGATTGTGAAGCTGGTCTTTGTTGAGCAGAGGTACGATCCAACTGGCAGCAGCTCAAATGACCGTTGTGTAGAAAGTTAAAAAATATTTATGTCGGGTCGAAGTACAGCCATGAAAAGATAACAACACTTGCACAGGACACCTGCAGCCTTTATATGTTGAACTGGGTAGTTTTGTTTACAAAATCTCCCATTCGGTGGAAATCCCAAACATTGTTTATCTGTGAAATCGTATGCAGTTTAGTGTAGCTTGAACACTGACTCACTCAGCGGCCATGTTATCTTGTTAACTTCAATATCTACACAATCACTGAGAGATGTGTAACTGACTTACAGAGATAGTCAACAGCCTCAGACCAAAATCACACAGGTTTAAGTGCAAAAGTAACAAAATCAAATAACTTTTACACAGTAGTGTCAACAGGTGGGGCCCATGAGGGGCCCTTTTATCATACAAGTTCAAGTTCGAGTTCAAGTTACTTTATTAGTACCCAGAGGTAGATTTTGTTGCAGTAGTAGAGTCCTTACACACACATATGGGAAAACATAGAGACACAAACACACATCATCCAACTTAGGACAGTGAAAATTAGGGGGGGAAAAAAAGTTTTAAAAACAGACATAATGGGTAAAATATAAATGGATAAGTAAAAAAATAAATAAATAAATACAGCAATGAGTAAATAAGTAAAAGCAACAATATCAATCATTTGTGCAAAATAAAGTAATTACTTATTATTCAGTGTAATATCTGCACGGACAAAGCTGTTTTTGTGTCTTTTTGTTTTGCACTTGGGGATTTTAAACCTGCGCCCAGAGGGGAGAAGCTGAAACTCATTGTGCCATGGGTGGGAACTGTCCTTTAAAACTGAGCCACATACGTGTTGTAGTTGTTGTGTACAGGGTCTCCACGTTGAGCTGTGGCTCACCAGTAAGCCTGCTGGACCACTTTACTATCTGGTTAAGTGAGTTTTTGTTTTTCAAAGAGAGGTTCCCAAACCAGGCTGCTAGTGTGAATAATAACACAGATTCAGTAAAAGCATGGTAAAAGAGGGTCATGATGGATTTGTCAATATGGAAGCGACTCAGTTTCCTCAAACAGAACAGAAGCCAATGTCCTTTTTTACACACTGCTTCACAGCACCCACTCCTGATTGTCCCAGGATGTTATATTAAATCTGGACACAGCCTTGGAGGTGGAGAACATTCATTCCTATGAAAGAGAGTTCTGGTTTAGTGCACGGCTATCTGCTAATGTGAGGGAATCACAGATCTCCACCTCTTAACCTGTTCAAACAAACAGACAAAGCTTACAAATAAAAGCTTAACAGATATGTAATATTTTGACAGATACAGTGATAGGATTCACGATAAATGGGAATGATAATTTTTTCAATATCAAATATTTATTTCAGTAAAAAAAAATATCAAAATCATGATGATGTGCATTTTGTTGTATGTCAGCACCAACAAATCATGTTATCCTAGAGCTGGAGAACAACACTTGTAGGCAAGGGCATCTCTGCATCACTACAGCACATTCTACCTTCATCAAAAATTACAGCTTCTAGTGATTTGAATAATGCCATATTAGGCCGTATTGCAATTTTGATTACATTTGGATTAACTGTGCAATTATAAGTTGAGTAAAGCATGATTGATTCATGAGCTTGAATCAATGATAATGAGTAACATAACAGGAGTGTCACAGTAGCTGATCAGGATTATTACAGGACTATAGTTTTTTCTTCATTATTAAAACTGTGATCCTTGCCAGCATTAACATCCAAGAGGGAACTGGTGCATTCATGTGATTTAGGACCAGGCTGAAGCCCAGTTTCTTGTACAGGGCCACAGCAGCTTGCTGAGTGGAGCTGGTCTCCAGCACTACCGCAGAAAATCCTCGTTCCTTACAGAAGTCAATCACAGTCTGAGTCAGCCTGACACCAAGGCCCATCCGTCTGCATGTTGGTGCGATGATCATCCTGAACAGTTCCCCATATCGTTCGTCACCACTTTGTTTGCCCACCACGGCCACCATACCCACGATCTGGGCAATCCCTTCAAGCTCAGCCTCTGCCACCCAGTAACAGTCGTCCGGTCTGCTCAGATAGTTCCCAGGGATGTCCTGCATGTCCGTCTTGAGTTTAATTCTGACGTAGCCTGAATATACCTCATGACAGCAGCAGTAGACAAGGCCCAACCAGGCTCCTGGTAACACCACTGCCCCCAACACAGAGCCGAGGAGGTAGCCAGCAACACACAGAGCCAGAGTGATGGCGATATACAGAGGGCTGGATATGGCGTTGTTAAAACATGGTTGGATGTGTTCCTGGATGCCAACGCTGAACAGGGATCGCACCGTGTCCTTGTCTGAGGGACGGTAGCGGCGGATCACCAGCTGCATGACTAAAGCGAACTAGAGGAAAATAAAATAAAGCATTAACATGTGAAACCTATGGTGCATTAAAAATATAGCATTAGTAATTGTGTTTAATTGACTACCATTATTTAAAATTTTGGGAAAGGCTGAATAAAAATGAATGCGCTGCATGCATCCCTGCAATTAATAAAGATATTTCTCATTTTATATGTCCACAAGTAAATGATGGAAAATCAATTTGTTGCTCTCAATGTTGATACTGTAACATCACAAAGAAATCAAAACAAAGGAAACACTGACATTAAAGCATCAAATATATAATTCAATAACCTTCAAGTATATTGTGATAGTAATGCTACATACGAAAATGTTTAATTGATCAATAATTTGTTAAAGATGAAATACCTAAGAAATCTTGAATCACTAGTCAATACTTGAGTTTTCAACAATACAATAACAATCTTAGGAAACATCATGGTTTCACAATATTACACATTTATCATTATCATTATTATCATCATTGTTATTCTCATCAATGACTGGAAGGACTGAAAACAGAAGGCTTTTTTTAGGTTGAACAAATTCGTCATTATAATTTTGTCCTGACACACATGAAATACAAACTTTTTATTAACACAAACACAGAAGAGTCCAAATGCACACACTATTACACAATTGTATTCTATTAGTTCTCTGACACTGTTCTAAATGTACAGTGTTTGTGTATTTAGGTATATCACAGTTTAAAAGTTTGGAATCACCTGCTACATTGATGTTTTTCTTCCTTCCTTCAATAACGGCTATTTGTACGTCATGTGTAGGGTATTTCGGACACCCAATGTATTATTTACATTTAAATTAGTTAACGGTTTGGGCAGATAATGATGATAGTCCAACGATTAAAACCTCCATTTAGCAGTGGAGCAACAGTGCTGTAAAACAGGGGACAATACTACGCTATCATTATCTCCCAAATAGCCTTCAGTTCTGTTTTTCCGGTCCAGAAAAGCACAAGTGACCCTAGAAAAGATCATCGAACCACATCAGTACAATGGGCCAGGCTGTTCATGCCAGACAGAATCTGTTTTTATCTGTCTGCTGCTGTCTACTCAGTCGTTAAATTCAATAGATTCAAATTAGGATAGGCCATAGTGTTTTTAGATGTTATTCAGCTGAGGTGGAACAGTGGACAGTTAAATGACTTAAATATTAATCAATTACAAGTACTGGTACTGTTTAATGGGTAGGGTGAGGGTAGACTGATTATCAGTCCTGGCTGACTATAGGAGCCAATATTCAGCATTTTCCACTTACTGGTATTGGGGGGGAATGCAACACCCTTCACTCAATGTCACAATATCTTATTGTTAATATGTCACAATGAATAGCCCATACACACTGAATGATCTGACTCTGCAAAGTAACTAGAAACTAAATTAATCAAATAAATGAGGTGGAGAGGAAGCAGCTGAGTAGTGGAAAATGGAAATACTCAAATAAGGTACCTCAAAATTGTACTGAAGAACAGAACTTGAGGAACCAGTGAATTGTTTACCCTCACTGTTCTAAATAATAACACTGAGATTTTCATTTTCACGGCAAATAAACGTCCCAAATATCAGTTTTCAGTCTTCTTAAATTTTAATAAACAGTATCTGCCTCGAAAAAGCTGTCGATCACTATATTTTTACAATCGATGTTTAATGCATTATCGATAGCAGGCGTTCAATCCAAGGTGTTTCTTTTCATCTGCATATTTTAAGTTTAAATTACTCACATCCTCTGCTCTGTTCCGCTACAGTCATACCTCAACCTGCTGTTTTCTGTCAGCGTTTTCCTTCAACCAGTTGTGATCGAACAACCTTGCGGATAACAAAAATGCACATGAAAGATTTAGATGTTATTTGAAACTGTACTCAGTACTCAGTTATGACTGAAGCAATTTAGTGGATCACATGGTGTAACGTATAGTTAAGTACAAGTCATGTTATTGACATATAAGAAACACTCATGAAAGTTTCACTGTTATTGTGCACTTGCCACTTAAACAGAAACCTATGTTCTCTTAAAATCTTTTTTTCTTATTGTTATGTAACTGTTGCTCTGAGGTATCTTTGTCTCTTTCTGCCCTTGCAGTTGTCAGTCGGATTCAGCCACTGTACAGCGTTTTTGTTCTCACATGCACAAAATGGTATGCAGTTATTTTGTAAAGGGGGATTTTGTACAACCATACAGCATGAAAAGAAGTCCTCTGCGCCAGCTGAATGCAGTGTAGCCGGCTGCTCACAGGATTCCACAAGTCAAATAACCGCATGATAACAGGCGGATAGTAACGAAGCTAAACTCATGACGCATTTTAAATTAAAGCTAGCTGCAGATAACTAACGTCAGCGCTGACCGGACGTTAGTAATCGTTTAGCCAACGTTAGCTAACCGGCTAAACTTCAGTAAGCTGACATCACAGGCCTGAAGTTAACTGGTCAACTCACGTAACTAGCCTCAGTCTACACTAGTGGGAAAACACACCTATAAGCCGTTTAACGATTAAACAATGACTTTTTATAAAAACAAAACACATTGCATAAAACAGTGACCGGTGTCTTACAGCACTCAGGCGGAGTTGTGAAGCTGGTCCTTCTCGGGCGAAGTTTACGGTCCGACTGGCAGCGGCTCAAATCCAAGTTGCGTGGAATGTCATAAAATAGTTAGGTCGGGTTGAAGTACAGCCACGCAACGACAGAAAAACACTTGCACAGGAAACCTGCAGCCTTTGTACGTTGAGCTGGGTCGTTGTCTTGTACTTAAAATGTCCCGGTCAGCAGAAAAATCCCACACTTTGCGTTTCCGTGAAACCAGGATGCAGTTTAGTGAAGGTTGACCAGTGACTCTCTCAGCGGCCACGTTATCTTTTAATCTACACTTGAATCACTGACAGATGTGACACTGATTTACAGAGGTATTCAACAGCCTCAGACCAGAAAACCCACACAGGTTTAAGTGCAAACGTAACAATATCAGCCTCATTTTTGCACAGTGGTGTCAACAGGTGGGGGCCATGAGAGGCCCCTTTATCATACCTGCCACCACTCCTGAGTCCCGGGATGTTGTGTTAAATCTGGACACAGCTTTAGAGGTGGAGACCCACTGATGCCAGTGAAAGCTGCTCAGTTATGACTTTCAGTTACTTTTCACATCACTGGCTGTCAATAATTGGGTGGTTCAAATCCGTAAACGTGCATCATGTATTCCAACATGATCACACATTTTGTCGGTCAAATCTGAGAAAGTAATTAGTAACTTTTGAAAGACTTTAGTTGCTTTCCACCCTTTCTTCTGGTACACTAGACTTAAACATCATTCCCACAAACATAAATTAAGTAGCTCTGCCACAATAAATGCCCAGTAACGTGGAAATAAATGCTGCTGTGAAACCATGAAGATTAATTTTAGAGATCAAGGTTAATGTGACCACTGATACAACCTTTGATATTCAGTATTCAAGTTTATTTTTGCATTTTTCCACAGTCCTCTGATATTTTAATGACAGCAAAAATAAAGTCTTTGGTTGCAGCCATAATTCACATTTAACACTATTACCTTAAACAAAATTGTGGATTTGAAAAGACTCTATTTTATCTCACAGTAAAAAAAAACAAAAAAAACAAGAACAACTACTGTGATTTCCTCTACAGAAAGTTGCATGTCAATGGCTGCCAGGTAGCTACTGTGAATTTCACGGTGAGTTTCTTTTTTTCGCAGAAATTCTCACTTCCTCACTGACTAGAAACTGTTTTTAAGAGCAGACATTTAGGGAAGTATGCTTGTTTCCAGATGTATTGAAAGACAGGTGCGATTATTGATCATTTTGTATTTCCAATATAGAGACTGTATGAAAAGACTGAAAGACTGAAACTATACTCGTGTATGTTCACACAAAATGCAAAACTAAGCTCGACAGAAATTTTAAAACCAAAGCTGGCAACAAACCTACATAAAATATTAACATGAAGAAAATCCATCTTTGTATTAAACTATGTGCTTGTATAGTCATATATTGATTAAGAACAAACATACAAACAAGGAAATACTCGTTCACTCATTTTTGGCCACACTTGTTATGATACTGAGTTTGTTGTCAGTCGAATTGCTCGTCTGTGATCCTTGATTTTCTTCTCCACATGCGAGACCCCGTCTCCAGATCTTCAGATATGCAGCCTTGATCTTTTGTATTTTGAACGCGTAGACGATTGGGTTGACGGCTGAGTTAGCGTGAGAAAGCAGGATTCCAACATAGAAAGCTAATACTGGTACATCGATCTGACCAAAGTAAGCGATGCAGTTCATTGTGTGCAGAGGGAGCCACGACAGGGCAAACAGAGCCAAGACCAGAGACAGGGATCCTGCCAGCTGTTTCTCTTTCCTTAGGTAACTCCGACAGTGTTTCTGGACCCTGTTGCCTGGTTTCTCACGGAGGTTTCTTAGAATTGTGCAGAAAATGCAGACATACAAAACAGTCATCACCAACAGAGGGATGAGGTGGCAGAGCAGAAAACTGAAGTAAACCAGGTATGACATTGGAATCACTGCTATAAACTGGCAGACACGAGTAGAGTTGGCCGACTCAGACAAGGTGTCATGGTTGTACCATCCAAGCATGGGAGCAAAACTCAGAGGTACTGCAACAAGCCAGCATGCTGCTACTGCAAGCCAAGAGTGTCTCTGTGTTACAGTCCTTTTGTACCTGAAAAGAAAAAAAAAAGCAGTAATAATCATATCATCAATTAATGATGTATTTTTGGAAATATACATTTTACAATTACGCATGTAACTTCAGCAGAAGATAACACCGTACACTGAGACAATCAGGAAGCATCAGTGCATCTGAGTAGGCTTACCTGAGAGGGATATACACCCGGAGGAATCGGTCCACTGCAATGGCCATGAGAGACAAAACTGAGACCAGGGTCAACAGGATGATCACACAGCTGATGAAGAGACAGCCATGGAACGAAGTCTTCACTCGTCCGTCAACAAGCACAGCCAACGGGATGGCCAAGCAGCCAACCATGAAGTCAGCCACAGCCAGAGAGACGATGAGGCAGAAGGTAGGCTGCTTAATGCTTTTACTGCGCCACAGCGCAACGATAACCAACAGGTTACCAAGGCAGCAGAAAACAGCGATGAGCACCTCCAACACTGTGTAGATCACCTCTCCCACAGCCATTGAGCTGTTTCTCCAGGTTATGTTTGATGGTTAACGGTGTGACGAGAGCGAGTGTGAGCCTGAATTTGCTGTGCTCTTGTGACACTTTTGAGGAAGTCTTTCAGCAGTTTTTTTTTTCGTTTAATAACTCATATGCGAGGTATAGCATATGTGGAGCCAAAGGTACTCTCAGTGGTTTATTTCAGTCACTAAAAAAGCGAGCCATGGGGCCAAAGGAAAGGAAGCCACTAAGCCACATCCTTTGCTATGCCTCCGAACAGAACCACAGTGGCTGGATTCGTGCAGCCGATGTTGTGTTTATGCAGATGAGGTGGCGCACTGCAAATTCTTGTATACATTTTGACATGAAACTGAATTTCCGCTTAGATACTCTAGGCTTCCTCTTATTTTCACTGGGTACAAGTACTATTTTACACAGAGTAAAATAGAGCCAAGTTCGTCTATAATAAATTGGTACTTCCTTTTTTAAGGGTTTCATAATAATGAATTATACCAATGCTTTGTAGATTAATTAAAAGAAACAATGACTGTTATGAACAATGTCTCGTTTTCAAGATTGCGAAAAAAAGAAAAACTCTGGCTGTTGTTTATCTTCCTCAAGCATAACACTTCACAAATGGACCATTTGACGACTCGTCCTCTGGAAAAAAGGTTTGAGAGCGTCTGGACCTAAAGCAATTTATTAATGATTTATGCGGTGGCTCTAACAGCTTGACCCAGACAACAAAACCAAATACAGAAATGCCCTGCAAATACACAAACAAGCCAACTGAAACTGGGTCAGCATCCGTTTATCTAGTTATTTCGTTGAATCTGGAAATAGGTTAAACTCTTTTATGACACAAAAGGTTTGTCAGGCCTTTTTGAAATAGAAAATGATGAAGTGAAAAAAATTACTGCTGCTTAGAGACAATAAACTGGTTTCAACTGTGATGATAGATCAATTGTAGCCTGTTATGGTAAATGCACCACATTACTACACTTGTATTTAATACTCTTAACTTTAAGAGTCTTCTGCTCAATCTCAAAGCAGGCGTATCTGTTTCTGTTGTGTTTGCTCAGTCTATGAAAATATGCAGCAGTACAAAACCCCTTGATTAAACATGGAGTCATGGTTTGGATTTTTTCAGTTTTGTGATTTCCTGTTTCATTTCATCCTGCCTCTCCCTGTGAGTCATGTTCTACTTTCCACTTCCTGTGTATTGAAGCCTGTGTTTTCCCATCAGTCTTTGTCAGTTCATCTGTTTGTGTCCTTACGTCAATCCTGCGTCTCCTGCATCCTCTCTCCAGCCCCCTGTACTCCCACTGCTTCATTGATCTGTACTTTGTTTCAGCAGCTCAGTCACCTGCTGTATGTCTCTGAAATGAAACAACAAGTAGCTTGTTGTAACATGGTGTTTGAGTCTTACAGAAAATACATAATGCAGTTCCTCTGCTATCTTAAATCGAAACTCTCGCCAAAATGCAACCTAGGCTTTTTTTGTGAATGAGTGCAAGGGGCACTTTTACAATTGCATCAAAATCGCTATTTTTAAAACACTAAGAGGGCTCGACACAACATGCAACTTGCTTGTATCATCCCCAGGGTCTCTACACATGAACACAAGCATTGAGAACATTCTTTGTGTGTGCATAGTTTACTAAAAAAGTTTTTGAACAACTCACCGTAGCGGTAGCTTGTTCCGCTAGCCGCCGTCATGGCTGCTGAGAAGTATCGATCTCAGAATGCGACGTAAATTGGCAGAGAGTTAAGGTGGAACGCTACTGTCTTCCAGCAACAACTATCCACGCGATATCTACGTGACTTTTCCGGCTTTTGATTTTAGTATTGTTGAGGCTCCTTTTTCAACTTCAAGGTCAATATTGTTTTTCGCCAACGACAATACAACAAATTATCTGTGCATTTATATGGAACTAAGCTTTGGGAGCAGTCCTTAACTCACCTCCATGTTAAGTCACATTCAGATATCGATACTTCTCACCGGTAGGATGGCGGCGAGCAGAAAAAGCAACTGCTGTTGTGAGTTGTTAAAAAACTCTCTTTTTTTAGTGAACTCTGTGTGCACAAACAATGTTCTCAGTGCTCAAGTTTCATGTTGTGTCGAGCCTTCTTAGTGTTTTAAAAATAGTGACTTTGATGCTATCGCTAAAGTGCCCGTAGCACTCCCATTGAAAATGAGTTTGACCCAAGCGTGGGAAATACGGTAAATGTTAAAAGTGACTCTTTCGTCGTAAATATGCTTTTACACGAAGGTTTGGCTTGGGTACATTCACAGAAAAAAGCCTAGGTTGCATTTTGGCAAGAGTTTCGCCTTAGGATGTTTAATTTGAGAGAGACCATATTCCAATTATAAATACTGTAATTATCCTCACCCTGCTCTTTCGTTTGTTTTCTATCTGCAGGATGTCTTATTTTTCTATGACTCACTCTGTATTGAGTGTTTTGTCAGATTGTTATTTGGGGAGATTATGTGCGCTTGCATGCCTCTGGGCTCATGGAGAGCTGTTTTTCTCTCCTACTCTGCTCTTTGCTGGACCGACTTTGCTACCACCACTTCTCAGTGGTAGATTCTGCAATAGGTTTTTATGTTTTCATTTATTGCTTCATGATGTTTATAAGGTAAACTGTGTACATAATGAAATGTAATGCATGCAAGTAGCAGACAGACCCAGTGGGGCACATGGCACAACCTGCTCTGTCATTATCTCACCGGTGCCTTCAGGGGCAAAGCCTATATGAGACAGAAAGTCATATATCAGGGTCATATGCAGGGTTTAGGAAATACCAAGGTCCAAAATCTGAGCTTACTACGGGGTTTCAGGGCATGCCAGCATGAAATGATCTCTCTATCTTTTCCCTTTGTGTCTCCTGTGATTTTCTCTCTTGGGATCCTTTTCTTTGTCTCTCTGCTTGCTGCTCCCTCTCTCTCATTTCCTCTCATCTGTCTGCCCTCAACATTAAATTATTTCTGTTCATTTCTCTTTTCTGTCCTCTACTCTTTGTTCTCTCTCATCCTCTGTAATCACTGCCTGTCCCCTTCTGTCCGACTCCTCGCTTGTATCTCCTGCAACGGGGTATTGAACACAATTTAGTTAAAATATATACACCTTCTGTGTTCCATCTTTGAGGTTACATGATTTGGATTCCAAATGTTTTCAACCATTACCTAAATGTAAGCAAAATGGCCAACACTTTATCTGAGGAGGTGTGGATAAGACCAACATGACACTGTCACAAAGTTTATGAACGTTGTCATTAAGTGCACTTTGGTCAGTTAATGTTAACCCCCATTAAAATGACATAATTGACCAAATGCTGAACTATCAAGGTGAACATCATAAACATTATACAGATTATACAATGGCATGTTAGCTATGGCAGCATGTTAGCATGTCAACATTTAGCTCAAAACCCTGCAGTTAGCATGGCTGTTCTGCTGTGTTCCAAATCAGTAGTACATACTAATTCTACACAGTATATAATACATATTTGATAAGTATATGAATCAACATCCATTTTATACAGACAGAAAAAGGTAGAATATGAGCAACTGCATTTATTCAAAGCATATATATTACGCTTTATCTCATACTGTCCAGCACTGTACAGTAGCACTGTATTCCCAAATAGTCTGTTTTAGCTCCTGTCTCTTTAAAGCAACCCCCCTCCTGAACACCCGGCCTCCTCTGATTAGTCAGCTCACGCACGCCTGACCCTACACCATCAACAACAACACAGCAGCTGTGGGAAATCAATTCTCACTAGCCAAACTAGCTGCCAGTCATTATGAAAATGAGTTATGAAAATGTGTGACATCAAAGTGTGATGTCACAAAGTCACAGAATTACTGACGACAAAATGAGTCTCCGTTAACTTTCCTCCAGCCATGAACAGCTCGTCTATTTCCTTTGAGCCTTATTGGTGAATAGCGTATGTTATAACATGTTGAAAATCTACCATTTAGTATGCACACTGTCAGCTTTACATATGCTAAATCTTGTCCTCTGTCCAGGTTGAACACATTATATACTGAAAACTAACCACTGAAATGCACTGGTGCACACACTATAAATCTGCAAAACATAGAGGGAACACAACCCCACATACCCTTGCAGTTACATGCAAGTTTGTTTGATATGTAAACAAAAGTTTACTGGAACTGCGAACATCCCGGGTTAAAATTTAGTTGGCCTTGGACTCTCTCATACAGGGGTGGGTGCATATGGCACAAGCATAATTGGTCAGTGATATCAATATTAGTAAGACCTGAGAGACAAACAGGTATCAGAGCCGCGATGAAGACTTTGTGTGTTGCTGTTGTTGTGTTGAGTCTCACCTCAGTGTGTCAGCCTGCCTCGCTGGCCTGTGAGAAGCTGTTGAAGCCAGCAGACACAAGTCCAGAAGTAAGTCTCTCTCCACATCTGTGACTAGCTTTGAGTTTTCAAAACTAAATTGAACCCATAGAACACATTTGTGTTCCTATTATTGTCAAACAGTTACAAGATCTTCTTTCCTTCCTGCTCATTCAGTTTTCCGGGACCTGGTATGTCATAGCAGTATCCTCAGGCAGCTGTTTTGTCATGGCATTGCTGGATGCAATGTTTTTGATAAGTGTTAAGGTGGGCATTGACTCAAAGGAGACGCCGAACCTCTATGATGCCCACTTCACGGTTAAAATGTGAGCAGTCTGTTGTTTGTTTGTTTTTATCTGTAATGATGTTTAATTTGTTGGCATGTATTAGTATTTGTCCATCATACATCACCGTGTCCTACACAGTTGTTCTTTCAGTTTTTAATACTAAATAAATCTTTTACAGAAATGGATTATGCACAAATGCATCGGTACCCTTATTCTTTGTGAACAACACCATATTTGATGCCGACGGAAACAGTAAGATTTTTGTTTAATATACTGTGTGCACTGGTGTTTAATTATGAATCTCTTTGAATTAGCTCTCAACACTGCAGATGACTGACTCTCTGCCTGATTTACCTGCTTGTTCTCACTCATTCTGTGTGATTACCATTCACAAAAAAGACTCCGACTTCTGCTGCAGTCAAGAGCGTCAGAGGATATAAAAATGTAGCAAAAAATTAAAGAAATTAATAAAAATTGCATGTAGTTGTAGTATGTATGTCTTAGAGCCCACATGCACAAAAAAAATGGTACAACACAGCAAATACTACAAGACATATTTTTGTGATATTTTCTTGTTATTTTTTCCAATATAATAAAAGTAACTATGATATATCTAATATATTTGAAATGGCCCTGCGATAAGATGGCGAATTGTCCAGGGTGTACCCTGCCCTCTCCCAGAGACAGCTGAGATCGGCTCCAGCAAAAAGCCCTGCAACCCCATAAAAGAGATAAAGCAGTTACAGACAATGTATGGATGGATGTATTTTAAATGTGAACCATTTAATGTAATGCACCATCCACATTTTTTAATGCCTCCAACAGATGTCCCAACTGGCAAAGTAGCAGTGCTGCAGTACAGTGGTTGTCCCGACTGCTATGTGGTGAAGGGAGATGATGACACTGACGCTATGATGCTCACAAGTAAGGAGAAAAAAGGGATTATATAATAGAAATATAAAAACATGATGACATGACATGATATTTCCAATAATGGCTGAGGGAGTAATTTGCGCTCTAATATGTGCTCTCAAAGGGTTGTTTGAAATTGGTAGATAAAAAAGAAGTACAGCAATGACTTGGTTTTATAATATTTATACTTTTTTGGGATGTAAGATTTTAATTAAATGATGATCCCTTAACTTTTCAATCAATCATCAGGTCAAAGTTATGAGTTTATCCGATTCTTTGGTTTACGACCAGATACTGAAAAAGTGAAAAGTTATTGCCATCAGTCTTGGCTGTACTTGTGTTTAGTGCTAATTAGCATGCTAATGCACTAACCCGAGATTGTAATTTCCCTGTGTCCTGATTTATCAGCGACTGATAATGGATAGTGAATATCTGAAGGAAATCAGGTCATATTTCAAGGTGAAACAACACATTTATAAGCTGTTAGCTAATGTTAGCATTCAGCCGCTTCATAGCAAGCGTTACTGTTTGATTACATCCGGTGCATTTCACTTCAAGGTGTCCAAGGTGTGTGTTGATATTTTACAAATAACGTATGTCTTTTCCATCATATTGTGTAATAAAAACAAACAGTAATGTTAGCCAGGAAGTGGTTGAATGCTAACGTTAAATGTTGTCTAATGAAAGCAGGTTATCAAAAAAATGTTGCTCTACCTTGAAACATGGCCCATCATTGTTTCTAGTTTTCTAGACATGACTCCAATTAATTATTTATGTGCTTAGGGACTAATTTCCTTTCCCTAACTTCAGCACATTAATACTTCTGCAAATATATAAACTATAGCATGCTGGATTGCAGTGGTGTTGGCTAAACTTGTTGACCTTTTAAAGGGAAAAACATCATCACAGGGCTTTCATCTGAAATGTGACACCTCTTTAACAGGTAGGAGACAGAATCTCACTGCAGCTGAGCTGAAGGAGTTTGAGACACAGTCACGGTGTCGCGGCTGGACCAAAACAATAGTCTTAAACTCAGATCACAGTGAGTCTTGAAAGAAAAATGTTCATGTAGAGTAAGATGTCTTTGCAGTGAATATATGAAAAACAATGTGGCGCTGTACAATGTTAACAGTCGGTGACACACTGTCCTTCAATGGCGTAGTTGGTACACAGAGATATGTTCATGCAATTGTGAAATGTATGATGTTCATTAGAGAATTTTTTACATGAAATAGTGTTTTTTCACATTGTCAGTTCTGTTATTTCTCCAACATTATTTTTTGATACCTACAGACTATGCAGACTGCCCGTCCATTGATGATGCTGGCAATACTGATACTTCCGGATTTTCAGACATTCTCTATGAAAGACTCAGTGCCAATTATCAAGAGCCCCTCAAGTGTCTTGTACCAGATCTTATTAGCAAACCCTGGCAGTGGATTCAGAGTTTTTGGTGAATGCGTCAGGGCATTACTACAACAAATGTTCACTCACACCAATCGTGTTTTTGTCAAATGGCACAACCCTTCTTAAGATGTAAAGTCTTGAAGGGAATTGATTAATGTGTGGTTCACAAGTCATAGACCCTTAAACACATCTGTCTTTTCTTTAAAGTACAGCTTTTTTTTCAGATAACATTACAATCAATTATACTACAATCGAGTGTTCACCAATATACCTTTGGACAAAAATATTTTTGTGTTAGAAAGTTGAGTCATGATCTGCAGCCAGTCATTATGACATTACAGCACAACAGCTTTTACATCTGCGTCAATATGTGATTAAATTGCACAATATTGCAAGAGTAGAGCATAAAAAATATTATGTAAGTGTCCCGCTTTACCTGAAAACTCCGTCCCTGTGTACTTTCAGCAGACATTCAGCAAACATTTGCACGTTGCAATGTGCCTGAAATAAACTTAAATTTACAATAAAGATGATAATGTGCATTCTTGTTTTGAAATGTGATAAAAAGAGAGCAACATGCACCCATCCCTCATTAGCACCACCTACCTCCACCATATGTATAGTTCATGACACAATTCAAGAGGGATAAATATATATATATATATATATATATATATATATATATATATATATATATATATATATATATATATATATATATACATACATATATATATATATACATATATACACATATATATGTGTGTGTGTGTGTGTGTGTGTGTGTGTGTGTGTGTGTGTGTGTGTGTGTGTCACTCTCCAATCACTACTATGGAAAGTTTTTTTTCCAAAATAGAGAGCTGAAGTCACACACCTTCCCATTTGAACAGTGCCATGAATCCCACATATGATGTTTGTCAGATTGAAAGATGATTCTCCAAGTCTATAAAGTTGCAGTCTGTCATAAAACTAGTAACATATAAGCCTGTGAAGCCTGCTAACAAATCTGACAAACTCCCCTTTCATTCACTGCAGATGTTCATTATGATTTTCACCTTTTCCATGCTGGGTTGGCGGCCATGTTGGTGTTGGTGATGTGTGTTGCGCAAGACGATGCGGCTGAACACAAAACTAGATGGTATTTTACTTTATTTACTTGGAAGATCATACTTTAGATCAAAAACATCATATGTGTATTTCATGGTACAGTTCAAATAAAATAATAATGATGATGATAATTAAAAAAAAATGTTGCCCTTCATTCACAACCATACAAAGTGTTTACAAAATAAGGTTCCATTTGATCCACCAGAAGGGGTGTAGCTTTCGTGAAATTAATTAATTTCACTTTAACTTACTTTGATTTAATTTTGACTCAGGTATCTTTAATATAACGTCTTTGGGGCACCTAATGCTAATGATGCTAACTTCAGGGTAAGCCTACAAAAGTACACAATCACTGCTGCCAACACTGTAGAGGTAAGTTACCCATTTTACCAAGTGTAAATCCACACCTGACTACAACCAGATGATGTTTGATCAGGATTTATCTTATTGTCTTTAATATGTGTCTCTATTAAAATATAAAACAAACTCAAAGTGTTATTGTAGCCTTCTGGGGCTCAACGGCAGCCGACTGACTGACTTGACAGTTGAGCTTTATTCTGTGGTTGCCTAGCAACGCCAACTAGATGGGTGCGTGGCTTCGAAAGCTATCATTAAAATAACTAAAATAACTCCAAATAAAAATAGATGGCACGATTCATTATTCACGCGTTGAATGTGATAAAATGTCTCGCGTGATTAATTAAGTGGGGTTTTTTTTCTTCTTTTTGTGTGTGTGATTTTCTTTAAAACGGCGCCACAAACGCCGAACATTTGGCTCTAGGACCCAGGTGCACGGCAGCCACCAGACACCGGTTGATGAGATGGTCCACTCGGCGTTACGCTACATCTAAATACCCGACAAAGAGCGGCTGTTCACCCTGGACGGAGTAGTCCGAGGTGAGCTAACCAGACGGTGAGGGCGGACCACAAAAACCAGAGCGAAGCGAGAGCGTCTTTTTTTTTCTCTCTCTCTCTCTCTGTCTTTGTCCGTCCGCGTCACCCCGCACCGTGGCCAGAAGACCCCCGTCGCTTGTCTGACCGGCGACAACCATGAGCCAGAGGTTTACCGTCTCCAAGAGCGACGGCGACCGGCGCCCCTCAGACATCCAGGGGGAGGTGAACCAGCTGTTTGAGGGAGACGAGCCCCCGACCAGCAGCGGCGCGGAGGGGGAGGACGCAGCCGGCGCCGAGGAGGTGGTGGTGGTGCTGAAAGGTAGGCTGTCACTCACCAGGTTCATCCAGTTAGCTATAGGCTATATGCTAGCAGTGCTGATGCCTGACTCCTGTTCGGTGGCACCACATTGTCTATGGACTGATGTGTGTGACTGGAATCTTAAGCGGCCACAGTGGGTCAATAACGGAGGCACTGCAAAGCGCCTGAATGCCCCCCATCATTCCTGCTATATTTCTGTTGTGACAGGCGCTTTGCTTTAAATAATGAAAGTTGCGTGCATGCTCGCATATATGTTGACAAAGAAAATGTTTATTTTGCTTTGTTTTTCATGTGGTCTGTTGATTTTGTGTGACCCTGACATGTTGCTCTCACTGCATGCATTAAATGGTCGTTATCTTACTGCACAAGTCAGCAGTGGTCACTCTGAAAGCCACTGTTCGCTCTTCATTCCTCAGTCTGATAGACCTAACTTTAAGTGGCTTGATTTATGGGGGTTTGAGTGTACCCTTCTTCCATTTGATCAGTAAAGATGTCATCTTCTGCACTTGAAATCACAGCCTGTGAGCTGGGAAATTACCTGCTTCCCTGTTGTTGAGTAAGGAGATGTCAATGTCAACTGCGTTTTCAACCTTGTGACTTATTTCACTGGGTGACAGCTTCCAAAGTTGGTGAATATCCTGTCCCTCCTCTGTTGCTGAGTTGTATCCAGGGTGGATGTATAATTTGTATATAAAACACAGGACAATCTGTGTGCTTAACAGGAGGATGACTTTGATTAATGTTGAGTATAAAACATAGTTGGTAAAACCTTCATCTCCCCGGCGCGCCCTGTCATCTGGGAACCAGTGCCATTGTGGTCCAGTTCTGTCACCAACTCACCTGATTGAAATAATCAAGGTCCTGTCAGTCATGCCTGAATTGAATGCGGCAGTGCAGAACAAATGGTGACAGAAAATTCCCATTGGACCCGGGAATGAAAGCCTTTACCATTAGCAATGATTAGCATTAGAAAAAGTGCAATCACTCAGGTCCAGTCAAGTGCAAATAAAGATTTGTCTGCAAAACGAATCGATACATTTCATACGGTCTTTAAGCTGTGACACCTGCTACATTAATGACATTTCAGATTAATTGAGCAGGCTCCCTGGATTCCCATAAATTCCTTTATTGCAGCTATAGATTTGTGGCTCCATAGTTTCTGTGCTGTGTTTTAAGTAGGCTTAGTCAGGTATTCAGTTTAACTCTATTCCTTGGTCTAAAGCTGTGACCAGCATGACACCACTACCTTCATTCCATACGCTTAATGCTAAATACTTACCCTTCTCACTGGATATATTAGATGTCAACACCTTGTCCTAACATCATTCTTGCTGCGCCAGTGCTCAATACTGCTGACAGATTCCCACTATTGAACCATCACAGAGGTGAGGAAGGAAAGCTTTCACTTGCCAGGCCAGCTCTCCCCTTGCTACATGTGCCTGCAGAAAGACATCATATCCTCCTGTCCGGGCAAATTAACATACAAATGCCTCCTCAGCATTTCTCTACTCGAACGCCCCAGCGTGTATCAATCATCCCTCTGGACGTAAAAGATGGCTGCGTGGGTCAGTAGGAACAAATCTCTCCATCTCCTTGAGTTCCCCTTAAGACATGGGGAATGCTTTAGTGAAGGACTTCCCCTCATATATGCCACGCTCAGTCTGAGCCGCAGCCTTGTGGAGACTGATGTCTCTGCATCCACTTTGCTGGTTGCCATAGTGACACCGTACTATGAGTTTTCGCACAAATGGTCTTGTACTGAGGTAAAAAAACACTTCAGATCAAGCAAGTACCATTATGAAATACATTTCTGGCTGGGATGGGATGGCGTGATACTATTTTCTCCTTCCTGTTCTTTGTTCTGTTTGGCTTGAAATCGTTGTAATGGAACAAAATGAAAAACCATAGATGAAAATCAGATTTGTACACCATACTCTGGGAGGGTAAAAATGGAGGTGGCTAAGCAATTTTATTTTTTCTCCTGTATGAAAGAGGTGCATAGTAGCGCTGAGGCTAACCATTTTTGTTATTGTCTAATCTTTTGTAATTGTTTTCTTTTGACTTATTTTGTGAAATGTTGAAAACCCCCAAAAATGTAATATCCCAGAAGATGACATATCATTTAATATAACTTGACTTGATGATTTTGTTATTATACGAAACAAAGAGACAGAAATCTTATATCTAAATCCATATCTGAAAAGCTGAAACCAGAGAATATTTAGCATTTTATCTGACTCAAATTCATCCTTTATCAAAACAGTGTGTAGCAGTATAGATGCCATCAAGACTCTTTTCATATTCTGTGTGTGACTGTGAGAACATATAATTAATACTCAAAGTGGTGTGTAAAATATGAACCTGAATATGTTTGTCCACATGTCTGGATCTATAAATGTAATTATGCCATTGCTGGCATTTTCCCACTGTACAGTGTCTACCACAGCCCTCTATCAGTCTCATTCTTGTTTCATGTGGTGGACCACAGCAGTTTGAAAATTCTTCCCCCTTGGCCTGGACCCGTGATCCTGTTTCTATTGATCCAGAGGGAGGTGTGAGCTCAGTCGGCTCAGCCGGCCAGTGTGGTTGATGATGACTGGCTGCAGCAGCAGGAAAGATCTTCATGTGGCTGCCAAGTGCCCTCTCTGCCCTTGACCTTGCATGTAGCGTAAGGAGATATATCTTTGTTAGATTGGTTGGGCTCAGTGGAATGGCCGCAGATGGGCTCACGATGGGCTGCCTGTTTGTCACCTTGCAGGTGGCAAGGCAGGGAGGCTTTGAAACTTCTTTAAAATCATGTTTACTGTACAACTGATGAATATCCATTACTCAGTTTCTTTCTGATTCTGTTTGGTCTCCATCTACTCCTCAGGGAGCTAACTGATTTTGTGGCTGCTTAGTGGTCCACTATGTACATGTACGTTTATAGTAATATGAGAAAATTTTGTATAGCTAACTCCTCATTTCAGCACACTTCAATAGGACAAAATGAAATAAAGCCGTGCAATTAAGAAATGACGAGCATATACTGTCTGTTGGTCGGCCCTGGCCAGGTTGTGTGGCGTGTTTTTATCAGAGCCCAAATCCCAGCAGAGCTGATGATGATGAGCTGAAAGATTCTGAAAAGCTCCGTAAATCAGCGAGGAAGTGCAGGTTCAGGTGATCTTTGGGTTGTCACATTAAACATTTTAGTTTGATGAATTGCTAAAAGACATTCATTAAAGGATCTTTGATATGAGAGTTGCTGCTGCTCAAATCTTTCAGTTTGTCCTCTATAACTTCAAGTTAGATTCAGTTTTCACACCAGTGAGCAGACCTCCATATGTCTGAGTGTGTGGTCTGAGCTATTTTGGCTGAAATTGGTCGGTCTCTGTTCTAATCTATTATTGATGCACTCCTCGCCCTTGACTCTTGTGGTTTCTAGCCAAACTGTGATTGCATGTATGAACTTGTGGTTTAGTTTTCTTAATATATCAACAGTAACTATTGTAGCAGAAGGGCTCAGGTCTAAAAACACAGGCTTTGATGTTAATAACCCAGTTTGTCCGTAGTGAGCGTGGCCGACTTGGCTGAGGTTTAATCTGTGTCAGGATGTTCTGTTTCCTCTCGGGCAAAGGCAGTCCAGAAGACAATGACACAGCGTGGGAGCAGAGTGACAACAACAGCAACAACAACAACAACCATAATCGCGACAACGGCACTACCTAATAACCTCATGACAGCAGCAAAAACAGATGAATTCCTTTCCCTCTGCCTGGGTTGTCCATTTCTACGCGGCAAAATTAATGTGTGTGTTTGTACCACTCAGTATGTGTTAGTAAATGTCTAAAATGTGTTGTAAATCTGTATACAGAACTATTTATGTGCGTGTGTCAAGAAACAAATGGAACTGAAGCCTGACACGAATTTGCAATTTCCCATGCACTTCCTATCACCCTTATTTAAACAGAGTATTACTCTGCGTTCAGCTTGTTTGTGCTGGCCCCTCTCCATCAAACCCAGAGCCAAGCTGAGCGGGCCCCTGCATTATTAAAGGATAAGACTGGCAATATTCTGTATTTCAATATGGTCAACAAAACCAAGTCATGCATTAGTCCATCTCTCAGGATTTAATGACTTTCCCAGCCTGTCTGTGGCTCTCAGCCCTCGAGTGCATCGGCTCCAACTCTAGATGCAAATCTTTAAAAACAGGTCACAGATATTTACTTTGATTTTGAATAAAGCTCAAAGGCTTAGGAGTGTATTTGTATGTATGTTTATTTCCTTATTATTATTATTATTATTATTATTATTATTATTATTATTATTATTATTATTATTATTATTATTCACTCAAATTTGACTGAAATTCTTATCCTGCAGAGTTTGCCAGCGATTGTGCTCCTATGATAATGGGCTGTTGGCCGACCAGAGGGAGGATTGTTTGTTCAGGCATTTCTGGCCCTATGCTGTAATGAAGGCCATGTAAATAGTGAACAGACCTCTTTGATATGGAGGTGCAGTCAGATGGTGAACACAGATATTGAGTCACAAAGGCCCATTATGGATCGCGTCTATTGTGGGATTAAAACAGTGGGCAGGTTGTTTCAGCCACTTCAGGGAAGAGGGTGGACACCTGATTAGGATTTTTATGGAGTGTTTATAAAGTCTCGGAAAGTCTTGTGTAATCAAAGCTTTGAAAGGAAAATGTGATACTCATGTATATTTTAACTGCATGTGTTGTGTTGACCATCTGTTTCCACAAAAAGCAGATACAGTCCGTTTAAGCTGTGAGGTTTTTTTGGAAAACATCTAAAATTTCTTCCATCATGAAATTTACAGGGGCCATTTGAAATGTAAAAAATGAATGAAAAAGGGATTCTGAGGTGCCTAAAGCAGGATTGTGAACTCCACTACATCTTTCTATCCTTGTTTTAGTTCCAGTCCAGTTTCCCTGTTTTATTGCAGTTTCTTTGGCATTTGTAGTCATGTTTATACAGATATACCTATAAAATAGGGCCCAGGGTTATTATGATTCTTTGGAGCTCCCTTAGTTGTCTTTTGCTGCTTTGAAAACACATCAAAGTGCTCGACAAAGCTCCTTTTTTAACTGCCATATACTGCGATTTTGCGATTTAATATGTGCCCCCTTTGCAACAGCATTTGAAGTGATCATAACCACAAAGTTTAAGTCCCTTTTCCTTGAAGTGTTAAGATATTCTGTCTGCCCCCCGAAGTTATTGTGCACACAGAGAAGCAGACATACCTCCAGGGCACAAAAGAGTAAATGGCGTACATAACTACAGGCTGCAATAAACAAAAAGGAACTCTGTCATAATCTTAGGGTTTACAGCAGTTTTTATGGATGTGAATATACAATATATAGAGATTACTTTACCTTGAGACCAACCAGGAGAGTTTAAGCTGCTCTGCGTGCTCAGCATTGCATGCTTGAGGTTCATAATGGCGTGCCTTTTGTCTAGAATCTTCCCCAAACACATTATCAAAGCAGGGCTGGGAATTGTCAGTCACAGGCCTGATTTAGTATCCTTTAACGCTTGACTGGCTGTAACGTCCCTGCACATTCAAAACAACAAAATGCAAACACAGATCTATAGTGACAACGTGTATTTCTTTCTTTTTTTCCCTGATATACATGTGTGTGTGTGTGTGTGTGTGTGTGTGTGTGTGTGTGTGTGTGTGTGTGTGTGTGTGTGTGTGTTTGAGGGCATTGTTTCAGCGGTGGGAGTGGTGTGTATGGAGGCCAATGGTTTGTTTTCCTAGCACCTGGCCCTTCGTTTTATCAAGTGTCCCAGGTGTCCTACTGTTGTTGACTCACACCTGTGTCTCAGTTCCATACTGTATACACATTTATCTGGGTTGTGACTATGTTGAGTGTTCGCATTACTCATGGATGTCAGTATGAGCACTGAATTAGCTTGAGTTTTGATGGGCACTACATAATAAAAATGAAGTGGCTGCTCGGGCTGGAAAATAATATTGTATTTGAGTCTCGGGAAACATCTTGATAAACTGATTTATGGTTTATGGTGCAATATGTAACCATTGGTCACCTCTCGAATGCGCACTCCAAAGAAATAGGGGGTAGCATATCACCACATATCAAGCTCAGTTAACAGTGAAACTATCAACTGTATTAAATGACTCTGTCTGGACTGAGAGCTCGGAGCATTGGGGAAGTTCTGGTTTTGCTTATGATTTGACTTCCCCTCTTCTGATGATGGCTCAGTGTTAGCTGGCTAGCATGCTAACTTCGGTTGATATGTCTGCAACACAATACATAGACGTCGTTGACTTAACAGACAAACTGTTACTTCTTCACATTCGGTTGATGAGTTTTGTTAGTTTTTTAAGGTTTTAACCTAGGATTGTTACATACTGCACCTTTTCAACACACTAAATCATTAAAGTAAGATCACAAGAAAAACAGTTAAGCTTTATGTTAATTTTGCTTCCAAATATGAGACTGGTAGTAGTTTCAAAAGTCACCACTTGTTCAACATCTGTTAGTACTTTCCCTGTGGACCTAGAAAACATCATAACCTTATTCTTACCTTTCTGTCTTCCTGCCTGTCTGTCCTTCTCTTTGCTCTAATGCCATTAAAGGGCTGAATTTTTCTCCCTCAGAGGAGCCATTGATTTCTAATCTAGCTAGCTGTTAAATGCCATAGCTTCACTGCCATCATTCAGCCTGTTATTCTTTTCCTGTCAGAGGGGGGACCTTCATTACAGTGTCGATCAATACAAATCATACACCATTACCTATGTATGTCTGGGCCCTATTTAATTTTCCAAAGAGCTGTTTAAATTGAATGAAATAATAAAAGGGTTCTCCAGTGGTGGGCGTTGTAAAGTTTAATAGGGAGCTGCGGTGACATTGATCGGACAGCAGAGGGCAGCCAATTTATTGTTTTTACTGAGATACACAAGTCTGATGCTGTGTGTGTGGTTGCTGAGTGCTCGAGGTGTCTCTCTTTGACAAAAAAAAAATAAATGAAATTATGCGTTCATCATGGTTTGAACAGTTTTTCTTGCATACGCACAATGTGTCAAAGTATGAATTGGAAGGCTGAATGTGCGAAGTTAATTACTCTGCAGTGACCCAGACAAGTGTGTTTCTCTGCTGAGACAACAGGGGGCAGTTGTGCACTAATCAAGACTCTCACCATATACATATATTTCCTTCAGTCAGAATCCAGTGGTAGAAAAAACTGAGGTAAGAGGGGGATCAGGAACCCAGTGAATTACACAATTGTCTGTATTGTGTGTGTGTGTGTGTGTGTGTGTGTGTGTGTGTGTGTGTGTATGTGTGTGTGTGTGAGAGAGAGAGAGACGGAGAGAGAGAAAGAGAGAGGGGATGGGAGAATGGTAAGTAAGAGAAAAAAAAGGTAACACAAGAGGGGGAGTAAACCTTCTTAGCCCAGAAATCCTCATGCCGTTATGTAACCGTGTCTGAAAATGGGGGAGGTGTGTGTGTGTGTGTGTGTGTGTGTGTGTGTGGCGGGGGGTTGGGACCAATTGATGGAAAGTGACAAAATCCTCCTCACATGCAGGCAGGCTGCAGGGCAGACCTCGGTGACACTAACGCGGGATGAACGGGGGGGGAGAGAGGAGGAGAGGAAACATCATGGGGGAGAGGTAGAACATTTCTACTCTACCACGCAACTCCGATGATGACACATCCATCACAGGTTCACAGATCCAGCTCCAGCTCCTTCTGCGGCACGAGGGATGTTCTGCAGCCTTTGCACTCGAGATTTCTATCGTGTCTGTGTTCTTGCATTAGTCACTACCATTAATATCCCACACCGATTTAGCATGTCAGGCCGGTTAAGAACATCCTGTAAAAAACAGCCATATGTGTCTTTTTTAAAGATTGTGTAAAGATTTTCTAAGGAAAAAAAAAGTGACCCAGCTCCGGTGCATTTTGTTTGTATCTTTTATATTTCCTGAAAGTGGTGTTCTGTGGATGTTTCCTGGCATTGTTTTGGAGAGTAACAAAGGCATGCAAATTGCTTTTCTCCCTGATATTTACTAGGGCTAAACAATTAGTTGACAATGACAAAATTGTTTGAGCACAAACTTCAAAAAGCATCTCACATAAAATCTGAATATCTCTATGACATCTATGATGTAAACTAATGATATAAGATCTTGGGGCCTTTTTTGACTCCTTTCTGAAATTTTATCAACCCAAAGATGAATTGATTTATTCTAGAAATTAACTGGATCAAGGACCCGATCAGACAGACCACAGATTTGAAGTGTGAGGCTTCTTTTCCAGTTGTTTTCTCCAGGCAGTAATTGCTTGCTGCTTACGCACCCTGGGTGCCTTGTTTTTTAAGACGCCAGGAGCACCTCACGTTTTTGCAGGAGCTCTCTGAACGCCCCGAGCTAAAAAGAATAAATAAACATCAGCTCAGAGCAGAAAAGCGGCTCCTGTCGCTGTCAAACTGTCCCTGGCTCATCCTAAAATAAGTATGATAATAAGCCTTAAACTGACCATCATCGAGACGAAGCTCATGGACCAGCTGGTGGTACCTCCTGTGACTTCTCCTCGGATTTCTGTTCGCCCGTGTCAAGAGAACAGCCTCTCACCCTCAAACGGAGCCAGAGCTCTTTTATGTAGATGTAGTTTATTCATGAGGTAGCAAAATATCTACTCACTATGAGATTAACTACTGTACTTCTAACTAGCCAAAATAAAAGGTAAAGGAAATTAACCGCACTGCTTTATTTTCTTTTTCTTTGGTTGTCTTAAACAACAAAAAGCAGTGTGTGCCTGAGAGAGGAAGAAACAGTATTCCTCTGTATAACCTTTGGGTTTTAACAAACAAGTAATACATGGGATCATTATGAGTTAAAAAAAGTCAGATTTTCTATGTGAAGCTGTGAAGGCCTCTGTCTTTCCTCCTCCTCCTCTCCGCTCAGTGACTTGTCTGTATTGTGCGTTTGATTTTTGCATTGCATGTGTCACAGATGGCATACGATGGTGTTGCAGTCGGTTTCGTCATTCAGAATTTATTTATTAGTCCTGTGGGATCCGCCCTCTCTCAGCTCGTCGGCGTCAGGATCTGTGGGCAGCCAAGTCTCTCCGGACTCTTCTGCTCACAATTCACTCATCACTGTTGTCTAGCAAAGTGTGCCATGTAATATATGCCACCAAACAATATGCCTTTATCAACAACAATACTGGTGATACAAAATGGAGCAATGACTGGGAACAAGATTATTTTAATCTCGTTCAGTATGATAATTTATTACACATAGGTTGCCAGAATAAATCACTGCCACCAGCAGCATGTAAGAGCTATAGAGCTGTGGTGTGTGTATTTGTATTTATGTGTTATTTTGGTCTGATTTGGAGAGCAGCACGAGGCGATGGAGGCAGAGAGCAGCGGGCCAGAGATGCAGGTCATGGATCCCCATGGGGCTGGGCTGGTATTCAGGAATTATACCAGGCCTTCCTGTCCCTGAGGACCGCTGCTCTGTTTTCTCCCTCCCTCCATTTCTCTCTTTCTGTGGCTATGAGAGAATTTGGGTCTGGAACTGGGGGCAGAGTTTGTGTTTTGAAAAGGTGAACTGTAAGGGAAGATATATGATATGATAGCTGGGCCACTGGCTAAATGAATTTTAATTATGCTCTCCCAGTTTGACTTTTTGTGTTGTGAATTTCAACATTGTTTTTTGGCTGTCTGGCTGCCAGGCTAGTTGCCATAGTGCTGCTGCAGCGGGCAGGTGGGAGAAGGATGAGCCTTGGCTCCATGTGTGTGTCTCACTGGAGTTGTTCCACAGCCCAGAGATTTCCACAGTCCAAAGGTTCTGTCAGCTTGTTGCGCTCAGTTGGGGGTACACACTCTCTATCACCATTACCGTACATGCCACTGCTGTGGTGCAATGTCAAGAGGGTGACTGCAGAACCAGGCCTGGGTCAAATATGATTTCCAAATAATTCACGGTGTCTTCCACTGCATACATCAGTTGTTAGCCACAAGGGCAGTAGATACAAGGTGGCTGCTACTTAGTTGGAGACAGTAGTTGAGTATTACCATTAATCATAATATGATCAGATCTGAAGGAGTCTATAGGAGTAAATCTCTACTTTAATCACTTAAAATGCTTAGTTGGATTTTGGTCATCCTCTTAAGCAAGACATTGTGACACAGTATTTGTCATTGTTGACCTTTATTTATTCATGTATTCATTTGATTCAGATTATTCATAACGGAATAGCAACAACATACAAGAATTGACTTATAAAGCAACACCAATGCATGTTTACAAGACGATACAGATTAACTTCAAACCCAGTATAATGAATCTGTATAGATTGGATAAATACAGTTGTTAGCTGATATGTCTCTGCCAGCTGACTTAATGTGGGCATTGTAGCTTGCTGCGGTTCTATGTTACATGTCTGTCAGGGCTGCTTCTGTAAAGTAGGGGAGCCTTACATATGACATACTTACAGCCATTAATACAGTGCTAGCTAATATAGTCTGTCAGTTTAGTTGATTCGTTGTAGCTCTGTGCTCTGCTGTATATAGCCATAGAACAATGAATTTGTGTTGTTTTAATCCAAACATACGTCACAGTGCTTTTAATTTGTGAAATCGATAAAATACAGCAAAAGATTGAGTATTTTTAACTGCAGACAAAATCAAAATATTATCAAAAGTTTTCAAACGTAATTGGATTAGTTAATTTTCAGGATCCATACAACAGCTACACAATTTTTGAGGGAAATTACTAGACAGACTCCAATCTCTTCATCCGCAGGTTGTAGTTTTGGCAGTCGTTGGCTCTTTCATGTTGTGAATCAACAATTGTGAGCTTCGGAAAACTTTATTTTTAGCTGTTTTACAAGCAGTCATTCATTCTTTTGTAAAAACTTCCAGCGTCTCTGACATCTTGCAGGCATTTGCTTTTGTTATCTCATGAAGCTCTTTTATTAAATGACTTTGCTCACAATGTTTGCTGTTGCCTTCAACTGCTCTGTAAACTTTGGAGTTACAAATATGTAAATGGGACTTGACATGTATTGTGCTTGTGGATAAAAATAATGTTTTTTTTTAGGCTCAAGCAGCATCAAGCTTCTTTTAACAGAGTAAAGAGGAGAGATGACATCCTGCTGTAGTTGCTGTTTTAGATAAGACACATTTTTGTCACTGCGGCAACAGAAACATATAATAACATCAAATTGTGTAGTGACAGAATACAATATATAATACCAGTTGTTGAAATGGCTTCCACACTCATACACACCGTAAATGTCATGACTCGGATGCTGCAGCTTCCCTGGTGTGTTAACCACTCTGCTGCGTTATTCATATGTGTTCAGCTTGTACTGTAATTATGCTGTTTTCTAAAGCATTGGAAGCTAGGCCTGGCTGTCTACAATGATGCACTTGTGCAAGATGCTGAAACATGCAATTTCAAGCTTTAATGTGATCTCAGTTTTTACAGTACAAAGTGTATAGTTTTATTTAAGCTGTGAATGTTAAGTGCTGTATGGAAAACTGTTTAAAGGTGGGAACTGAGCTCAGTATCATGAAACCTGCAAAGAATAGATGCTGCACACACAATGACACAGATTATTTTGTCTTGACTGACAGAAAGCAGCACATATTGAATGACTGGACAACTGTAGACCACGATTAGAGTCAGGTCTCTAGCCAAATACAGAAATCTGTTGTGTTCCTGTTACAGCCAAGTAGTAAGTCAATTTATCAGAATCTGCGACAATTCTGATAACTGATTAATCATTCAAGTCCTTTTTTAGCAAAAAATGCCACCTAAACCTCACTGATACAGCTTCTCAAATTAGTCCTATAGAATCATAACAGTGAATACATTTTAAGATTATCTGCTGGTCGAAAAAGAAAGAAAAAAACCTAACAATTAGTAGATTAATCAGTAAGATTATCTTAACATTATTTTTTATTACAATGGTTTTTAGGTGCAGCTCCAGTTTAAATACCGAAGCATAAAATCATTAAAACACTAACTTGTGATGCAAATATTAACATATTACCAAGGTGCTTAAGTTGCATCATGTATGTAGTGTAACTCAAGATGCGTAATCTCAGGACCTCCATAACATTTTATCCAAACCACAATCTGCGGTGGTTTTCTTGCATAAATGCTGCAAAATAGCTGCAGCTGTACGATAAAGCCGCAGTAAATCTGATGCTGGTATGGTGCTATGACTATGTTGTCATTCTGGAAGTTGCTGGCAGTTGACCTATTCAGGCGATGAGGTATGAGGAGGTGTTTTCTTTTTACAAAGTGTTCTCGAGCCCATGTAGAAATATCCTTTTAGACGATCATGTTTAACAAAGTGGTTGACCTTTCCCCATCCTTTCTTGAGAATGACATAGTCTTTCAAGGGTGCCCCTTTCATACCAGATCATGATGGGATAAACCCTGATTCCAGTCGAGACTATCAGCCTCCCAGCTGTACTCTGTACACCTCACAACGGTACAGACTTGAAACAGCGTTGGTTGAAGGGGCGGCTGCGGCGTTCAAGACAAAAACAGACATATTCATTTTTGACACGGCATTTAGCAGTGTTTTGGATTCGGGAAAGTTGATCCTGTCAAAGGGAGAAAACATTGACGTTTGATTGATCCAACATTTGTCATCCATCCATCCATCAATCCATCCATCCATCCATCTATTCACTACGAGTCCTCTAAGTTTATTTGGCCACCATCCACTTTGGGAATCAGCCCAACAGTTTCTCTTAGAGTGGATTGAGTCATGACAACCCATTAATCCTCTCCCTTTCTTTCCCTGCCTGACGTTTGCTCTCTTCCTCACCTTCCCTTTTCATGTCGTTGTGACCTTCCCTTTATCTGTCTGCCAAGAGCCCAGTGCTTCTGGAGTTGCTGTACCGACCAGTACTTGAAGCAGGCACATTATGATCCTCTGTCTCCGCAGTCATTTGTTTTCCCGCCATGTGCTCATTGTCGGCCAGGTAAACTGCAGACATTACAGCTCTGTCGCGTGCTTGATTTATCTTTATCATATGTCCCCCTGATGTGTATTTAACGCCTGCGCTCAATCATTTTTAGGTATTATATTTCACACAAAGCACTTTTTCACCTGCTTCCCAAATCCTTTCTCTTTTCTACCAAACCTCTCTCCCTCCCTCCCCCCCTCCCTCCCTCTTTCTTTTCCTCCCCTCTCGTGTTATGTTCATTCAGCTCTGGGCCACTTTGCCTGTCTGGCCCGCTGAATGGATGGCAAAAATCAGCAGTGTGTGAATGGGTGTTTGGTTGGCTTGCTTTGTTAATGGTGTGTGGAGAGGATGATAGGTAGACTGCACTGCCTGCATTTTGTGTGTGCAGTCAAAGAGCGTGCAGATGTGGGTTGCTTGTAGCAGCAGGGATCAGGATTGTCTCTGTGAATAACAAGGTGAAAGAAAAGTGAAATACTGACATCTTGGATTTTAGCCATTAGCTGCTCCCCCCCTATTCCCAACAATCCCCCCCCCCAACCCAATTGTTAGCTGCATGAGCCACAGCTAGATGGATGGCAAATAGCTTTTTTGTGCCTCTCAGATGCACATACACTCTGTCACACTCCAGGTTTGCTTGCGTTCCCTCCATCCATCTCTATGCGATCCTTCTTTCTTCTCTCCCTTGATAACATCTCTTTTTGCCAGTGCTTTTACCCCCTCTCTGTATTTTTTGACTCCCTCTCGTTCCTTTCCTCTCTCTATCTTTCTTTTTCTCTCTCTCTCTCTCTCTCTCTACCCACCCCCTCACTCTTACACCCTCTCTCCCCTTGGTTTTGGTGCATTGCAGTGGCTCCACCACCACATTGGAGACACAACAGCCTTGGCAAACGAGGTCTCTCTTTTCTCTCTCTATCACTTTCTCTCTCACTCTCTTTCCCTCTCTCACACACGCACGTACATGCACATACACACACACACACACACACACACACACACACACACACACACACACACACACACACACACACACACACACACACACACACAGTCAGAGACACACACACTTTCTACTTTCTATTCTCTTGTTTTAGCCCCAATTTCCCATCTCTTTTAGTTTCCTACTCTCCCAAGGCTTATCGAGAGCGAGAGACAAAGCCTTGAGAATGAGCCGAACAGTAACCTCAACCATTTCCATATCAAAAAGCTGCGCAAGATTTGAAATAAAAGGCACAAACACAATCCTTTGCCCTCATTCTTGCTAGGAAGACTTGCAGATTTCCATATGCACACACCACAGCCTTCAGAAGCCCCGTGCTTCTCAAGCGGTTGCAAGGCAACCACCTCTTCAATTTTCATGATGGATTGCTCTCTGATTTCTGGGGAATAAAGACACTTCATAGATCTTTGGAGGACAAAGACTTTGTAAGATTTGCTGTTTGTGTCATCTATCACACCTGAATAGACTGCCAGGCGACAGGCACTGTAGGAGGTGACTGGCATTGTGTCACAGCATCAATCCAGCTCAGCCCTCTGTCGTTCTGGATCTGCAGGCACTGATTAAACATATATTTGATGAGGGATTCTCCTCCAGTATCACGGATTCTCAGCTGGATATACCAACAAACTAACAAAAGGATTTCAGTATCACGCTTGCAGTACAATGATCTGTCATCCTTCAATGCCTTTGTTTTATTTCAAATGTTTTCATTAAGGTTTCTCTGACTTTATGTGCAAAAAAAAAAAAGAAAATCCCAGAAACACCTTTAGATAACGCCACAGCTTTGTCTTTCTATAATATTTTTATGTGCAAAACGTATATAGCACAGCTACAACACAATCAAAAGCAAACATAAAAGCACAGATCTTTTCTATATCCACTAACTTAAATACTAACGCAAATGGTAGATATTTGTTCGTATTTTTTACAACCATTAAATCCTAACCCTAACCCAAAAAGTAAATGTAGTCATTATCTAGTCACTCCCCACCTGTGGAAAGATGGGTGAAGTTTTGTAGTCCTTACTATATTTCTGGAGCTTCACAGCCAAACAGTGTTCCAATGTTCTCCTAAACAGCTGAAGTAGGTGGGGACTTGTTTCAAGATGTTAAAAATCAACTGAAAACAAAAAATGGGCTTGATACATCTTGTCCAGCGTAATTCAATTCTCCAGCCCCAAGATCCCAAATTGTTTTGAAAAGACATCAGTGCTAGAGCTCGACCACACTCCAAGGGTTTAGATAACGTCTTTTCAAATCAATTTGGGATATTGGGACTGTAAATTTAGATGAAGTGTATGCCGCCATCACCAGGTGGTGATTTGTTTTCATAGCAAGTAAAACCTGCCTAAAACATGGCAAACTTGAGCACACATTACTTACGGTTCTTTAAACAATATTTACAGTACAGTGAATTATTGTGTGAAATCCCTGCTTCCTAATCCTGTCAAGTTGTATTAATCTTTACACACCATTACAGACAGTATTTTGTTCATTAAATAAAATAGAAGAAAGGAGGCTTCTGGTGCTTTTGATGGCAGTAAAGGGGTGCTCTGCTTTGCATACCATCCCAGGTTGGTCAGATTAGTGTTTGGCACCATAATCATACTGTACTCAGGCCATTGTTTAATACCTATATGAGAAGCAGCCAAAAATACATTAAATACTCAGTAATGATACAGTAGATCTACAATCTGAGAGAATGGTTCCAGAATGGTTACTGCAGGGAGGTTTGAACCTTTAACCTTTTGAGAACCCTTATTTTGAAAGGGTATTTCAAATGCAGAGTTGAATCACTGTATTATTTATAGCCCTTTTCACTTAAAAAAAGAAGTCTTTTTAGGAAGAAAGTTATTCTTTTAGTTATTCTAATAAAAAATAAAAATAAACTGGACCAAAATGAAAAGGTAAAATATATTATTTTTATGATCAATAAAGCATACACAAAATAACTTTATGCTCACCAGTTGATTTTGGATTGAGGCACTGGACTAAACTTTGTGCTTCTATCACAAACATCTGACTGCCCCTCCTTTTCCATTTACAACCACAAATACGTCATACTCAGTCATATGTTTTAGACAATAATGACTTTTACCCCTTTCACACACACTAAAAATAACCCTACCACCCATCAACATCTGACTTTTGTCTTTAATGCGTCAAAATGACTGCACTACTCACAATTCACTAAATAGGAAAGGCATTGCTTCAAAGGAAGAGGCTGTTCAAAGGACCTGGAAGCAGCTGGATAAAATTTTTTACTGTGTGCACCTTACTCAACCTGGATATCTGGGCCAAAAATGTAGACACTGATTGAATATCAGCAAAGTATTGTACGATATAAAAACAATAAATTACTGTCAACAGGATCTTCGATCACAAGTTGTAGAGAGCAGCAATATATTGTTGCAGTGTCTAGTCTGCCTGATGCAAATAAGAAGAAACACAGACTTTTTTGTTGTGTTTTTTTTTCATTGCAGCAGTGGTTGCTTACCGTAATATTTATCTGTAAATTTGGGACACACTTAAAAACATTGCATACTGTTTTAATCAGGGATGTCCCTGTCCGATCTGCAGGATCGTGATCGGGACTGATATGGGCATTGGGCAAGTCCGATTTATTTATTTATTTATTCATTTATTTATTTTATTTTTATACGATAAAATATTACTTCAATATTACTTTTTTTCTTAATGTAGCTGTATTATCCAGGAAAATATTAGTTAAGGCTGAGTATCGGATCAGGTTTACTAAATATTGAAGGACTCAGATCAGGATCGGGGTAAAAAAAAAAACCTGAGTGGGACATCCCTAGTTTTAATGTACTAAACGCCATGTTGATAAGGAATTTTGTATGGTGCTAGCTGCTAAATTCTTGCCAATGCTAGCAAAAATGCTAAGATGACATTGACCAAGTCAGTTGAAAATCAAAGTAACCAATCTAGTGTTACTAACTGAGCCCTGCCAGCTGCCTGATCGGTACTGCGCATGTCCAACTCTCAACAGAGATGAGAATGAAGTGAGAAGTGAAGTCTGCCTTGCTACTTCACCCTCAGCCCAGGAAACAACACTGTGTCTAACTCAGAATGTTAGTTAGACTTTTCAAAACTAATTCAAAGTCTTCTGGATGTAGTCTGATGAGGTATATAATCTGCTGCTTGTTCACTTCTCTTGATACTGATGGTGGCTGAATGGAACACAAAGTTGGTTTTGGTCTTTCCTTGGGAGATTTATTCCTGCTACTGAGTATCAGCACCCCATGCACCGTAAAATCCATCAAAGCCAACAAATGAACCATCCATCCATCTCATCTGTTAATGCTTTTTGAGTTCCTTGCACTGTATATGACACTCAGCTGGTTTCACCTGAAGATGGGAACGTGTCACAAAAATAGACTTCAGTAAAATAAAAATAAAAAACCCCCCATCCAAGTTAATCCTATAAACAGGCAGATAATACAGTTTTCAGGAACCCATCAAAGTCAAACAGGAGTGAATAAGTGCATTTGTTGGGGATTATTTTCAGCCATGGATTATTATACATTTGGGGCTCTAGTGAATATTTACAGAAGCAGGGTAGTGTACGTGGGATCAACTCAAAATAAACTACATTGGCTGCTCCACTCATCAGTGTGCCTCACTGATGTGTTTTTGATAGTTTATATTATAGATCTTTCTGGACAACAGTGGAAGGCAGCTGCACATGGGAATAATTTATATTCGGCTTTACAAGCACTGTTTGTAACGAGGATCTAATCATTGTTGGGTTTGATCTGTGCAAGAACAGAAAAACCTCCACTCTAAATGTCCTGGCTGGGATAATTGTGTTAGTCACTTTCTTGCTGCAGTTAGTAGCACATTAGCCTACCGCTGCCACGGAGACGTGCAGGACCGGATGAGGCAAACCTGAAGTGAAGCGTCCCTTGTTATAATCCGAGCTATTTAAGGCGAACACTCCCACTTGTGAAAACCCAAAGCCGAGCCTGTGATTTAGAATTCCATGCATGTGTTACGTAATGCTTTTGTCTTTCATGCTTGAACTCCTCTCCAGGCACAGGCATAGTTTATTAATGAAAGGGATTGCATGATTGGGGGTTGGATGTGTGTGCGCATGTGTATTTGCGTCAGTGAACAATGGTATGTTCTGTGTGTGTGTGTGTGTGTGTGTGTGTGTGTGTGTGTGTGTGCATGCTTACGCCTGTGTGTGCTTTATGTGTCTTGCTCACATTTGTGTGTGTGTGTGTATGCGTGAGTGAGTGAGTGGGAGGGGATTGTGGGGATTCCTTTGCTCTTGACTGAGGAGCATGACAACTTGGACACCCACAACTATGAAAGGTCAGGGTTTGTCTTCCCTGAAGACCGTATAATGGCCTGTCACAGTTTGCATGGATTACCCACTTTTGCCAGATGACATATGTGACACGTTGTGTGCGCTGACTGAAAGACCCAGAAATTGTAGCCAGGCACAGAATAATAACCAGGAGTTATTCACCATTCTAGATGACAAAGTAGAACTGAGCTGTTGTACACTAAGCGTTGTTGTCCTGTTTCTTCTTGTGAATTATTCAGACATCCTGCCTTGTTGAATTTTAAAATTCAGTGGGTTAAATCTAAAAGTGAAATATGACATCACTTGTCTTTTGGGTCGAACAGTTATCCAAGCTTACAGAACTAAAGCTGTGTTAGAACTTTTAACTTGTAAGTGTTTTTCTTCTGAGGGCTAAATAATGTACATCACAAGTATTATACATTTATAGAGGGCATATATTTTTCCCTACGTACATTTCACTGCAAGTAAAAGCCCATTCGATAAGTAGTTTTTAGTATCCAAATGAAAAAAGAAGAGTATTTTCTTAATTTGTTTCAAGTGTAGACTCACAAGTGTAAGCCCACCACGATGTAGCCCATTGTTTTGGACTACTGGTTCGAAGCATCAAGTTTGGCAATATGTCCATTGCCATCTTGTTTTTTTTTTTTTTTTTGGAGGCTTGAGTGAACATATTTCGACGAGACAGTGGAGCTGGGGAGGATATCCGAGAGCAAGGACATACCATGGTAGCGACTTGTCAAATTGAACATCGTGCTGTGTTGGAGAAGACTTGAAAGTAGCCGTTGAGACCATAAACTCATTAGGAACCTGTAATTCTGTAATCTGTAAGATAATCAATCAAGTAAGAAGAAGGGTCTTTTTCTCATAAGCTTACATATGATTGGGACTGTTGGTGCAGTCGCCCCCTGCTGGCTTTTAGAAAGAGTGCAGGTCAGCTTTGGCTTCACTTTCCAGACCCAGAAGCTCTGCCCATATTGTGTACAGTCGATGGTCTCTACACACACACAAACACACACATACACAGTGATTAGCAGAGATCAGTTTCTTTAGAGCAGTATTCATTTTTGAGACATTTCACAAAGGAAATTCATGTTTGGTTGTGTCGCCCTATCTCTCATACGCTTGTCTGTTGTCTGAAAATGTATATAACTGTTCCTGACCACAGTGAATAGCCCAGAAAGACCAAGTATCTACAAGAAAACCAGCAAGAAGATAATGCGACCCTCTCTTACACGTCTTGTTACCTGTATGGATTTTGTGTGCATCTACTGACTCGAGTCGAGGCAATGAAAAATGATGTGATTGGAAAAAAAATGAATTCAAGACAGAACTCAAAAGGTCACCCATGGGGAAATGGATTATGTAGGCTTTGATCAATGGATCGTTGAGGCTTTTAGCACGTCGGGCAGGTCCAAGTGCTCATCTGCTGCTAACTTCTGGGTCAAATTTAATACATGCCCCGAGTGCTTGTCAGCAGCTTATGTTGAAGCCATCATTCGCTATCTCTGCCCGTCTCTCAGCCCAGAAGTGGGGGCCTGTCTTGGCCGGGGTTGGGGTTTTAATTGAAATTGATTTTTGTCTTCAGCGTAGGAAGCTGCTGTAATAGATAGGCAATGTCGCGTAGCTGCCTGCAAATTTCCCATTGCGTCCTAATGGTTTGTGAAGTCTAGAATTGCACAAAACAATGCTCCTCTTGTTAGCCTTCTCTCACAACAGAAGGATAGGCAGAAAAATACACACAGATGGATGTTAGAGCGCCAAATATATCCTATGACTATTGCATATTATGTTTATTGTTGCCTCACTTGCTGCGTAAACATCTAATGAAGCCATTATTTCAGATGGAGCTGCGCTTTCACTCCTGTCTTATTACCTCTTTTTCTCCATATCCCTCACTCTCTTTATACTGTGACTATTCATCTGTGTAGGTGTGTATCAGTGGATTTTTTATTTATTTTTTCCCTTTTAAGTGGGAAAGCAATGACGAGGCATTGAAGAGCGTGGAGGCTTGTCCTTCTGCATTAGGCTCAGATTGACCTGGTGCAATGGTCCAGGCTGTTTGTGTTCACCTTTAATTGAATTGAACCCAACCAATTGAAACCTTAAACTGCTCTCTATTGAGTGAGATGTGTAGGTGAGTGCCACTTTGTCACTTTTCCCTTGCCATGGTGAAGAGAATGCCACTTGCTTCTTCCTCACACTTGGCATTAAGCTGCGGGTATCAGTACCATGGGTGCTGCCACTGGAGCTGTGTCGCCATTGATGGTTTCCTCCCCGACGCCTCAGCGAGCGCGACACAAAACCGCTCTTTCTTCATGGCTAAAGGTCTTGTCAGCCCTAATCTCTTACACAGCCCTGTGGTATGGATTGGACAGTTGAAATCCCGATAGTCCGTACTGTGGTCAAACATTTTGTTTCTAGCTCGCGTTAGAGGCTTTGGGAATAAGGGAAATAAATCCTGACACAGAGAGATTCATATTTTCATTCTCTCTGCTTTTTCTAATCCATTTTTCAGGGAAGGAAACTAGGATCGACGTCACAATGTGCTATTAATGGATGTGCCAAGGATGCCGTGTAGTCAAGGAAACCATTTAAAATAGATGTTTTTTTTTTTTTTGAACAGAGGAAGGTTTGTGCTCGGAGCGAGACTGAGTTGAGTGATGCATGTAAACGACAAATCTGATAAACGGTTTTATCTTCCTATTTTAAAACCTGTCCTCACGAGAGCTCCTGGAGGTTTCATCGGCGCCTGATGGCTTAACAGGGTTCTGTAGACTTCCTTTTCCCTCTGACTTTTGCCGGTCTGATTTGGTTTCTCCTTGGCAGAGAATGAGATGTGGGAGAATAACAGTGATTCATCTCACTACTGTGGTATCTGGCTCAGTCATAGAGCAGCAATATACAAGCTAGCCTACTCTCATCCTGTGGGTAGGACCCGGCTCCAACATCGCACTCTGGGAGCTGCAGCATCAGAACAAATGAGAGATATTTAATTCTGTCCATGCAGATCCAGAGGAGTAATGTTGAACTACCGCTGTGGAAAATTGAAATGGATAAATTCCACTCCATTTTTATGTTTTTTATTTATTGGTGGTTTGCAACCTTCGATTTGATAATGTTTTATACATTTTTATACCAAAATGACTTTTATACAGAAAATTAAGCTAGAAAAAGTGTATTTTATGTCAGTCATCGACTTATTTATGCCGTTGGCTGTTACACCAGAATATTGCACTTTGCAATTAAAAATCGCATGACCATACAGTTATTTTCTTTGCTCCCCCTGTGTACAGTACAGTAACTCTCATGCCTCCAGACCTTTCACCAGCTCCTCCTTAGGCCGTGTTTATCACCCCTGAACAAACGCAAGTTAATTCATGAAGGAATAATTAACCGTGCTAATTAGCGAGCTGTTAAAATCTCTGAAAGTGCATTCGCCTGACTCGGACACCGGCTCTCACACCTCAGAATAATTTGGTTTCTGCCTTTCCCTTGTGGATCTATAAGAGGCTTATGCATTCGCCAAACATTGATTTGATATTCTACGCTGACACGTGCACGCTGTGATGGTCATGCTTGTAATCCTGTTGGCTAAATATGCTTAGCTGTGAAAGCAGATTAAGACATGGCTGTGTTTTCTTGGCCAGATATTCCCAGTGGCCTGGGTGATCTAAAGCAAGAGCTCTGAAATATCTGTCCAGTGTTGTTGTGTTTTTGCATGACCTAAGGCTGATTCAAGGTTCAATCGGCGCAGCGTGCAGGTTCCTGTAGTATGAAAGCACTGTGTTACTCTTGTTATTAATTTCAGCTGAAAACAGAACTTTGATATTGTGTTATGAAGGATAAACAGTACAGTCTATTCTACTGTAAATGTGTCAGAATCATTTTGTGTCAAAACTTGGTTTTGAAGGCAACTAGGCTGGCTTTATGTTTTCTTTTTGTTTTATATTCAACATGTCAACAAACTTGACAAGCCAATCTTGCAGCATTATTATCTTTAATGGTTATCACAGACATCCCAATCTTAATTGCTGTGAACACGCTTGTTGAATACACAGTTATTCAAGGATAACTTGCTTAGATACAGATATTTTCTGGAGCATCGAAATAATCCAGCTGAGATCTAGTTGTTTTATTTGAATTAATTGTTGTTACGAACATCTATGATTCAGAGGGAACACTAGGTAATCCGGTGGAACTCTCATAATTACCTTTGTTAACGGGTGTTTTGGTCTTTTGTTTTTGTCAGCAAGAAGTAGAACTACTGAACAGATTTCCATGAAATATTGAGGATAGGTCCAGACATAAACCCCATTAATGTTTGGTGCGGATCTTAAACATAGGGTGTTTTTCAACTGTTTTGTTAATTTGTCGGGGAGTAATGCATGTGTGTGTGTGTGTGTTTAGGTAACTGGTATCTATGAGTGAGAACAATCTGATGTGGATCCAAACCTGGTGAGTTTAATGATGGTTGAGCAGTTATGGGTGGTTTAAGATTCAGAGGGTGATCGAGTTTTCTATCAGATTAGCCTTCATTGAATTAAAGGGGACTGTTGGGCCTTGGTGGAGGTATGTGCCTTACCATGTGCCATTCTGTATTCAAGCTTTGAAGCAAAACAATGATGTTCCTCTAGAACCGATGATTCAACCTGTTCTGGGTCACCGTGCACTCGTACCTTTGCAGTCAAAATTTCCACAGACTTAATCATAATCACCTAAAATCAACATAAACCATGAATGAGAGTGTTTTTTTTTTTTTTTTTTTACGGAAGTAGCTGTCATCTTGCGAGCAACAGAGAGTAACAGCTGCTTCTATCATGTCCATTTTGCTTGATGAGACTGTTTTATCACAGTGTAGACTGCTTGGGGCCTGACTGTCAGGCAGGAAGGTGAGTGGAACGTGCCTGGTGAAGGCTTCATGAGGCGGAGGAGGGGCAGCGGACTGAAAGAGGGCAAAGCTTTGGCAGTGGGCACCACAGCCCGGCACATGGGCGGCCAAGCAGCCAAGTGGAAAAGGGCAGTCTGGTGAAAAAAAAAAGAACACAGTGGATTGATTCAAGAAAGCAGCAGCACAAATGGGTTTGTACCTGTTGGATAATTGCATAAAGAAGGGTGAATACAGGAAGGATCATCATTAGTGCAAAAAGAAACCATAGCCACAAACATCACATTTCAGTCCATGTGTAAATATTGCAGTTGGAGCTCATTTAGTCAATATTTCATATACGTTTTCTGAATAATCAGTAACGATTTTATACCAAAAGTGCAAGTGCAGCTGAACCCATTTTGTTCCCCAGAGGAAAAGCGGATCATGCTCAGTGTGGAAGGACTGTCAATAGATATCCGATTACTCACAAATCTAGCCTCACAAATTGGGATTGAAAGTCAAATGCTAATGTTTCATCTTGTCGGATCACATCAAACATGATCAGAGCCAGCGGGACTCACTGGCATGTGGGGGAAAAATTTTTTTTAAAAAATCCCTCAACTCCTACTTACAGTACGTTAAAGGCATGGCCCATAAATATGGGCTATCAGCATCGGGCCAGTCAAACTACAGCCACATAAGAAAAAAACAGCAAACATAGCAAATCCATGCTGTGGTATTTACACATGCGACACAACGATAAAGCAGTGAGGAAGATGAGAGAAAGCAAAGAGCAGGGAAAAAGAGAAGGAAAAGAGAGAAACGGAGAGACTGGCAGACCCACAGCTTGCTATATTGGACAGGAGTGCCGTTGCCATGGCAACCGGCAGCCCTCGATTGGTATTTGGAGCAGCAAGTGGAATTACTGCAGAGGATTTGATGTTCAGTACACATCTGGGGTCAGCTAATATGGTGCTACAATCAGCCACTCTCTCTGCTTGTTCCACACCGCACTCGCAATCCCTTGTTTGGGACAAGCGGCTGGCACCCGAGACACAGGCGTCAAAATCTCTCTCGCCGAGTGCCAGATTTACAGACAGCTCTCTCCGTCCTGACAGATGTTTGTGCCGCCACGTACAACGTCGGACTGGCAGATGTAAACAGAGCGTGAGCATGAGCATGAGCGCTACTCTAGTTTTGGTGACAACTGTTGTTTTTTTGTTGTTTTTTTTCCCTCCGTCCAGCCTGTTTAAATCTGCAGAGTTCAAGGTCAGACCTTCTATAAATGGCTGAAAACACAGCAGCAAGCTGTTTCACGTGTATCAGTGTACTGTCTCTCTGTCTGAAGACCTTGGGATTGTATATTACATGAGGATACTTCATATTTATTCAGATATTTTCATTGTCAACTTTTTAAATATGCTTCCCTCTTTAATGTTTAGCCTGTTAGAATGTTACTGCTGTTTAGCTACAGAAGACAAATTCTCAGACAAGATGAGGTGCAGTGAAGCATGACCATTGATTTTGCTAGAAAAAAAAAGGCAGAGGAACTCACTATTAATCATCCATTGATTTAATTGGTTTATTAGCCTTAATGCCTTCTCTCCATTTCAGGGAATATAAAGAAAATTAGTTTATTTATTTCTTTGTTTGCGTGTACCGCGGTGTGTGTTTGGATTCGTGTGCTAAGTGTGTTCCTGGCTGGACTGGTGTGCGAGTAAAAGAGGAGATGTTTTCTGAGACAATGAACAGATGGATGAGAGCGCCGTCGTAACATGTTGTTATTCCAGATTCCAGCCGAACCCTGAAAGCTGCAGATGCTGATTTTCTTCCTTTTTTTAAAAAACAGGACAGTCCATTTTTCATTACAGTGTGTCTTCCTCTGTTTTTTGTTTCTAAAACACTAGAGCTGGAGGGTGTTCACTCAAATTTGGTTTGCAACACAGTCTGATGTCATTTGAATTTGTTCGTCCTGTATTGATCGTCCATTGATTTCTGCCCTTATACGTTAAACTCTGCATGTATGAATGATGTGTAGGAGCAGTACTGAGCAATCCCAAAAACTCAATCAAAACACTTCTTCATCCTCTCCTCCTGCCAGCTAGAGTCTGCATTGCCAAAGCCTAATTTAGCTTATTTCTCTGTTTATTATAATATAAGTCAGAAAGAGACCATAACTAACAACGTGTTATCCATCAATACTTTCTGTTACCATGTCTGTCATACTGAAACCTTTTCATGACCCCCTTTTTTTTCACAATGGAAAATGTAAATATTTGAGTGACGGCAGCTCTGATCCTTAACCCGCAGTTTCCAAGATATTGATAGTATTTATTATTATGTTACACGCTCCATCCTTTGTACTGTCAAACATCTCTCCCTCCCCTGGATGCCTCTCTGAGTGATCGCAGTGCAGGCTGAAAAGCCAGATTTATAAACTGACATTTCATGGTTGAATGAAATGTATGTTTAGTTATATCACAGCATCCATTTTTGTAAAGGGGAAAAAAAAAAAAGTATTTTGCGACCAAATACTTCCTGCTGCGCAGTCTGCCCCACAAAAGCAGCTGCATCGTGTAGCTTTTTGCGATTCGATAAACAAGCCTCATATTTTTGTGTATTGATGTTTTTCTGTGCGGGGCATGCTTCACTAAACAGGACTTCAAATAAATAGCTTTTTTTTAAATTTCAAAGCCAACACTCTCTCTCCCTCCCTTCAGTCATTGGTTTAAACTTTCTCACTTTGGATCCCTTCATTCTTTCTACTTGACTTGATAAATCTGCTAAAAGGGTTCAATGTCACACCAGCATTGTCATTTAAATATTTGAATGTCGGTTTCACTTCCAGCAGGAAAGAAAAAAGAGGGCGGCATGCACTTTGAGTCCATTTTTAGCCTCTGGTTGTGTATCCTCACCGCTCTAACATCCTTCACCACACACATTTCCTTACACGCATACTCACATGTGTATACTATACACAAGGGCTCACACACACTCTCTCTCTCTCTCACACACACACACACACACACACACACACACACACACACACACACACACACACACACACACACACACTTCCATAAAGTGCACATGTAGAAGAGGTTGTATATCCAAGCCTTTGAAGTCTACAAGCCACGAAATGCTCCAGAAATAATTAGGAATAAGCAGTGGTGGAGGAAGTCTTCAGATCCTTTACTTAAGTAAAGTACTAATAACACACTAAACACTCAAGGAGAAGTCCAACTTTCAGAACCTTACCTAAGAGAAAGTATGAAAGAGTCCCTGTCAGTGTTTTACTGTTATGCATGTTGTTTTTGGATAGATATTACTGCTACATGTGTGTGTCCATGTATGTTGCATTTTACTGTTGTTAGGTTTGACCTCATTTGAACTTATTTAGCAGCAACAGTTCCCTTAAAATTCCTGCAAAATAATTCATGACGCCCGCAATTAATTATTGTGAAATTACATCTTTTTTCCAATGATGTTCTTTAATTCAATGGGTATATTTTGGTGAAATTATACAATTTTGTTGTATTACAAACAATTAAAGTCTCCAATTTAAAGGCTTATCAACAGATTTTATTAATTAAAATAACAAAGTTAGTTTAAGTTATGGTCACTTAAGTTTTGAATTTCACTAAAAACATATTAAAAACATTTCAACAGAGACAATCTGTTATTAATTCTTATCAGAATATTTACAGTGTGTAATATTAAATATTGGTTGATCAGCCTACAAATTATGATGATATATTGTGTCAGAGGCATCATATTGACATTTAAGGTGTGCTGATTGTTTTTGTTTAAAAAACCCTTTTGTTTCTTGGAACATCTAAAAAGATGAACGTTCACAATGTCGTTGAAAAATGATTATAAAAACATTAATTTGGCATCAGATTCTCGTCCTTCAAAACGAGCCATGATGTAACCACTTCTGCTGATGTAGGAGAATTTCCTAAACCATTGAAGGAACGCTTCATTCTTCAGTTCATCAGAAAAATTCAACATTACCAAATTTGGATCCAACGTTTTCACTGGACAGGAAGTGTATGAAAAGCTTTCCTTTGAAAGGTAACTGGTAAAGATAGCTAAAGCTGTCAGACAAATGTAATGGAGTGAACAGTGCGATATTTGCCCCCCTCAAATGGAGTCAAATGCGTACAACGTTTGAGTAAATGTACTTAGTTGCATTAAAACCACTAAGAACAAGGATGAGGAACATGATAAATATGATGTCAAGATGCTGCATTCAAAGACCCATTTAGTCAAAAGCTCCATAAGAGACCCATACACATTCAGCTTTAATATGGTTTTATCAAAGACATTACGATTAGTCCATGGTAGTAAAAGCTCTCCACCTTGCTGAGCTGAATGGGCAATTAGCAAGGCATTACGGTCAGTCTGTGAGATTGTCAGTCAAACAACGGACAGTGTGATTTGTCTACCTTTTTCACTGAGACAAATTCATCATTGTTTTGTTTTGTTATCCAGAGACAGGGTGATTAGTTGAGAACTGAGTGGCTGCAACATCTCCCCCATCATTTTTTGTAAACTGAGCAGGGTAAACAAACTCATTCAGCAACATAATGCTCGTGGCAATCAATTTTCCACAAGTAAGGCTCAAACAATGCGCCGCTGCTGCTGCTGCTGCTAGCATTCAATAAGGAACTCTGGCTGAAACACACTGTCATTGTTGAATTTGACATGGATTAGGTTTCCCATTTTCCTGGAGTGATGTTTTCTACTGAAGAGATGAAGTGAGCGGAGTGTGACCAGACACATTCATCTATTGAGGAGAGGCTGGAGGAAGTTTAACTCTGGAGTTTGATGGAGGAGGTGATAAAAAAATCCTCACATTTACTCTTCTCCATGGTCTGTCAACATGTTCTCACTCACTCACAAATATGGCAGCTTGGTCAGTGGCCCTCCATAAAGTATGATGCTCTTCTTCCCCTTCCGCATCATTTTTTAAGACTGCAGGGCTGCAGTCAAATTAGGAATAACTGGTGCACTACCCATTCGAAACATGCTGTTCGGCACAGATTATCATGTAATGTGAAGGGTTTACAGATCCAGTCTTAAGCCCTCTGAACTGTCTACAGACTCATCGGGGCTGCCCCAGTAATATCAAACATGTTTGCTATTTAAAATATGGATGATTGTGGGTACTTTGTGTGCCGGACCACAATTACCAATGAGAGAGGAGAGGAATCCCAGAGCAGCTGACCGTGCTGTCAGGCAACAGTAAACAACGGTTTATTATGCACAAAAACTCCTTTATTAGGTTTAGAAAAAGGTCATATTTTGGGTTGAAACATCACGTCACTCATGTAACTGACGTTATGATATCTACGTAAGTTACCTTATTTCGGTGCAGGTTCTAAAAAAACAATCTACCATGACACTCAGTGTCCACATAGAGTTTTTTTCTGAGTGTTCTGCATTTTTTGTGAAGCTGCTCCTCGCACTTTTCAGAAGGTGCAACCATTCGCTCTGTCCGGACTCATCACCTGGTAGATTGGTAATTGCCATTGTAATCCATAAAATGGAATAGAAGCTTGTTCTGGGTGTGTCGTTCTATCCTGAGCTTCATCAGCCAGAAACTCTTATAGCAGAGACAGCAAAGTTCATTTGTAGAAGCAGATTGGCTGTACAATGAATGTTCCTGATGAGTATTGTGCATTTATCACCCTACGCGTTGTTAGCCTTCTGTTACTATAGTGTTAGCAGCTGTCAATCAACACCAACACACAGTGCTTCATCCTATTGTCCAGAGCACACCGCCAGCACTTTTCTACCCCAAAAAATTGCTATATGGTGTCGTCCCCTCCACATACTTCATTACATGACTCGTAAGTCCCATCCAGCCACCACTCAAGACGTGATGCTAAAGCGGTAACTACACTAAGCGTAGGTTCACTGACCAGGCTGCTGTGTTTAACATGTTGGAAGTGAGAATGGGCTGGCAATCTCTGACAAATAATTGGTGTTTTTGTGCCGTATGTGCAGAGTGTCCACAAAACTGTGCTTTCTTAATTTGTCCTTCCTTGTCTGGAACATCCTTGTATTACGTTTTGTGCTATGACCGTCTGGTAATGTTAGGTGATGCACATAGTGCTCTGAGAGCTTTTCATTGACAGAAAATGAAATTTGTGAAGGCTGTTGAATTTATGGGACAAAATGTACCTGTATTGAAGCACAGTACAAAGTATCTTAAGACGGATCTGTGGGGACCAGTGTTATACAATGCATTTCTCCCCCGTGTGAATATTTGATAGAAAGAAAGAGCTTACTGCGTATCCCAGAGTCTCGGTGGATATAGTGGGGATAAAAGCCCCACATTCCTCCTCTCACTTCTTAAAGACCCACAAGGTTTTGTAACGCTCTCTGTTCTGTGGTCTCACATGAGCTATGTCATGCTCTGACTTAACCTCAACCTTTAAATATTGACTTTTTTTTAATATAAACAAGTAAAAGACATCATTTGTCACTGTCATTTCAGAGACTAGATGGGTAATGAGAAGACAGAATTCCTGTAATTAATTGTATTATTATCTAAGAGAACTAGTGCCCCTTCCTCTCCATGCTCCACTCCTCCCTCCCCTCCTCCTCTGTGTATTATTCATCATAGAGGACTCCTGCCCTGCTTCCCCGGGCTATTTTTACCCAGCATGCCCGTCACATTAACTGAGAGCCCCAATCCCCTGCTGCTCCCAACAGCAAGCTTCCCTCCATCTGGATCATGGATTACATCCCTCTTTTTCTCCCCTTTCTCCTACTCTTGGTACCTCTGAGCCCCCTCCCCTCTCTTTACATCCCTCCGTCTCTCTTTTTATCCCCACTCCTGGTTCTTTACGACTCCACTAACCTTCCCACTCTTCACTCCCGTCCTCTTTCTTATGTCTTTCAATCATTCATATTAGTGTTCTCGGTCCCCCCCCCCAGGAATACTCACTACACATCTCTTCAGAGCGCAGTCATCGCCCGCTGAGCCGGTGCAACAGCATGGCTGACATACCCAGCTGCACATATTAGTCACTATCTCCGCCACGCAGTTAGATTTGTTTACAGTAAACTCGAGCCATGTTGACAAGAAGTTTAAAATGACTTCCAGCCAGTGCATATGGTGTCCGGAGAGATGCAGCGCTCAGGTTGACTCTTACCAAAAGTGTGACTAGAAGGCGCAGACGTTACTGAACTGTCCACCTAAGAATAACACTAGCATGAGTTGTTTCAGCAGTTATAGATATAGGTTTTTAAGTTCAAGTGATGAATTGTATTTGTGACGACCAAAAAAATGTATTTTTTGGTTAAGTAACATTTGGAGATGATTCACTCTTCCAGTATGCAGATGCTGAAGGTCCTTGGTTGGGTTTTTTTTTTTTTTGTAGGTGTTTATCCCTCTTCAAAGAGGAGAACTGTTGAAGGTGCAGTATGTAGGCTTTTATATAAAAGGAATATGCAGCAGTGATATTTAGTCTGCGCTATTATAAACACACATTGACCCGTGAATGACAATAAAGTAAAGAGAAACCTGTTAAAATGAAGAGGTGGAGATGCATCGCTTAATAAATGCAGGGACAAGGTGGTTTTACATAAAGGCAGTAGAGCCTCTATCGGTATCCTCTCTGCAAAAAATAATGTCCTCCCAAGCACTTGAAGTTAAGCATTTGGCTTTAATGGCTTATTTTTTTTAAGAAGTCTTTTTTGGGAACAATAAGCAGGTTACCAACAGGGAATTGCAGGGGTACAAACTGCACACAAACAAAAACAAAAACAAACAGTCCTCTCTGCCAGCAGACTACAGAGCTCCTCCAGCCTTCGAAAATGTGCTTATTGGCTGTAACCGCGCAGGTGAGGCGATCAATATCAGCTGCAATGATCCGGAATGTGTTTAGCATAACTAAATTTTAAAAACTCAATGCTGGGGAAGCAATCACAACTAAGACCAAGACCAAGTTAGTGTTTGTTCAATGGCTGACATCTCACCTTACACTACGAGATGTATGTAGCGAGATGTGGTAGCAGATACTAAGATATTTATCAATATGTTTTAGAAATATGCTCAAGTTCTGGCTTCAGGATAATCTCTTTTGAGGTGGCTTCTTCAAATGAGGGCATGCATGTCCGCACCTCTCCTCCTCCCCCTCCCTCCCTCCTCTTGTTTACTCGGTGACTAACAAACTACTTCATTTGCTTATAATTAGAGTTCAGAGAGTCACTTGTTTATGTGCTGGATGCCGACAGCATACAGATATGACCAAACATGTGACTCTATAAACAACAATACAGTACACGCTCACAGCCACAGACCCACATCGAGGCTATTAGCCAAACACACAAACATGTACGTCGATGCTGATTGACCATTCAGGTTCAAATTTATGAAATTAATTTTGCTCAGATTTAACTAAATTTAATAGACAGGATGGGCTTCAGGTTGGACAAAGCTCGTATGTACCTAAGTTCAAACACATTCATATATTACATTATAGCATGTCTTAAAAATAAAAATCATAGAAGAAGGTTGGAGGGCTTTTTATAGTTTGTGCTTGTAGCTATTTCAGGTATTTTTTTTTTTCAGAGGCACACAAAGTACAATTCCTGGAATGCTGCATTCATGCCGCCTCAGTGTCAGTCCTTCAGGACATTTTTACATAAAAGCAATCCTAGGGCACGATGTCATTTAATTTTCAATGGGTTCCCTGGCCCTCATCAAATAAATAAGGCCTCCTCTGAGAACCAGGGCCTGTTCATTACTGGTCTTTATGTTTCAGTCTTACAAAGCACTGAAAAGACACAATGAGGTGCTCATTCGACAGTGTCCCCTGGCTGTTGCGAGAATTCTGTTTATTTCCCATTCAAGCCCATTTTCCCTTCAAGGTAGGAAAGTTAATACCGTGAGATGACATCATTTCTAGGTAGTGCCAGTCCATAAGAGCCCAAAACAATCTTTGAGATATTTGTGCTATTTCTGTGTCACTACATAATCTGTTGTCAACTTGTTTTTCTCCACTTTGTGATTGTATGCAGATGGATGTACATGCATTCCAGCACTTGAGATGAATGCAGGTTTATGGTTTTGTGCCCACGGAGGTGATAAATGGCTGTGGTTTCTTAACTGCCATCAGAAAAAAGTAGTGTTTGCTTTTTAATCAGAAGACTGCAGCAAGAACAGCAAACGCTTGTTGATGGAACATGCACAGTGGTCTCCTTAGTGTTTACTGATATTGAATTTCAATAGATATTCCCTTGAGAAAACTACAACCTTAACAAGACGCTGACATGAGTTTTAGCCTTTTGTGGCCCCAGCCAAATAACCAATTGATGAAAAATGTCAATCCAAATGACGGCTAAGAATTCCTCCTCTAAAATGACTCCCATGAGGCTGTGATGTGTACAATTCTAAGGAACTCTCTAACTGCATCATACAGACCTGCCCAGTAAGTCATATGTCCTATGTAATGTAAGAAAACGAAAGGGAGAAATTTATATTTCCTATATTTATTGTTTTTGGTCTCAACATGACACCTCCGATTTTTGTCACACCATCACACTAACAGCCAAAGAGTAGCACAACACAAGAGCCTCAGACTCTGAACAACATCCCACCTTAGCATCTCAAACAAGCCACCAAACAGGCACTCACAAGGGAGAAGTCCAACACTAATGTCTGTTTCTTGGTAAGATGGCTGGCTCGAAACATACCTGTAAGTATCACTTTTTTGGGTTACATGTTGGTCCTGTTTCTACTCTTCAGTACTTACTGACTTAATGCCTGACACCCCTCTCAGGGTACAGGCCGTTGACAAGGGACCTCCAGTCTTCTCGGCCATTTGCTGTTTTTGCTGTGTGATCCCATTTGTGATCCAGCTTCTTGAAGTCTGCTTGAGGACCCCTTTCGCCAGGTGTTCTTTGCCTGTCCTCTTTTCTTCTTCCCTTGAGGGTTCCATGTCAAAGCTTGTCTGGTTTTTGCAATGTTTGTCCGATCCATACTCTTCAAAACCACAGCTAAAAAAAGAAACACCAAAAAAACCCACACTGTCATCCCATAGCTTGTCAGCTACATCACACATTTGTTTGCTTTGTCTCTTGTCGCCCTGATGGCCGCACAGACCGCGAGTTGCTGTCAATCAAACACAGGCACTGACGTGGCTCTCCAGCTGGCTGAGATGAACATGAGTGTCAAAAAGACATCTTTTTGTTCCTATTTGACGAGACATTTACAAATAAACACATAAAATATTATTGACTAAAGGAAATTTCAGTTGGACTTTAAAGGAGGTGAAAGAGCAACTAAACAACTAAGCGCCTGAGTTTTAAGCTCTAACATGTCTTATGTTCCAAGAATATGCTGCTCTGTTAGATAGTTAGATAAGGCCTTAATGATAAGGCTGTCTTACAGAATTCATCAAACTGTCCTTGCATATCAGCTCTGGTTTTACTGTTCATGCACACAAGGATTTATTTGCATGACCGAAGAACATTTTTTTTGTCTGTGTCGGACTTCATCAAACCACATCTGTGCTGAAAAAGTAGCCCCCTTTTTTAAGGTACATGCTCCTGGCTTTGGCATGGCTGGCTGGAGATCTTCTCATATTCAGAATTACCCCATTCTGTCTCATCTTCATGCTCCTCCATCTTTGTCTTATGTTGCCTCCATGCACATTTGGAAGAACACAAGGTGTCACCCCTCAGGACAAGAAATACTGACGGAAATGTTTAGACAAGACAAAATGTTCTTTTTTTCTACATGATATATACCGCCATATCCGTTGACATATCTATACAAATGGGCTGAGCATCTCCACTTCCTCCCACTGCACAGAATTAAGCCAGAATATCCTGGATGCAAACGCTGCCATCTTGAGCTGATGATGTTGTTTTTCGAGCCAGGGTCTCGACATCCCGTCAATACACCCGCATACTTGCGCTAGAGCTGTCAATCATGACGTTTGACCCCTTCATATAGCATCAGATGACTAATATCAACCAAGCTTAATAGAAAGATGGACATGAGTATACATCACTGTGATAAGGACAAACTTAAATGAGGGAAACCTTCCAGAAACCAAGTGTACTTGCAGTTTTTTGATTGGCCCATGTCCAATCTGCGAACAGGAAAGGGGAGGGATTTCTACTTATACTGCAGCCAGCCACCAGGGGGCGATCAAGATGTTTAGGCTTCAGTTTTGGAGGAGCTGTCATGTCATCCGTCTTAATATATAGCCAACGGTCATATCACACAGCCCTAAGTGTTAAAGTCACAATAAGGACAAAGGTCAGAATTCTGATCTTGGCAAAAGAGGCAGGATTGGTACACAGTCTGAGACAAAGGTCTGCCTCGGAGCCTGAACTCAGAGACAGAGAAACCCCTGAGCTTAATTTGCGCTAAGAAATCAGAAAAAAAGCATCAAAGCCGTGAACTGAGTCTTTAATTACATCACACCTTTGCATTGTTCTTTGTACAAACACCCTCCAAAATTAGACAGATGCTAACACAACAAGGTGAGGGCTCTGGGGGCTGATGTTGTTTCCTTTTAACGCTTACTGTATTACATCATCTTCTGTTCTTCGGTGCTCTTTTTTCTTTTTTTCGTCTTCCTCCGCTCTCCCAGCCTTCACCGTACTGCTGCGCTTCCTCTCTCTCCTATTCTCCCTCCCTCTCTGATGTCCTCTCTCCCTAACGCACTTCACATTAGCTTCCAGTCTCTTCATTTGGCTCTGTCACTTGCTCTGTCACCTCCGTCCACTCCTTCAAACCCCCTCTCCCATCTCCCCCGGACCCGCTGACTCAGCAGCTGGTTTCTGAGCTCGTACCAGTTTGTGTGTCAGGTGGGAACAGGTGACGCCGCAGGGTGCACGCTGACCTCACTGTGTCACTTTCACTCCAGCTCACATCAAGTTTGTTTGAGACGCTGCCTCTCTCCTCGAGGCTCCTTTCAAGCTTGTATGAGCTACATGGAGAAAACAGAGAGATCTAGCTAGAGGCAGGAAATACTCAGGTTCACAGCACTGTAAGGTATACTATCTGGCTTAATCATCTATGCAGTCTCCTTTCTGATCTTTGATTAACAGTAAAGTGTAATGCTCTACTGTAATGCTGTTATGACATATCGATGTGATCAGATTGAATCTAAAGCAGTCCCGTAATAGTTGATTAAACCCTGTCCCCTAGGTGGTCCTCAGAGTTACGTCAGGGGGGCCACCAAGTTATTATTTAATGATACTTGAAAAATTTAAATATGTCTGACAAAACCCATCAACATAAATCAAATATTCTATAAGGATAAAATGAATATCATAAATGTGGTCGACTGACTGCTTGAGCTAATGAATACTAGTCCTTCAGGAAAATCTGTAGCCAGGAGGCAGCACTAATTAAAACACACAAAACAGGTTTTGTTCATGTTGAACTCAAAATCCAATAAATCAACAAATGTGTGTTCCCGTTGTGCACTCTGTTATCAAAGGCAGCAGACACAGATGGATGCTGAGCAGCGATAAAGACAAAAACAGTCTAACAGCTCAGTTCACAAGTCCTCAGCTGAGAGGATTCGGGACTTCTCAAATTGATAGAAGCAGCCGTCTTCTCTCTGTCTTGACCTCTCCCTCTTACCAACTGAACCCCCTTGAGATGCAGCAGCCAATGGAGCTATTCACAGTGCTATTTCGACAAATAACACAAATATACTCACACACGCACGTACACACACACGCGCGCGCACGTGGATAATGCAGTGTGACAGAGTAAGTGCTAACAAGCAAAGCGAGGCAGAGTGCTCAATTTCCCCCCTGAGTATCGGAGTCAAATGTGAAACAGAACGCCATAATATTCACATTAGACTTACATTATATTCACCTCGTCTCATGAAACATTCATCCTCTCTAAATATTGCATATGTTGTACAATTTTGTTGATACATCAGCCTCCTATGAATAATTAACCCCTGCTGTTATGACCTTTTGAAAAGGTATCCGCCAATTAGACTAAACGTTGTAGCAGAAATGTTAATTTGGATCTGCAGCCCTAATACATAGAGCGATAAACAATACTGGAATACATGTGATGCATGTGCTAGGTTTTTTTTCATTTGAGCTGAGCAATGTCATAGAAAATACTGAGGAAGTTAACTTCTTGTAGTGGAGTCACACCAAAGAATCCCAGTTCTGCAGCTGGGTACTGATTTGAAACAAAAATTAATGTTATTATAATTAGTTGCAAGCACTAAGCCAAGGAAAAAGAGATGCAGAGGGTTTGTACAAAATGTCACTTGAAATTTGTCTTTGCTTGTATGTGCAACAAAAAGGACATTAAAAGAACATACATATAATATTCAAAGCAGCACACATTACGCACGATAACAGCTACAGTTAAAAAAAGCACCTAGTTCTCTATGTTTAGGACTGACTCAGAAAGAGAAAGCTATAAAATGCTTTGAGATATCCTGCCAATTACAGACAAAACAGGACTCTAGACACAACTTCCTTGGCATTGGTTGCTGATTGACAGCAAACTGAAGCTGTTCAGTACCACTTGATATGTTGAAGCCCTGCTTGGGTCCAGTGAGGAGCCCATTAGTGCAAACAGCACACAGGAGATTTTGAAGTATCAACACAGGAACTCTGGTGAGATTCTTCTCAAAAGTCCTTAGATTTCTCCAGTAGAAACTGTATTTTTCACTCTGTGCCTCCTGTCACTGGAGTGACATACCACTTAAAACCATTTTTTTGCTCCTGTCAAAAATCTCTCACGATCCTGACAGCAGTCAATAAATCAAGTGCTCTGACAAACAAAGGAAAAAGACAGTATCTGTGGCTGTTGTAGGCCTCTAATAAGCCCGTCTAATTGTCTTATACTTTCCTTCCTGCACACAGTCTGTACTTTGCACTTTGCTCTCATTGTGCATGTCATTGTCTGCTGTTTTGCTGATGTTTACTTGACTGTGCGTCTGACAGACTTGTTTATTTATTTATTAGACTAAAAAGCTAAAAGAGCGCTTTGAACGCAGCGAACAAGCTGCTTACATATCTCCGGCTGGCCAGCGAGAGCTGCGGGTCTGTTGGCGTGGTGAAGTCAGGCAGTGCACGGTCATGTGTTTCAGAGGAAATATTTGCGATTGAATATGAGTCAAAACTTCGTGTAAAAGCATAATTACGATGAGAGAGGCACTTCAAAGATTTACCGTAGTTTTGTTTTTGGGCAAGCTAATTTTCAGTGGGGTGCAGGGGCACTTTTACGCTATTTTTAAAACACTAAGAAGGCTCGACACAACATGAAACTTTGCTCGTAGGGTCCACCAGGGTCTCTACACATGAACACGAGCCTTGAGAACATTGTTTGTATACACAGAGTTTACTAAAAAGAAGGTTTTTGAACGACTCATGGTTGCTGCTCCACCTCCGGTGCGCCGCTGTCATGGCAGACAAAAAGTGTCGAACCCCGAGTGCGACCTGACAGGCAGGAGAGTAATGGTGGACCGCTCCTCAAGCCTGCCTGTTAGGTCCCCTGCATCCCATTGAAAATTAGATTGTCCAAAAACGAAACTACGGTAAATCTTAAAAGTGCCTCTTTTACTTTAATGTGAAGCCTGTGGTTTACAGCCCTTTAACTGAAGTTTTCTGTGTCCATAGCTTCATCTTTTCAAATAGCTAAACTTGCAAAAAGCAGACAACTTTTTTGCATTATTATTAAATAAATGTTGATTGCACAGTGTAACAGCTTTAGAATCTGCATTTAGATTGGTTCCTATAAATCTCACTTTCGCTATGCTATTATGGTCTACCGCTGGGCATGAAATCTCCTAACTAAATGAAATAAACAAACTCACAAAAAGTTTTGTCCTGTGTTTTTGGTAGCTGTGGAAGATGTAGTTGTTATTGTTCTTCTATAGATAAGATTTGAACATTCATTAACTGTGACCAAGGATTAGAGTTTTTTGGCAACAATGCCTCCAAATTGAGTGTAATTGTCCTCTAGGTTGACACATTAGTGTTTTATGATCTGATGTCTCCATAGGTGCAACAGCAGCCCAGTCCCTTGTTACCATAACTAATGGTACTGAGAGAGAGTTTAGCAGAATCTCTTAAAGGTTCAAGGCCTCTTTATAATCACCCAAGGGGTCCATTTTTTGGAGACGGGAGATTCAGCCTTCCCGAGTTAAAAACAGAACATAACAGTGAGAAAGATTCAGAGGAAATCAAAGCACAATACAGTGAAACAAGTGTCATCATTGTATTAAAAATAGTAACAGAGTAAGAGCTCTGAGGGAGGTCACAACAAAGTGCTTCTGCATACACACACTCACCAAAAGAGCACTCTGCTAATTTAGCATTAAATTAGAAATATCTTAACACAATCCAGGTAGGTATATTAAGCATGTGTTCACAGCCTCACAGTAACCAGGCCAGTTACTCATTCTCAGGCAGGTGATACCTTCTCAAGATACAGCACTGTTTTCTCTTTTCTTTGTTTTATCTTCACACTGAATTACAAAATCAGAGGAGTAGAGCCAGAGAAATTCTCTCTACTACTTGCTCCTGGATGTCCAATAAGTGTGTGTGTGTGTGTGTGTGTGTGTGTGTGTGTGTGTGTGTGTGTGTGTGTGTGTGTGTGTGTGTGTGTGTGTGTGTGTGTGTGTGTGTGTGTGTGTGTGTGTGTGTGTGTGTGTGCGTGCGCGCACACGTGTGTGTATGTCTGTGAGAATCTACCAACGGTGCCAGAGCCAATCACCAGAAGGGAATTTAGTGCCTCTCTGCTTCCTGCTCCAGTGGGCAGATAAGATTATAGCTTTTTAGATTCAGACGCAGACATTCTCTCACTTCAAGTTGACTAGATCTACACCTCTCCTGTGGAAATTCAGCAGCAGTATATCAACAACATACTGCTGCCTTTTCCTTTTAATTTGTGGATGCCTTAACTAGACCTGTACTGGACCACACATTTCTTCATTGTCTGTAGATCAAGTTCAGTTTATGTGTGTGTGTGTGTGTGTGTGTGTGTGTGTGTGTGTGTGTGTGTGTGTGTGTGTGTGTGTGCGTGCGCGCTAGTTGCTGCTTGCGTAGCAACGCGAGTTTGGGCTTTGTTGGCTCCAGAAAATTGAACAAAACCTCTTTGTGCATGTACAGCCTCGGGCTACAGAGGCACAATAGTGATGAGGGAGCATCATTTTTGCAGGAGTCCTGAGTTTAAAACCCAGTTAGCAGGTGATTCAATCTATGTTCAGCGACCACGCATACTTCAAATTCAAATGAAAGCAATGTTTCCTCTGAGCGTTTCTGTGACAGAAAAAGATATTGCTGCTGTCCTGTCGTTGGACACCACCTTCTGTACCTTTTCCAATTTTGCTTGCCAATGTTCTGTTTCTGCACAGGGAGAACAGCGCCTTCTCACTGTCTTACACCAGATTATCAGCAAAAGCCAGAATGCGAGGAATTTGACAATTTATCGACTTCGAAAATAATGATCATAGAAGGTTTTTCCGTGCTTCACTGTCGGTCTACTACTGGGAAACAACACTGCAAAATGATCAGACATCTAATTATTGAGTTTGCGTTGAGACTGATCATTTAACCCAAACATATAGCATACAGTACAGTACTTTCAAGAAATGCTGTGTATATGCTGGCTTTTGTTTGTTTGCCAAAACATTATGGTAATGATTATTGATTGTTATTCTTCAGTGGAACCTATAAAGAACATACTAATAACAAAAAAAAAAATCTGAAAACATTGGATTGTATTGACAGTGTGTCACCGTCCACAAGACGTGCCCTGTATTACGAAAGTGAGGTGACACACTGTCAATGTGTGAGTCCGTCTACAGTTGAAAGCAGTGGCATGCTATAACCTGAAATGATCTACCTCCCTGATATAGTCGTAATTCTATCAGCCACGGGCCGAGCTCTAATCTTATTATCTGTTGTTAACAGAGTTGGGGTTGGGTGGGGGCTAGGCAGCGATGGGGATCTCCACAGGGCAGATTACCTCTGCATTATCCACTCAGAATAGGACATTATCACCTATCACAAGCCAGAGGTGTCAATTGATCCAATCAGATTGTCCCTCTAGTGATGTGGGACACTCCCATCTCCAGTTAATTATAGAGAAGATGAGACACTTGACACTAACTTGCTGGGTAGAGCTGGTGCAACCTGCTGGTCTGATGCTGTACTGCATGATGTTCCACAGTGGCACGACATGTTTCGTGTGAGAAGCTTTGACCTCTTTGAAGGTCGTGAGTCATTTCACTTTGTTTCGCTCAGTCACTTCCAGATGTAAGCAGCAGCTGCTCTTCAGTTGCTGCTGCTAACAGAGTGTTATTATTAATGGGTTATAAAGCTCAGTCTTGCTCTGAAGTCTTTCAGTATTTGTAACTAACCTGAACATGAATCGATCCAACAGATCTGATGCGTGTCAGTCATATATTCATCTGCTTGAGGGCTGCAGTGGTTATTTGATTATTGATTAATCTGTCGCTTATTTTCACATTCATTCGTTGTGAAGTCGCAGATTCTTTTTTACAAGCTGGAGCAGTAAATGTTTTTTTCAATTGTCAATTTCTGCTTGAAAAATGAGTAAGTGTTAATGAATTATCAAAATTGTTGGAAATTAATTTTCTTATATTTTATACTTGGACATATAAGAAGGAAATGCTGTCTCTTCGTTCAGAACATTGTGTTTGATCATGCTCTCAGTAGATCCCTGTGCAACCAGCAACAATAGCTCATCCAGTACATCTTGTTTGTAATGAAGTTTAAGAGGTTCACTCTGCTTGCCAAAAAATATGTTGCTTTGCTGGAATCACGTTTCCCAAATCTCTACAATAAAGGGTGGAAAGGTCAAAGTTAGAATTGCATCATCGCATTTTAAGATTATATAATATAGTATAATATAATATATATATATATATATATATATATATATATATATATATATATATATATATATATATATATATATATATATATATATATATATATATATATATATATATATATATATATATATATAATTGAATTCTGCATTAAAATGTTGACGACTAGATCTCCATGATACATTTTGTTGAATTGTGTTCTTAGATCATCCCAAATGTTTCCAACCAAGTTCAAATCCAGTGTACTCAACGTGACCGTGTGTTTCATTTGGTCGCCCGACGGTATAACTTCCAGGAAAGAGTTAGGAAGGAAGTCCATAAGTGTGACTTAACATAAAACGAGCAACACTAAAATATTACCTCATTAGTGAACGAGTCATATCAGATAGCTGTTCTTCAGGAGTGGTGGTTATTTAATGTCGAGTGTCCTTCTGCCTGTAAACTGCTCCGGATCAGAACAGGATCCCATGTGACTCAGGGTGTTTATTCCCCCAGAAGGTCTGCTGCTCATATTTGCTTATATTTTGCCATAGTTTTCACATTGTCATCTGATATGTTGTATTATAGACATTGATAATAGCTTTGGTTTTGTTAAAGGTTTGGGTGTGATGGTCGAAAACCACCACAGGACAAATGCTGAATCCAGTCTCACAAGACGTTGTGGTGAGCTTCAAATAGTGTGCAGGATCTCTTCCTTATTGATCCACCATGTTGTGCGTCATCCTATCCAGTTTTGTGACCACAAAAACAGCACAATCAATCGTTGATGTTTCTTTTGCCAACAAATAGAATGAATGACAAAACATCCCCGTGCTGAGCGTTTTCTATTCAGTATTAAAAACAGGATCATCTATTATTTGATTTCCTGTCCTGCTGAGATATTGTGGAATCCACAGAAACCATAAACAACCATGTACAGATGCACTTTCTGCCTTTCTTTTGCACCAGACTGTAGTAAAACTGGGGACTAAACAGCTATAAATAGCCACATACAAGCAGCCATGGTCAGACACACCTTTTATCTACACCCAGTGTTGAGCCACCCACTGCCCAGACAGTTTTCTGGAAGCAGTCTGAATAGTCGCAGAGTGCCTGTGCCAATAATCAACATTGTGGGGTGAAAGTGGCCACACTGGTCCTAAAGGTCTGCCAATTGGTGGAGAAAAATAGCTTGTGTGACTGTAACTGGTTTAAATGTAGAACATGGCATACTCCACTAACTACCCATTCAGTGCCTGAGTGTTTTTCTGTCGTGGGTGCCGTTGAGTATTTTTGGTGTAAATGTCAGCTTAGTGGCGACAAGCCCATAGGTGCACTGTTGCAGAAGAGGCAAAAATAGAAACAAAGGTCAATGTGGCATAAAATTGACATCAGATTGCGTAATGTGGGAACAGTAATGAGGTGACCTTTTATGAGCAAAGCTGATCTGTGGCTTTAAACACATACAGTGAAACAAATGTGTCTTAGTTGTTTCGGATAAAGAGGAAGCTATTTCTGAACAGGAGTGAGGTGTCATTTTATCTCATTTGGAACTATTTTTAAAGGCTGACCGATGTTTTAAGTTTTTATGTTTGTAAGTTTTTACTTACAGTTAAAGAGGTTCAGTTGCACTTGTAGTGTGTTGCATTTGCTACCTTTTCTTAAGTCTGGTCACAAAACATTGTCTCTCATAATGCCTGACCTGTTTGTGCATACCCCATAAGTTTGTACAGCTGCACACGAGTGGAGCAGATTAACGACAGCTCTTTTGAAGCTCACTCGATCTGGACCTCGTATCCTGTGACCCTGGATGACAAATAGTGCGTTACAAAGCAGGCAGAGATAACACCTGGCTGCTAAATATGTTCGCTTGGATACCCTTACAATTATATATTTAGTTTTTAGCAAAGACCTGTACTCCAACATGCTGCTTTGCACATGATGAATGAACGGGTCTTTATAGTTGATGCTGATTTGTGAACCCATGTATTATTTCGTAATACCTTTTCAAGAATAATAATACTCACATCTGAATCTACTGTGATCCGGAGCTGTTTACCAACAAGAGCAGAGTTTAGAGATTATGCATAACTTTTGGGATCAAGAAGTAGATTCATCTTCACTCCTGTATATCAACCTGACTGCAGCAGCAATTAGTTGTGGAGAGCTCCACTGTTGGATGTTTATGTGCTGTGATGTTGACTGGAGCTGGAGAGTAAAGGCACTTTATTTCATGAACGTAACAGAAAAGAAAGAGAGAGAGAACCAGAGTATGAGGTGAGTGCTGAATTCAGTGAGAATTAACAAAATGCAGACACACACAAAGAAACACTGGTGGTGAGCACATTCTTAAACAGTCACCATTGCTGAAGAAAACCTGGTGTGACTCAGCCATTAATGTTGGATGAAGTAATTTTTTTCAAAGTTTTATGCATGTTAATTCGTGTTCTGACTTTCTTCCTCACCCTCTGACTCTGTTCCAAACTTGTGCAGATTTCTCTCATTTTGGATATTTAAAGTCCACATCCATACAAATATGTTTTATAAAAACTTCTTGTCATTTCAAATATTTTAGTGCAGAATTCTTACATATTATATCTTTATATCTTTTATCAGTAGACATTTTGACCTGTCTTAGATGGACAAACAGGTATAACAACAACATTTATAGCTCCATTTCATCTAGTTGTGCCAGGGTGGCTAGCCAGTGCGCCAGCATGCACATTAGCAGGGACCTGGTCCTGGCGCATCCAGATGGAATACAGATATTATTAAGTTACACTTGTTTGTTAAAATCTCTGCCAATGTCTGATGTTAATCTTTTATTAATGTGCATCTTTCATATTTGACCGGTATCTACTCAGTGCAGACAGACGGCACTCAGAAAGGGACTTTAAGGAGAGATTCAGTAGACTCACTAGACTGAGTCTTTTTGTTTTATTTATGTTGCGACTGTCCTGTCCCTGTCTGGACGAGCACAGCAGAATCAAAGCAGCACCTCTGGCATCTCGGTGTGGCGTGGTCAACTTTACGCAACAACAGCATCAAGTTAGAATCTTAAAGCAGTTTTTCTTTTATGCCAACAGCAAACACTCAAAAAAACTTCTCTGCTCTTAGAGGTCAGTTTAGTTTATGTTTGTAGGAGTGTATGTACAAAATTAGTGGCAGCCACAGTAGAAGGTCTATAAAAATCTGAATGCCCACACACCTTTCACAATAAAAAAAAAACCTCCCTACTTTAGACCTGCAGGCAGAGCATTGTTAAATGTTACATAACAGATCCAAATTCATATATTATGACACAAAAAATAGATTCCTGACAACAACTCTGAGATCATTTCTCCTTTCAAATGTGTTGTTTCCTCTTGGGAGTGGAGCAAATGAGCTGCTGAAACTCATCAGGGAGGTAAAAAGGCTACTGTTCCAGTTGTGGAAGTTTCTTTGTTATTTTTAACACAACATCCAGTGAATTTCATTTCCACAAATTTACCAAAATATGGCTGCCAGCTTCCTACTAACATAATCCCTCTGATCATGTTTCTGTGAAGCCTGAACCAAACATTGATTTGTGTTACACTGGATAAATCGCCCCCCTTTCCATCTCAGTCAAGTGTCTCCTTTCTGACGTAAGCAGATGTTCTGTGCTCTAAAGCAGCTTACATGAGCAGCCTACAAAAGCCTTCAGTACGTTGCTCCAAGGAAGAAGCTGCCTACAGTACCTTGGTGTTCTTGACATCATGTACCAGCTTACTGATGCGCTGTTAGAGGGGTGTTTCGTATTATAAAACCATCTTTACGTCGTCCAATTAGGCCTTATATAAGTATACTCTTGTGCTGTTATGTTTAACTGGTTTAGATGGTTAAAGATTCACAAGAGTCACAATTATCAAACAATCATATGAAAATGGTGAATCTTTAGCCAAATTAGATGAGGACCAAATGTTTTGTTTATTTTAGATCACTAAGCCCAGAAAATAAGAAAATGAAAAAAACTTAATCAACATATTTACTCGATCTTTAGCATATATTGCTAATTACTAATAAGATAAGGAGGCAGTAAACCATACATTGTTCAAAAGAAGAATATACACAATGTACAAACAGCACCACAACCAAGGGAGAGCGGGAGCAGCTGGAGGTGGAGATGGAGATAGTGTTTGTATGGATGTTAGTATTGAGGTTAAAACAGCCAAACGCTCTCTTAAATGTCGCAACAAGGAAGAGAAGTGAAGCTAGCAGTGGTTTTACAGGTCAACAACCATCCAACAGTCATTTGTGTTTACAGCTGAATGATCACTTCATTAAGCTACATGTCATCATAAGACACCAAAAAGTCTAAATCATCAATAGATTAATCATGAAAATAATCCTCTAGCTAATTGATAATGAAAATATATGGAGCCTGACCGCTTTATCGGTTGACCAATTTTTTAAACCCTTTTTTTACTTTTCGAGAGATTAAAATGCATACGAAGATGCCGGGGGTAATTAATTATTTTGTAATTTCCAGTGAAATACACTGTTTCAGTACCCTGGTGTCATTTAAGACAATATGACTTATTGTTAAAACTGTAAAATATCCTGCCTCAAGTACATATCTGCTTCACAAGTGTTTGATAACTACATTTGAGGAGTCATAAGAAATGTGTGTATATCTGCCAAAATAATGATATTGTAGCGTATTTGTATTTGTGTGTATTCTTTTGTTTGTAATAATATGTTGCGTATATTCAATGCAAATTTCTTTTCCCACCACAGTCTTCATTGTGGCTCCTTACTCTTATTTTTATGAGTTGGAGAATTGTCCCTGCCACACAGACATTTACAAGTGGCACAACCCCGGTAAGTATAGCGACATACACAATCCACCATATATTATTCTTTCCTTTGCATCTGCAATGAGGAGAGAGGTGGACGTCCATACATTCTCTCATTTAAATGACATGCAAACCTGTGACTCCAGTCCGGTGTGTCTATTTGATAAACACTGTATAACACGTGTTTGGGGCAGAATGCAACACATTTACACCCAAAACATGGATGCAAAAGCCCTAAAAGATGTGGCCCGATGAGTCTTTTGCGCTGAAATATTTCAGAGGAGCCTGATTTTTTTTTTTTTTCTGGTTTGACCAAACTGGGTTGATGATTTTTGCGGGTAGGCCAGAAGATGTAGAGCCATGCATGAAAATTAGCCCTCATTACTTTGTGCTCTCATTCAGGCTGATGTTTCCCCGCTCCTCTTCTTCTTCTTCTCCTTCTTCTTCTTCTATCACTTCATTTTCCTCTCTCTGTTGCTCCGTCTGTTTTCTTCGGAGGAAATAAAACTGGGTCATGTCTTCCCTCTTCCTCCTCCTCCTCCTCCTCCTCCTCCTCCTCCTCTTCAGACTTAAATGGAAGAAATAGAAAAAAATGGTGAATTAATGCAGTGCTGGTGGATGTATGGGAGAGATGAGGATGTATGGATGGTAGTATAGGCATGGTCCCTCTCACACACACACACACACACACACACACACACACACACACACACACACACACACAGATGCTGTGCAGGCAGAGATTTACAACAAGTGCAATGTATGACACTCCATCCACTTGAAACATATCTCTGCTCTCCTCGGTGCATCTTATCCACCATTGTGTGCCTTTTTCTCTCCTGTACAAGGTGCATCTCGCTGCAGCTTTTCTTCCTGCTACGTCTTTATCTAACATTTCAGCGGCTGCAGCGTGGACTGCCTGCCGCCACAGCTCAATAGTTCTGTCAGGTTCACCTTTTTAATGTGGGAAGATGTCAGAGACTCCTCCACACACACACACACACACACACACACACACACACACACACACACACACACACACACACACACACAGACAGATATGCTGCGTCTTCACCAGTAGTGGAATCACAAGATAACTAGCAATACAGTACTATCGTGGCACTCAGTGTTGCACGTGATAGCAATGATGATACAATAGGAAAGCCCGATTGATACTTGATTTTTCTGGCTGTTATTGCGATTTGCAGTGTTTCCCCTGTTTTGGGGGGGTCTAAGAAACAGTCGAAGGTAGCATATTTTAAATGTTATTGCGTCTTCCTAGATTTTATTTCCAAGTGATCCAGTCAGAACAATTTAGTTTTTTACAAAGTCATCCCAGGTCCACTTGGGATTAGAACAGGCTGTTTTATCATTTCTTTTTTTTTTTTTGACCTTTTCATGGCTTTAGTTGAAGGACAGGATAGACAAAGTGCGAGAGGAAACAGGGAACGAGAAAAGGGGATGACAAGCAGGGCCACAGGCCGGAATAAACCCAGGCCACTGCAGTGAGGACATTGCCTGCATGCATGGGACACACGGTCTAACAACTGAGCTACTTTGGCGCCCCAGGACAGGCTGTTTTGAGTCTGTTTTCAGTTCTATTTGAATGAAAGTGGAAGTATCTATTGTGAAGTTACCTTCACAGTAGTTCTATAATACACACAGTTTTGACAAATGCATAATAGTATGTAGTCATTTGTGCTCATGGTTAAGAACTGTTACTCTTTTTTACCAAGTTAAGAATAAAAGCAAACAGCATCTTACAACAAAGTATTGAAAGTTATAATGTAAAAGCCGTGATAAAAGGTTCCAGTATATTATCATAAGAGGACAGAATTGCAACAGCGTAATTCCTTTAATATGTGGCAGCACACGGTCAGTAAACATACTGAACTACATTCCAACTTGAGACGAGTTTGCTTAGAAGGATTTTATGCAAGAATTTTAACATCAGCATTCAACATTCAAACTTAAATGTCTGATTTTCAAGTGTGCAGTGTGGAGTAACAGGAAAAGAAAGGTCTCTGCATTTATCCGCTATTCTGACTTGGCAATATATCCACAAAATTAAGCACATTTATTGTGGAAAAGTGTGTCTTTGGGTTCCATTTTTAAGATAAAAATACTCACCTTCCACCACCATTGTCACCTCATCACTTGTATTAAACGTCTGTTGAAATATGAATATATAACCTATTATTCATGTTATGCAACAGCCTAATAATTAGAGTGAATTTCCATTTTAATTATCATTTCTTATGCATTAGGGGAATAAGATTCATTAGATAAACCAATCTGGAAATGAAAAACTGAATATTAGCCAAAGTTGAAGTTAAAGGAGAAACATGAACGTGTGCAGGCTGAGCCCGAGGTTGACTGACAGTACGATTAGCATGAACAGATACATTTCAACCACCTCAGACAAAATCAGTCTGTTTATACAGCAGGTAATTTCACCAAACTGCTGCAGATCTTTACTGCGTGGTATTTAAACAATAAGGATGTGGATAAAGATTCAGCAGAAATACGATAGAAGCATTACAGTGATTTATATAATGGCTATCAACACAACTACTATACAGAAGGGTTAGAGGAAAAATATTTCCAAGTGTGCACACACCACGTTTGAAGCCCATACAATATGGCTACATAAATTAGCATGATTATGATGAGGCTAATGTTTATTTCAGGAAATCTCAGTACATTAAAGGCTTCTATGTTTATTAACATCTTTCCCTTTTTTTTGCTTTAATTTCACTGAAGCCTCCTCTGCATTACAAGTCTAGGTTGAAAATTGCCATCAGCTTTATCAATCTGCTGCTTTCGCTTTAGCCGGATTTCTTTGGATTTAATGCAGCTGTCCGGTTTAAAAGAATGAGTTACATTCACAGGAAATCCCCAGATCAGCTTAAGTGACCGCATAGCATGTTTAAATGCAGATACCTATCTTTTACACATCTTAAGTTTATGTTTGCGCCTACGCATACACTTACACACATCTGTCTACACATATACAGCACACTTTAACACACTCGTCAGTATATTCGTCAGTTTTTTTCCGAGCCAGCGGCTTCTTTGGAAGGATTAGGCGATTAGAAAAACAACACAGCGAGATTGGCCAGCAGGCCTCATCAGATAAAACATGTTTGGAGCAAACAAAAGCCCGGCTCTGCTGTGTCGGGACATTGCCACACCACTTTGATCTCCTCGTTCTTCCTGTCAAGGCTACAAGAATCTCCCGCACATCTTTAGATGCCTGTCTCCCAATCAAAGCCCTGTCAGATGTGGAGGCTCATTTCTCAGGGCTGCCCCGGCTATTCATAGATTAATTACTTGACAACCCCTCTGAGAGCCAAGAGGTTCTGCCAGCCCTGCAGGTTTTCAGCACTAAACAAATCTCTGACACCATACGCATGTACTGTAGTGGAGTCTCTACTCTGATGAACAATATATTATTTTGTAAGGTTATGTAATGATAATCCTTCAACCGTGGCTAACATGGACTGGGGACACATTTTGAATCATTTAAAAAAAAAAAAAAAATTACAAAATCCTACAGAATTGATTTCTGTCTATGTTTCCCAGTCATATTCAATAATGACCGTCAGACCGCTGCTCTTTCATATTACAAAGTCAGCCTTTCACAAGGGACAAAGATATGATTAGATTTGTTTGTGAAGGGCAAATTCAAAAAGAAGCGAGTGGATTCAATAAAGAGAATTTACACAGTGGGCGCAAACATGTTATTCTATTTGGCAGCACCAGGTAAGCTGATGGACAGCCGTAGATGAAATCCACCCATCTAATGAATAACATCCATTATCGTCCACAGCCTACTGTAGATTACCTGTCAGGAGAGAAGGGCGAAATTCAACAGTTGCCATGTAATTTTCTCGAGCCCAACCAAACTCAATTTCATACAAATAAACTGATAATCATGTCCTTTATTGTTCGTGCATGCGTGTTTGTTTGTATTTGTCCTCAGGCTTGCCGTAGGAGGATATTAGGCGGTACTTCGAGCGGAGCCTGATCAGATTTACAGTGGAGAGAGAGCGAGAGAATAAGACACATGGGAAATCTAGTCAGGCTGCACTCATCAACAGAAGTGCTCGAGTGTTGTGCTAACAAACTGCATCCTCAAATTGTTTCACAATGCCTCGGCAGCAACACTGCATGAGCATCAGCCTCATTATTATGTTTATGGAAGTCTTTTTCACGTTTGCATATTTGTTTCCCAAAATGGCTGAGACAGAAAGCCAGAGTGCATTATTTATGACAATGCAGCTTCAGTTAGATTTATTGCAGTCATCATCAAGTAAAGATTTGGCTTAAGAGGGCTATTTTTGGCTGATAAAGAAAATGTCTCAAGTCAATGCTATTTTAGGTTGTGTGAAGCAAACAAACCTGTTGTGCTTTGTCATGTTTGCAGATAAAACTGGTGGCTCAGATGTGCCAAACACCGATGCTGACTGAGCCTTTTTCTGGCTCAGATTTCTGACAGATGAAGAAAAGTATTGCATTATTTAAGTGCAAGTGCCTTCTCTCACTCAAAATATTTTTTTGGTTTAAGTCACTGAGGGAATTCAGAGAGAATATTACAGATGCTGTTTCATTTCAAAACTTTTGACGCTCCGCCAGCCGCACACTTTGAGATGAGTAACAAATAACAGCCTTTTAAGCTCCCTGAGTATTTTTTTGTTTCTTGTTTAGTTTTTTGTCTTTGCATCGCTTGTGTCCAGTTGAAGTGTCCAGGCCTTTTGCTTTTTGCTCAGACGGCCCATTATGATCTGGCAGGAGTCCAAGACACCGCAAAACATGAGGAGATTGGACGTGGTCGTCCTCTCGCTTTATCTCCAGTAACAACCAAAGCTCCTTGAGCTGCTCACCAGTGTGCACTGAGAGAATGTGTAGCAGTTTAACCTCAGTGTGTTCTGAACTGGTACTGGTCCCACTGAAGTCCTGGGGATTTAGAGAAAGATGAATGATGATGATTGATCTACAGCGTACATCATTTGTTGTTAAGCGGCAACCATAGTGAAGTATAGTGAAGATGTATGTAACATAACATAAGTTTCTCAGGTTATGTAGGTACATTTGTAACAGAAATTATGGAGGTAATGCAGTGAATTTTTCCCAAACCATGACGTTGTCCTAAACCTAATCAGGTAGTTTTATCGTCAACTAACCTAACTGCAACCATACAACAAAGTTCTGTGTGTGTCTGATAAACTGTGAAATAAAAGGTGGTGTTGTTAAGGGAGACGTTCAAAAGAGACCTTTTCAGTCAGTCAGGTATGAGGATGTGTTGACTAAAGAGATTTAACATGTGAAGCAGTGAGCTGCAGAGGTGCCTCTAGGCAAAATGTAGTAGTTTTAAAGCGAGCCGGGTTAGCTCTGTCCCACTGGTCCCGGTCTTTTTACTAACCTAAGCTAACCTGCTGCTGGTGGTGGCCTTATTGTTACCTCGCAAACACAAAATTATTGTCTAACTCTTGGTGGGAAAGTGAATAAGTAAATGCCCCAAAATGTTGAAATATTCATAATATGTAAGTATAAACATGGTTTTATCTTTACAGTTATTTTCTTACTACAATGATAATTAGTGGTAAACCAACCAGGACCAAACTCACTAAGCACAATCAATGTCAGTCAAATCTGAACCTGGAAGATCTTGTGTTTATTTAGTGTTACCATGTGCTGTACTCTATTATGTGATGTAAGATTTAAAGTACAATCTGGTTCAGCATCATCTCAGAAGCATAGACTTAATGCACCATGGTACACTAAATCCTTCATAGTCGGCTAAGATGACTAGAGAGCTCATGGTTTTTGCCAAAAATGCTACGTGAGTTCTTCCTCCTCCTCTTCCTTTTTATGACTCGACTCACATTCGTTTACTGCTTGTATCTCTTAAAAGCCAGCACCCTCCGTCTCACCTCCCTCTCTCCCTCCTTTTGATGACTCAAGGTCACAAGAGGTCAGCAAGCCCTGCTCAGAAACATAATTGAATTTCTTTTGACCATGGCCTGTCATCATTAAAAGTATGTGGTGTGTGCGAGTTTCTCTACTTCATTAGCGGGCTCTTGAGTGGAGAGAATCAGGTCAATATGACCTTAGCAAGGCTTTATTCGGTAAAACATCACTCAACAACGATCCTCCCTTCTCCTGTTTAGAGCTCTGAGTTAATGACATTTAAATGAGCCGACAATCTAAACCCTTGAAAATGTAACTTTATCCATTTCTTTTGAAAGAAAATTGTTCTCTGGAAAGTGATTAATTGGTGGGAGTACTCCTCTGAGGAAAGCGTGACATACAGTCGAGAAATCGCACATGCACACAAGTAGGTTCACACATGAATTGCTGGCTCACACGCATGTTATCAGCCACGGATAGCAAGTACAACTTCAGGGAAATGTGTGACTCATGCATCTGCATTTAGTCATAAAAGCCTCTTATTTGTCAATATTCCAGTTGATCTCTCTCTCTCTCTCTCTCTCTCTCTCTCTCTCTCTCTCTCTCTCTCTCTCTCTCTCTCTCTCTCTCTCTCTCTCTCTCTCTCTCTCTCTCTATCCCTGTCTCTTTATCGCACATGCACTGCCAAACCCACAACCTCGTAGTAGCTACACAATTTATTTTTTAATTTTTTTTCCCGACTCTGCCTGTTGACTGCAACGCCTGTAGGCTCAAATTCATGTATTTTTACACTCTCTCTCTCTCTCTCTCTCTCTCACATACAGGCGCTCAGAATAAGTGCCCCAATTTTAGTATCATTGTAGTATGAGATGCATCTACTACTGCTGTAGTTTCCACTGCTTCTACCTCCCGTGCTGTAGCCAAGGAGTTACTTTTGGCAGAGTCTTATTGTTGTAAGCGTTTGGGCTAATCCAATAAGAGGGCCCTGTTTGTAGACAAGACACTGTTAAGTTGTCATCAAACCATGCTGCTTAAGATATAAGAAAGCCCTCTGATGCCTGGGTGAGTCAGCAGTACACGCACAGAATAGCGCCCACAGAAAATTTGAATTGCATTAATTAGACTTTCTAATAGCTTAGAGTTGAACCAAGAAACACGAAAGTAAATTGCATAATTTGGGGTTGTCTGTGGAGTAGAAACACTTGGTTACATACACGTTGTGAGCAAAAATGACTGAAACGACTCTCACAGCACACGGCACAACAGCACCTCTGAACAATTAATTTCTTTATGTGGATGATATTGTTAAGTAGTGGATGGAATACCAGAGTAAACCCAAGAAAAAACCTGTCTGTCAACTCTCCTAACACACTAGTGTCCCAAGCAAATATGCAGCTGGGTGTTGGGGTTAGCCTATCAGCACTGCTCAGTCTGTGGGGAATTCACGCTCATTTCCCTGATGACCTGGTTAATCTCTTTTCGCCCTGGTGGCGTTATGACATCACATTCTAACGCGGCTAACAAAAGAGGTGAAGTCTGTTTTAGCTTTTTTCTCATTGAGCTTAATGCGTGAATAGTTCTTGATCAAATGTTACATAGAGACAATGCACGTTCAGATCGTGTTTTCACCTGTGTACCTTTGTTGGTTGGTTGGTTGGTTTGTCAGCAAGATTACACAAAAACTGGATTGGAACTGGAGCTGGAAAACAATGGATTTCTGCGAAGCTTGAATGGAGGATTGGTCTGAGCCCAGAATAGACCTGTTAACTTCCAGGATTTTTTTTTCTTACTTTCTATCGTTATGAGATTATTTCGCCATTTATATTAATTTTATGTTAATAATGCATTTATCTTGATGTAAAAATTCTGGCATGTTTAGGAGGCTGATTTCTATGTGTTTGTACAATTTGGTGCAGATTCTGGATCTGTGGAGCTTAATTTATGGTTAAGCAGTTGTGGATGGTATCTTGATTGGATTAGGCTTGGTTGACTTAAAGGGGATTGGGTCCTTGGTGGAGGTAGGCACTCTACTGAGTTCCATTTTCTTTTCTACTGAGTTGCTGAACGATAATTATGTGCATCCATATTGCCAAGTTCAATTCTTTAAGATTGCCTGGTCTATTGGAATATATCTGTGCTGCTCCCAAATCCCTGGATGAAAAAACAAAACAGCATTTGAAAGTGTGTTGAGTGTTGAAGTTTTACCTTGAACTACTGTAGCATGAAAACTATCTTTTGTGTTCTGACATCAACAAGTTTTGTCTGTCATAACTGCATTTAGCCTTTAGACATTTTTTCTTGTTTGTTCTTACAGCTGCTTGTTCTACCCCGCTGCATTCAGTGTTTGTCTGCCACCTTCCTCTTACATTCCTTCTTCATATTACCTTGAGACACAATAGACTCTTGTCACTCAGCATGTCGTTGGATATAAATGGTACAAAAACAACACACTAGTTTCTCAAAAACACATTTTGAGTTGCAACACCTGCTCCATTTTGTAAAATTGCAGAATGTGTTGAGTAGCGGTTATTGTTTTTCCATTTATGAAACTCTTACTTGTCGAGAACAATGAGCGTGAATGCCAACTCCTTCCAGCAGACTGGTGTAAATGAGGTATTGACTGGCAGATGAATGCAATAGACCACATCCTCGAAGTGGTTAGTAGACATCCTGAAGTAAACACATTTCTTTCCCATCATCTGAACATGGTCTAACCAGTCCCTTGTTCTATTTAGGTTATGTATCGACCAGCTTCTCTCTGTTCTCTTCCTTCTGCCTGTCCAACAGATTTCACTTCCCCTACAGACAATCTAATGTGCACTGACTGTAAACGCAACATGACAGGAAGGTGATAGACAACTAAGAAACTTCATACATTTTATTATTTATACAACCGTCTTGCATTAGTTGTAAAGAAAAAAAAAACGGTCCCATCTCAAGGTCGGCTTTTTCAAACAAGATGTTGCCTGTAATGTAAAACAACAATTTACTCAAGTTTACAATGGCTCTTTGCCCACCTTGTTTCCCTCCTGATTGAAATAATGCTGACATTTGGCAGTGTGTTAGCTAACGTCAGCTATTTTTGTTGTGTGCGAAATACGTTTTGATTTCATTCAGCCGCTGTTACATAACAATTATATCACGGTTATATCAACGTGTGAGTTCAGAGTTTGCACAGTTAGTGTTTGGTGTCCAAGCTGTGACATTTAAAGCTGCTCACAGAGGGACGATAACCTTCCTCCACCTCTCGTTGAGGTAAATTTTGGTCTACAGGTGGATGCTGGAGGCTGATTTAAATGCTCTATGTAAGCAGCTGCAGTGATGATGCAGTGTTAGCACCTTGGGCATATCCATTGAGAGGTTAAGGGGATCACCTGATTTTAAAGGATATATCAGATATCTCCTGCACAATGTCGAGATATGTGTCTATTACGTCCTGCAACCAATGATTATTTCCAGTGTTGATTGATCTGTTCCGACGATATATCAGAAAATAGTGAAAATCATCCTGGTTTCTGAAAGCTTAATATGACGTCCTCAAGTGTTTTGAAATGCAGATTTTTATACCTTTTTAATCACTGGTTGGAAACCTTAACAATCAATTATGGATCATTATGATTCATTATGTGTTATGTGTTGGATTTTCTATCTGTTAGGAAACTTTTTTTAACCATTGACATGATCTATGTTCGAGTGCACACAAGAGATATGGCTTGTTGGCACTGTCTACCCGTGGGTTGTGTAGAATTAGCGATAAGCTGAAACATCAGACATCATCTCCAGTTAATAACAGTACAAAAAAAAAAAAAACATTTCCAAGACGACTCATATTTGCTATACAACATCAGCGACCCTAACAGTGACTAAGACAACAAGATTTCCAAACGTTTAACCATTACAACAATATGGATGTATATAGATGCGGTACTCATTCATACTAGACATCTGTATTTTATTTTTTTATGTAGCATTAACTAATGCCACATACACAGCATCTATAGCCAAAACTAGTTGCCAATGTTCATTCCAAGATGGACCTTCATGAAAAATACCAAAATTAGAAAGACCATAAAGAAACTAGGATTCCTGTGTTCACAGCACAAAATTGATTTAACCTTTAAGTCGCCTTCCATCAATCACAATGATGGCAGTAACAAACGATCACTGAGAGTAAATGACCAGCCAGTAGTGACTGTCGCCTGGCAGGACTCTCATCTCCAGCACATGTACAATATGAATGAGAGCTGCGTCTACATACGTCAACTGCTGCTGCAGAGCAGAAAAACATAGTACAGAGTCCTCTACCACAGTTTGGGAGTTTAGTGTGTGACACATGCTCATATAGTGTAACCACTTCAGTCAACAAAGCACTTGTGTTCTTGTCTTATTTACCTCCACATCATTTAAAAAGGGTTAGCAAAAGAGAAGCAATCGTCATGATTTCATATTATGCTCATTCACATTTAACCAATCGGAGTTCTTGCTTGATACTTCAGGTAGTATAATCTATGTAGCAATGATGAGCATTTAGGACACAATCCAATTGAATCTTTCAGCTGTGTAAACGCAGAGGCTCTCCCCTCGTTGGTATTCAAATTAATTTGTCCGTGTCTTCTGTCGTTGCATGCAAACTGCTGGCTCTGGTGTGAGCACTAATGAACAAAGAGTGAGAGATGTATCCGTACACACAGCTCGGTGCAGAAATGTATTGCCAAGCTTCAAGGTATTGGTTCTTTGTCAAGGTAATTGTACCTTGACAAAACCAGTTTTGTTTGAGATGTCTGTAATAAATTTATTCACTGGAGCCGAGCGTGCAGATATATTTTTCCTCATTCTTTTTTTGTTGAAATCTATTCTGTGCATCAGCGCTACCATGACTAAAACCAAGATTAATTGCTTTCATATCTCTTGTGTGGGATCACGGATGCTGGGACACAGGTAAAAAAAACATACATCACACATGCACTCAGACTGTCTTCATACCACACACGTTTTCTTTTTTGCACACGGTACACCGTGTACCAGATCAAAATGAATCTGCGTGGATCAAAATGCGAGCGCTCTAATTGACAGTGAGGCTTCAATGCTGTGCCGACAGCGTGCAGCATGCAGGGTCCTCTCAGCTGGAACCAAACATCTCTGCACTCTAAAGGACGAATTAAAAGAAGAAATGTAAAAGATAAAGAGAGGTGCCCTGATTTGTTAGCTGCACACAGAGAGAGCAGAGAGGCGTGTCGGTGTGTGGATTTGTACAAAACCAAATGGTTGCTGATGCAGTGTATCTTTTCGTGTGTGAGTACACGGCCCCTCATGTTTATCATAACTGCATACAGATGATGTTGATGGGGCTTGTTCGTCGCTCGAAGGAAACAGGGGCTCTATTTGCATCTGACATTAAAGGAGGCAGTGAGCGCAGCAGCTTATTACAAAGCCAACAGGAGGAAGAGCCGATGCATAATGCACCTCTGTGGACAGAAAACATCAGAGCAGTGAGGCTGCTCACTCATCTAACAGCATCAATTCCACTTCCCCAATCACCTCTCTGTCTGACAGCCACGATGAGAAGAGGGAGGCCAGTGGGGGGGGGCAGATAGAGAAGAAATCACACTACTGCTTGAATATGCAATCAGTTTGTCAGCTACAGTGACTGAGCAGCATCATCTGAGCAGGAGAGAGTGAGTGTTTTTATGTATCTGTGAGTGGGAGACATCGAGATCAGGAGTGAGAAAGGCAAGAAAGAAAGAGATTGAGAAGAGAAGGAAAGAGGGAAGGAGAGAGAGAGAGCAAGTGTGCAGCTTTGAGGCGTTCCATCATCTACCAAACTCCTGCAGCTTCCCTATTCCCTCCTCCTCATCCTCCTCCTCCTCCTCGTCCTCCTCCTCCTGCTGGAGAGAGAGTGAGAGAGAGAGGGAGCAACAGAGAGAGAGAGAGAGAGAGAGAGAGAGAGAGTCACGCTTACAAGCCAGCGGAGAAGAGACGTCAAGAGGAGGATCTACAAAGGGGGGGGAAAAATCCTTCCCTCTCTTCTGCTGCCTCTCTCCGTGCATCCTACGGCAGCAAGGAGCGAGGAGGATCCGGCTGGCATATTTTCTACGCTGCTTCCCCGCGATTTCTGAGGCTGTGTAGCAGTGGGTGGAGCGCAGGGAGAGCCGCCGAGAGCTCGATCGGTGACACCGCTCCGCAGCAGAAGAGTGCCATAGAGGAGCCGGGATGCTTAACAACCTGACCGACACAGAGGAGGGGGACGGGGGAGCGCAGAGCCAGGGTGAGTGATGGGATGTGTCATGCAGCCGCACACACACACACACACTCGCACACATGAGCAGATATGCATAAACATTCACATGGCGATGCATGACACGCTGTACATCTGTACATGTATGTCGACAGAAATACCTCACACAACATTTTGAGAGAACAATTTAGATTGACACGCTCAACCTGATGAGAGAGAGCGGTTATTGGAAGAGGGAGTGTGTGTGTGTGTGTGTGTGTGTGTGTGTGTGTGTGTGTGTGTGTGTCTGTGTGTGTGTGTGTGTGTGCGCGCGCTCACATGCACACATGTACGTGCGTGCATGTGAGTGTTACAGCATTGTACGATCGTCGGCCTGCTTGCCTCCTCTGCTGCTGCTCTTACTGCAAGGCTGTTGTGACAGGAATAGTAATGGGGCTCACTCCATACGACGGATGGCGAGTGTAAGGGCATTCCAGCTTTGTCCAGCACACGCACACTGACTCGCATTATTACACACACACACACACACACACACACACACACACACACAGGAATGCGGTCCAATGTACATGAACGCACAGTACGGAAGCGTTTTTTCTGGCGCAGCCGTCCAATTGTTCATTCACTTTTCATGGCAACAAAAATACTCCCACCACATATGGTGCTCTGTGGACAGGCAGGATGGGCATGTGTAAGCACACAAACACACACACAGCCACTCACAATTACAGATACCAAAGCCACCATTGCCGCTAATCCCATCGCCCCCAGCTGTCAAAATCAGCCCTCCATTCAATCCCCATCGCGCAGCTCAGTCCTCGGTCTCTGCAGGCTCTCTAGAGGAAACCTGTAGGTTGCTGGTTTGTGCAGAGTGGTGGTGTGAGTGCTCTTAAACTGGTTGTTCACCAGAGAGCGCGTACCTTCTCAGGCCTATACACAAATTGAACCTGTTCTTCTAAGTGCTGGTGACAAGCTCTGCACGCTTAAATGCAGTGGAAGTCCTTTGTAACTTTGGTTCAGTTGCCATTTTGGTGCCCATTGAAGAAGCTGCAAACCGGCAGAATTTCTTTTCTCCTCTCCGCTGCATGTTGAGGATTATCGCAGCTCTGCACACACATCTCTCCAGTCCCAGCTCTCTCCCTCACTGCCCTCTTTTTTTTCTGCTCTCCTCTCTACATTTGTCTCAACTTCTCTCTTTCATGTCTCCCATTTTGCATTTTGCACAAATCTCCCTGTCGTTGTCAGTCCTGGGCTCTCAGGGATGCACCGGAGAGACAGGTTGCGGATGAGAGAACAGTCACTATGCTGCTTCTCCTACCTGTGAGGGCTTAATGATAAAAATAGACCGGCGCTGGGAACATGAATATTTAACTTAATGCGGCTTCTCTCTCTCTTTTTTTTTTTTTTTTTTGTTTGGGGGGATTACAATGGTGCGCTGACAGCACGGACAGCAGTTGTAAGAGGTTGGCGGCCTTGGTCGAAGCATGACCCCATTTTATAAGAACGACAAATTGGAACCATCGAGGGCAGGTTAGCATGCGTGACACAGAGCCACATAACAGCGTGTGCAGAAGTGTGAAGGTAATATGATTACTTGAGCATTGCTGTCGTTGTGTTTGCTTTTACCTTTAAAGCACCGCCTGAATGACGCGTTTTAAGCTGTTCAAACTGAGCACACGCTAACATGCCAAAGTGTGTGGCTGTAGCTCATCGCCTCTCCTGCTACAAACAGATGTCAGACTGGTTAATGCAATGATATAACCTATGCATGTAATGTGCACAGAGCCACGCTGGAACCCTCAGACGGGTGGCTAAGTGCCCACCACCACCACCTCCTCCTCCTCCTTCCAAGACATCTCTCAATCTCTCTTGCCCCCCCCCCTTCCATGTCACACTCTCAATATCTCTCTCTTTTTGCCACTCTGCAGTCGCAGCATCTCACAGGATAAGACCTCATTCTCACACACACACACGCACGCGCAAAGACATCCTCCCTCCCCCTTCCATTTCATCTGAATCACAGTGGAGCTAAGATAGCTGTGCAACAACCTGAATAACTCTGTTTAGTCATCAGTACTATGCAGGGCAGCTCCAGATAGGGAGGGCTTTTCGCCTCTTTACAGTAGGAATGTCAGAGGCTGTCGCTGTCCGCTCTGCCCCGGTGCTGAAAGCGGCTCCCCCCTCTTTTCTCTTGCCTGACTCCAGCAGTACGTATATCCACGAGCTCAGGGCTGCCTGGCGCTGTCCAAGGTGCTGATTTATAGCCTTCATTACACGGCTGGGTTACAGCCCGGGAGAGGACAGCACAACGAGTTACATACAGTGTCAGGGTGGAGGTGTGTGTGTGTGTTTGCACTGTGCACCCTTTTTTTTAAAAATGTATTTATAAGCGTGCAAAGATGAAAGGCATAATTCTCAGGGAAATTAAGAAAGGTTGTGAGACGTGGATCCACACTGAGTCACGGTCAGTTTTGCATAAGTAGTCACGCTGCTCTCCCACCATATTGTTAATTATCTGCCTGATTTTTCTCTTTTGAGCCGCGGAGAGGTGAGGTGTCAGCGGTGCAAGGAGGTGGCGTTGCAATCAAGAGCTGAAGGGAAGGTGTAGTTTGATCCATTTGCAGCACAGAAAGGGTTTGATGGCAGAGCATGTCTCGATGGAAAGCTGTTCCTCTTTGAAAGATGTAGGGATGCAGGGTGATGGATATTGAAAGGAGGGTGAGGTTTAAGAGTTCTAGAGCAATGTTGTGTTTCAGGGGTTGCTTTTTGCTTACTTTGAGACGAGAGGGCCTTGTGTTTTAAACCTGGAGAGTCATTTTACAATTTTCACATTATAGCAAATTATCTACACCTACTGCTGAGGTCTGTCATCGTTACAGTGATGAGCTACAGCGTAAACTGTGTCTCGCTTGGACTGTCAGAGCACTCATTGTTTTGTGGCGGCGTATTAAGAGGAGCCGTTAGTGTTCACCAGTCTGGCTTCTTGTTAGCGAGCAAAAGTAATTTCATGCTACTTCTCCAAATGTTTGTTACTGGCTGCAGTTTTTCATTTATGTATTCAGTCGCTCATTAATGTGTCAGTTCAGTTTATTCGCTCCAGTTTAATGAGTGAGTAGTTTTTTGTAACGTGTGCATAATTGAATATTGCTCGTGAGTTCTGCCTGGACAATCTTTGGCTCAGCAGGTCAGCTGATGGCTGATAGCTGGTCTCAGTCCAGATGCATCGAACTCTGGAGGCTTATTTAGGAAACATTTCAAACATCATAGCCTCTGTTAGATGAGATGCGTTTTATTGATCCCATGCAGGGAAAGATAAGTGTCACAGTGGTAGAAGTGCAAGAACAAATGCAGTGTAGATAAGTGACTTTAATGGACACTGTCATTTGTATTATGTGCATCTACTAAACACAAATAAGTAAAAAAAATAAATTAATTAAATAGTTCAAAAATCTCATACAGAAAATATACTGAACCAGTCACAAAGTTTGTAGCCTCTGAGTAGAAAACTCTTGAATTGTGCACTAATATACATACAGTTAAGTTGTGAATACATCTTATTCAAATAAAATGCATGATTGATGCTTTCATGTGATGAAACTTCACTAATGTTAGATTGGAGATTTTCTTGTGGGGCCACAGAATGAAGAAAATAACCGCTTGAGTTTACCCACAACTAGCGTTTAGTCCATGATCTCGCTGTTGGGTAGATCGAAACTTTGGGTTGGTCGCATCACTGTGTTTATCTTAACGTCTTTAAACGTTACAGTTATGGCTGGATATGACAACTGAAATTAAGCGAGTTTGCTGATTTCACATAAATCACTAGTGCCAATCAACCTCAACAACGAACCCTGAGGAGCTAATTTGTCAAAAGTACAACTGAGGGGTAGCGGTTACATCTGTTACACTGCAGCCAAACAAACTCACATGGTTTTAAAGAAGTCAGTCAATAAAAACTACAACTGCGATTTGATTTCATGCTGCGCACACAGCATGCCTGCAGCTCGGTTTCATTACTCCGTACAGTATATTGTTGGAAGTTTGGTTGAAACTGATCTGCTGACCAAAAAAAGCCAAATGTCTATTTTGTAGAAACACTTTTATTGAACGGTCATAGTCAGTGTTCGTAATAAATACGCTGTGTTGCCCTTGACAGCGTCACAATAACTTATCCACAGTTCACTTTTAATGTGAAGCAGCGACTGAGGGAGATGTTTTGTCTTCATTACCAGTAACTTGACACAGCTCCCATGTGGCAGTAGAAGAGTAAACGGTAAGGCTGATCGATGAGATAGAATTATAAACAGAAAGGCAGGATTACAAACACTACAAACCTCAATTCCTGTGAATCTCAATCATTTGAAGGCAAAATCCTGCAAAGCAATGGCAGACTTGGTAGCAACTGGTGAAAATATGCACCTCAAACTTTGACTAGTTGTGGTTTAATGTCTCTTCTTTCGCTGCTGTTTAATGACTTTATGAGTTTAATAACTTCAACTGCGTCTGGATTTCATCAGTATCTGCTCATGAAGGGTTTTTTACATGGCTCGTTTATGTATTTTCACTGATTGATTTCAAACCGGAGGAAACAACCTGAAGGCAACAGCCTCAGTTTGACTGCACTACAGGTAGAGGCAATGAAGGTTAACATCCGTGACGCGCATGATGTAGAACTAAATTGACTTTGGAGATATTGCTGACACATAAAACCATCATAACTGCTCGCATGTAATACCATCTACAGTAACACCAATCCATCAATCAATTGATTTTAGCTTATTCTAGTTTAGTTTAGTTTATTTAAGTGGGCTAGGGACTGTGCAAATTAATAAAACACATGGGAATGAAAAAAAACAAAACGTAGCAAAAGAGTAAAATAATACAGTAGAGCTTGTTTCAACTTGTAGCTGATACGGTTGGTTGATTTATTAATTAGTAGACCAACAGAAAAAGCCTCAGTTGTTTTAGTCAGTTTCCATTTATGATACATTTTGTGTGTTTCTGTGTTGTCTTTGATAGTAAACTAAATATCTTTGGGTCACAGCAGCAACAAGCACCTTTAACAACAACAAGCAAATTAGATACATGTCCTTGGGCTGTGAGCATTTTTGGTAATGCATTTATAAATCAAAGTAATTTGTAGATTAACTGAGAAAATAACTGATTATTTGATAAAGAAAATAATCATTACTCCATCCATCCATCCCCTATGCTGGTCCGTACTCTTGGTCAGGGCTGTGAAGAGGGCTGTAATGATGTTTTAGTTATGGCTGGCTGCATAATACTGCAAAATGCTCCCTGGGGCCCTCTCCCAGGGAGGCAGTTGTTGTGCATGCTCAACGTCATTATTCTCTGTCTACCCGCTCTGCGACTTATCTACTGTGAATGGAGAGGGAGAGAGCAGAAATGCACTGTAAGTGAGAGAGATTGCTGGCTAATACAGAACCACAGGCACTTGTAACTTGGAAAGGTAGCCGCACACACACATACACACACACACACACACACACACACACACACACGCAAAAAAAGTATTTTCAGTAGCTTAGCGCTAAAGCGTATCATCTCCACGTGAGTAGACAGATACATTGGCCGGTTTGTAGCCTGCAGTATAAAACTGAGTAGGTCAAGTTCAATACATTACTGACATGTCAACCAAGTTGATAGCTGCATACTGCTGCATTCTTCATTAGACACCAGTATGTTTAAAAAAGGAGAAACTCATTATTGTGCAAAGATTACAGTTTTGCCTGTATCATCTGTTTCTAGCTATTCCCAATCCCCAGTCTTTTTGCTTTATGTCTGTGAGTCGGTTCTATTTTTTACCAACACGATCGGTCAAATGGTTCCTGGGGTCCAAATATAGATTGTAATTATGTATCACATAATTGAATTTAATAAAGGTAGGTATTATTGCAACATGGATACAGCGGCTTACGTAACGACGGGGCAGATGAATCGGTTTTCTCGCTAATTAGAGTATGGCTACCATCAGGAGTGGGTGTCCACATATAATGGATGGGTATTCATTCATTGGTTTGTCAATTAATAAGCAGGAGAGTATAATCAGCAGTGAAGGGCTCTGCTTCCCCAAAGCTTGATGTTGAGTCACACTGTTGCTGCTGAAGCGCTCACACAAAAACCATGTACAGGCAGAGGGGTTTGTGCATGCACAAACACAAACACCGACATAAAGACATTTAGTCACAGATGTCCAGCTTTACCACACCATTCTAGTCTAAAAGATATGGCGACGCCTGTGCAAGTTATAATGGAGCAAGTGAATCAGGAACGACTTGAATCACAGTTATTCAGGACTTACTCATTAATGAGTCATTATCACAAGGACCATCACAAGCTAATAATGACTCATTCATTTCTAGTTACTGTTTTTTGCACCTTCAAGGAAAGTAAAACAAAGTACTGAGTAGTTTGAGCGGCAGGTTCAAATAAGATTCAAAGTGACAATTATCACGTTTACCTGTAAATTATTATGTTTTCACCTGTGTCTGTTGGTTGAATTATTGGTTTGTCAGCAAAATTACACAAAACCTACTGAACAGATTCCCACAAAGCTTGGCTGAAGGATGAGAGTCTCGGATTAAATAGACCACTTTAATTTTTTGTGTGGCTCCAGATAAAAGGGGCAGGTCCAGGAATTTTCTCTCACTTTCTTTAACATTGCAAGATGATGAAGAAGGTGATTTTCTATATTTTCAGGAAATGATGCATGGATCTAAATGAGTCGTCCTGGTAACTACTCATTATTAAGTTTCACGTTACTTGAAGGTGCACAAACAGTAACTACTGATTAAGTAATTGGTAATTATTAAGTCTATCTGGTAACTACTTAGTATTATGTTTCATTTACAACTTATCATTATCTACTTTATAGTCCTTGAATCACATTTATTCAGGAACCCATTAACTCTTGATTCATTTTTAAGTTGTTCCTGATTCCCTCCTTCCTCGTTCTTTGGAAATTACTCACACCTTCGTGTAGCTTAGTGTTACTAGACATAAGTGTTACTAGACACATTTACATTGGATTAGAAACATTGGCTACTCAAGAATGAATATGTTGATTGAATTACTTCCTGATTTAATTGAATTGATTTATTTGCATCACTACAGCAGCTAAAATCCTTGCACAGCAACCAGCATTGTGATGGAAAATTTCAGGCTGTAAGGGTTTCTGAGGTAAAAGATTTCAAATGGATGGATGGTCTCAGAAAGAAATAGATGGCCGGGTTTATAGAGGGGACGACGAGGTCAGTGGAAGTGAGGGGAAAGAGATGAATCACGCCAAAAGCAGCTCAACCGAGCTGAACACAGGAACCTCTGTCATCTCTCTCACCGCGTTTATTAAAATGTACAGAAAATTGTAGTTTGAAATTGCATTATGACCACCGTATGAAACGACTCAATAGATTTGAATGATTTAAATGCATAAGACTGTTTTTATTTAGGCAGAGGATATAACGAATAGAAGGCAGATGCACATGAAATATGAAAAATAAAACATATTACACATTACATACCAGAGAAATCATGTAGAGTATGTAATAGCCTTTTAATAGAGACGACGCTTAATTTGTTAGCAACTGAGGACAACAACAACACTATGTAACAAGATCTCAAAGTCAAGAATAGGTGTTGCATCATCAGAACAGACAAGGTTTGCGCAGCTTCATGTTTTATTCAAATATCATTGCTGAGGTGTCATTGCGGGCCACTTTACTGCCCAGCCACTCTCAGCACAGAATAAAGAAAGCTATAAAGAAATATATTCTTCTGGGGAGATATCTGCTTTGAAACACACTCCCAGGTTATCTTTAACTATAATATAACTATCGTAAACAAGAGTCTCCAATGTGGCCTCACCAGGCGATCTCTGTATTCAGAGGGCTTAAACGTACTGCAATCAATATTATGCTTTATGTTTAAACATGCACTCTTGGGATTGCCAAACAGCATGCTGGGAAATGTAGGAAATCAATGGAAGCAGAGTAGAGATTGCCACAGATTGAGGTAAAGAAGATTACAACAGTAAATCTCATCTCTTTAATGAATGCATTAAACAGGTTATAGTAGTAAATACACTACTTTGTCTTCATGAGGTATTTCCCCTTTATATAGTCTCGCAGGTGTGTCAGTTGTGAGCTTTTTTCCTGCATGGTTGCAGTTTCCATTTGGCTCAGGTGCACCACAGTGTGTGAATCACACAGCAGATAAAGTTAAACAAAGTGATTCCAGTGGAGCTGACACAGAAACACACACACACACACACACACACACACACACACACACACACACACACACACACACACACACACACACACACAAACAGTCACTGATGGGGGAGTGACACTCCCTCGCTATCCTCCGGCTCGTTATTGAAGAGACCTAAGTCCTTGATGAGTCTCTCAATATCCATCCTATCTGGCGTTACTGTGAAGCGACCTGCGCCAGGAGATGGAACCATAATGAAAAGCCACATATTGATTTTCTCTCACTCATGTACCTATTTGTGGTGATTTAGCTGGTGTGTGGTTTCAGAACCGTGATGTCCAGTAGCACAACAATCAGTCGTTGCATCAAGTTTGCACGAGGAAGCTACTGGTCTGGCTTTTATTTCGTGTCAGGAGACAAACAGCCTCTGTTACCTTAATATCTAGGTGCATGTGTGTATGTGCAGAGCCTGGCTTGATACCATTTTATCAAGCTGTTTCCCTTTGGCTCGGGAGAGAAAAATAACCAAGTAGGTAATGTGGATTGCCATGGTTACAGTCTGGGCTGTTGGAAATGTTCCATATATTTGCTAAACATGAACCCTTTACACTGAGGTTAAAAACAAAATACAGCACGATCTGTTTGTCTCCTGCCATTCACTGGTTTCTGCACGAAAATCCCTGCTCTGCTGGATTCACTTTCATAAGAAAAATACAGCATTTAAGTTGGGCAATTTCCCTTGCGAATACATCATTTGCATTTCATAAAGCACAATGAGAAGTCACGTTTCTCTCTTTTCAAGCCTGCACGTTACCTCAGCGTCACGGCGCTCTCTCTGTCTCCCAAGAAGTTTAAACAATCCTTTAATTGCCTAGGTAACTGCCAGCCAGCTGAAAAACTGTTTTGGTCTTTCATCTTCAGAGCAGTTGTTATACAGTATTCGCTTGCCGTCACGTGTGCACTTGGCCCTGAGCGTGTGTGTGTTTGTGTTCATACTGTGTGTGATCTCTTTTAGTGTATACGAATGCTAATATTGGGAAACCACATAAATTCAGCACTGATTGGCTGGACTGGAAGAAAGCAGGGAGGCTCATTAGCGCGTGTGTGTGCGTGTGTTCGAAGAGGCAGTGAGGAGTGGGGCGATGTGGACATACAGTTTCAGCTGTGGAAACCCCAATTTGTCTGTATGTGCGTGTGTGTGTGGGAGGATCCTCTGTTGTACAGCATGGCATTGTGGGATTGCTGTGTCTTTACACTAGAAAGCAGCCTAATTGGTGGGTATGAGTGGGCAGAAGGACTGAAAGGCGACTGTGAGGCCAGCGGTGGAGGTTTCTCTCAAACCAACGAGAAAGCGCCCGGCAGCCTTGGACGAAAATCAAACACAGTCTTGTAATTGGGCAGGGGAGGGTGGTGGGGGAGGGGCTCGGAGGGGGATCAATCCCTCACAGTCTGCTTCATCGCCAGGACTCTAATTCTGGCCGGCAGTACACCAGTGGACTTGCTGCACACACACACACACGCACAGAAGAAATAATGTTTGTGATAGGTTGGAATTGCTAATAAGGCAGATGGGCACAGCATCAACACCATGCTCTTGCATAAGAACTTCAATGCACGGATTGAAGTTCAGATCTTGCAAATGGAAAGCTTAGATGATGAAAAAAGTTGCTTTTGATTAATTACTGATATCGTGAGCGAACAAGTTAAAGTAATGAAGGAACTCTCAAAAGCAAGGACTGGCTGGAAAAAAGCAAGAACATGTTGGGAAAAAAGAAGTGAAAGCAAATTCAAATGATCTTCTTCTTCATGTCATCGTGGATTTAAACACTGAAAGTATGTTAATGGACAATATGCTGATTTTGTCCTGATGCTGCCCCTTTAACAATGTTTAACACGTTATTAGGGATAACTTCTCCCATATGTGCATTTTTCCTGTCTTTTTCCCAGAGTTGCAAAGTCTCAGGTTATGCATGTTGGTGATGTCCATCCTAAAATAGCTACTGAACAAGGCTGTAGGTATTCCATTAATTGATTAGCTTTAACAAAATTATAAAACGTCCATCCATATGATGAGTTCAGGCATAATTCATCTCATTCAGTCCAACAGGAAACGGACTAAATCTAGACCCTTATTTTATGGGACAGAGCAAACGTTTAGTCTCTCTACATACGATAAAAATGGTTGCCATAAGTCAAAGAACCGTGACCTCTTCAGTTGAGCTTCTAGGAGTATGCACGTGTACAGGATCACTCACCCTTAGTACCAAGAATCTTTTCCAAAGGTTTGGGCAGAAAAAAATACACTATAATGAGAAAATAGCTTCCCGCCTGTTAACCACAGTAATTTAAATTGATAGGGATGTTTCCACTGATGAGTATTGATATGCTACAGACACGGCGCCTCTGCGGTCCAGATGCCTCTGTCCTATAAAGGCCGCGGCTCATTATAAATCTCCCCATTTGCGTGATTGACCACATTAAAGCCCAATGGTCCATTTGTAATTTTGGCTCTAACAATGAAAATGGCCAGCACTGGTGATGAAGTTTTAGCTGTTTCCGTCGTTCCAGTTTTCCTGTTAGTTCCTGGCCATTAGGATACCCAGAGCATCATTAGAGGATATTAAGCTTCTTTTTTTTTGTTCTCTCTTTGTGAAAATGGTTTGGCGGGGGTTTGGGGGGAAATGTGGGTGGAAGCATAATGAAATGTCCCTTTTCTGAAACTTGTAATGTGGAGAACAGTGGGGAGCTTCAGATGCACTTCTGTCATCAGCCTCGCTTGTGTTGTTTTTTGACTTCATTTAAAACATCCACAGGGTGATTTGAGATCTGCCTTTTTTAAAGGAAACCAGTATATTCTTTTTTCCAAGCCAGAAAAGTGAAATTCAGATTTCACAACCATTTTATAATTATGATGATGAAAAAGTGTCTCATCCAAATATTTATCTATACTTGTAGTCAAATGAATTAGTGTATTAGTCGATAAAGTACCCCTTTATCCTGCCCCCCCCCCCCCCCCCCCCCCCCCCCCTTTACACATTGCTTGAAGTGACAGATAAATGTACAAGGACATTACTGGATCAGGGCCATTATGACTGGGACACAAAGAGCAACACTATAATTTGAGCATTTTCAATGGCAGGGCTATCAGCGGAGCTGTTTGGGAAAATAGTCATTCATTGTAGAAAGAGGACACTTTTTCCCCCTTTCGCCAGAACAAACTGTCGGCCGCTAATTCTATATAACACACACAATGAACAGCTCACTTATTATCAACTGAATGGACCAATTTGTGAACCAACAACACAAAAGTGTAGTGTTTTCTCTGTCTCATCTTTCATGCGTTTTTTTTTTTGTCTTACGTCGGGGATCACAGAGACACGAGAGGACATGTTGAGGTAGACAGATTGTGATTGATACTGCTGTTATTGGCTAGTAGTGTCTATGATTATTGTTAATTTACCGCACACAAACACATACGCACACACAAACACACACGCACGCACGCACACACACACATACACACACACACACACACTGCTATATGTCTTAGCACGAACGCATCAACGCAAATAATTCAGCCTGGTGTATTTAATTTCATTTCACTAAATAATTTACTACACTTATAACCACTTACATTCATATTTCAGGTGCACCGCTAAACATTTTACATAACGTCATCTCTTTCGCTCTCATGGAAAGCAATGCCACTCCACGCCATCTTATTCAATCATTGCCTCTCAGCCCGGCACTTAAACACAGCCCAGCTATGTGGGCATACAGTATAGATGTAAAGTATAATCTCACAATCAAATATTTATGTCTGTAGGTATGAATTTCATGCACCGTCCCCCTGAGTATAGTGTCGCCTTTGGCAAGGCCGACCACTCAGCTCACGGTGCTACAACCCCTCTATCTCTCTCTCTCTTTCTGTCTCTCCCCCGTCTATCTGTCCCTTTCTTTCTCTCTTGACGACAGCTTAGTTGACATGTCTGCATAAGTCTCAGTCAGGCGAGTGTCTGGGGCTGATATGCCTGTGTGAATAGTATTTCCCATTTCGCCATGGCCCACGGAGCCTATCAGCATCCTCAGCAAATGGAAATAAACCATCTGTCAGCCGGGGCCCCCTCCACAGGCGGCGGAGAAGCACGCCACTTGCCCCGTGTCCCATCTCGGCCCTCAATAGGAGCCCATTTAGCTATTGTCACACAGGAAATGGAGCAACTTAACTGGAGAGCTGTGGGATTGGTGTGGGGTGTGCCGGCGCGTAAATACAGAGGATTTCTCGAGGCGCTCTCAACGTTTGATGTTTTATGTTTAGTGAGCAGGATTAGAGGAAATTCTGTCTCTGTAGAATTCCCAATTTACAGAAGTTTTATTCATTTCTGGGGTATTTGACGGATGAAACTGAACTATTTCTCACATTTATTCCCCTGAAGTTTAGCCTGTCAGTTGATGTTTTTTATATATGAAGGTCGTATTTTGCTTAAGGTTGCAATAGTATGATTTTCAGAAGATATCCCAGTCTCATGGTATTACACAGTTACTGTAATTATCATTAATTACAAACAAACTTAAAATATACATGCTATATTTTTCAGGTTCACTCTCAGCGGTTTTCTTTTACCCAAAAAGCTCTAAAAACCTACTCTGCTCTACCTTTCCAGCATCAAATTGCAAAGTTAGCAGCTAGTGGAGAACAGTGGTGCATTTAAAAGCTAAAAAGCATAATAGAAGTTGAGGTGGTGGAGACCAAAACAGAGATATAAAGAGAATATTTCCAGAAGCATGTACAGAAACATGACCCCAAATGAATGTCAGTGTTCCTGCATTCACTTGCTCAAATCTGTGAATACTGGCAGCTGTTAACTGACACGTTTAACAGAACAGCTTTACAAGGTGATAAAATGTCAGTGTTGTGTTTGCAGCTTGTTCTGCTGCCCCCAAGTCACTGAACAAGGTCAATTATGGCCACTTTGATAAGATGTCATATGACACTTCATCACATGAGCCCAAAAACTGCCAAGAAACTCTTGCGCTGCGGCTGAAGTTTGGTTGGAATCCATTTAAAACTTCCCACTAATCCAAACACGCTGCACTGCTCATCGTGATAATCAATTCAAACATCACAAGCATCAGGAAACAATGTCGAGATGTTGTTTGGATCATTCTTCTGATTTGACACATCTGTCTTCCTGTCAAAAGGATATTTTTTGGTATTTGGAGCTAAATTGATAACTTGAGTCGTCTTTCTCTTCACACTCAGCGGCCCTCTTAAAGGGAACAAAGAAACTGGGAAGTGCTAGATGAGCTCAAACTGGTTTTTAGTTTGCATCTTATTTTATCTCCAGTGAAATAATAAAACATATCTCTCAGATGACAGCCCTCAGTGCTATTCTCATCTCTTCTCCAACACTGATTTGAATAGATGCTGTCTTTGTTGAACGTGTTCAAACTGCACCATTCAAATCGTGGTAGAGACACTTTCCATCATTGTGCCACCAAATGAATGCATTTATTCTGTTTTTATGGCCTTTAAGGTTTTTATTATTCAATAATGCATCTTTAGACTTCTGCTAAGGGACATAAAAGCCCCCATTCTCTTAAAATAGAACCCTTTATGGTCTCCTATTTTGCCTTATAATTCATGATCCATCAGCCGAAGGGTTTCATATATTCTATGAATGCTTAAAACCGAAAGCCCCCATCACTTGTGCTTCACATTTCATAATTTTTATTCATTTTTTAAGAGCTGTCAAGTCACGTCGTTGCCCTCACTTCTCAGTCCATTTGCTCCATGTCCGTCTCTAAGAAAGTGATTTCTGCATGTATGCTCCCGTCTGTGAGAGCGAGAGCCGGCCGTGACCTCCATCCAGTAATCCCTGGACCTCTACTTACACACTACTGATCCCTGCACATTTGCTGTCTATCGTCTTCTCCTTTCCCACCCTGTCATCTTCGTCCAGGATGTCTAGATTATTAAACCCAACACGTCCTAATCCCCTCATCCTCCTACTACTCCACAGCTGCCTTGCAGATTGGTCATCAGACCGCTAGTTTTTTTTTTTTTTTTTTTTAGCTTAGCACAGCTCAGGACCTTGGCTGAGCAGCTCTCTATCACAGCTGGGTCTCGCCTAAAGACCTTTCTGCTGCCCAGTCAACAGGGATCGTCTTTTTAGTTGCTAATGATTGCGCCGTATTAACAAACAATAACATGTTCGTGCTTGTAAGAGCTACTGACTCATCTTCCCTCATTCTTCACCTTCTCTTCCCCGTCACGTCCCAGGTGGGGACTCCTCTTGGATGGGATTGCTGCAGCTTGTCACACATTCACTTAATTTCATTATCGTTGATGGTGCAGAGGGAGGGAGCGAAGGAGTCTTTGATATTTTGGAAGCACAATGTGCAGAAAGAAAGAAACAGAGGGGCTTGTGGGATGGGGGGGCTGCCATCACGGCTCAGGCACATCAAAGGAATCCTCAGCAGATGTCTCTAAACAAGATGGCTGCCAGGTCAGCTTAGTCAATTACCTCAGTAATAAGAGCAGGTTGTTGTTTATGCGGCATGCTCAGGTCCCCGCACTGCTTTGTGGTTTTTAATGCAGCGGGCAGTTGTTTTTTCCAGATCTTTGAACTCGCTCTGAGCTTTTTAAAATCTGTGTTTTATGTGGATGGATTGAAGCATCTTTTGATCACACAGAAAAAAGTGAAGAGATGAATGTTGGTCATGAGGAGCCATGCAGTGAATTAGAGACTGCCCCTGCTTTCACTCTTGAGAGACAGATAAAGAAAAAGAGTTAAAAAATCATGCCAATGGCTTTGTTTTTTTAGTTTGTTTTTTTTTGCCTCTATGGCAGCTGTCATCCTCTGTTTCAGAGGAGGAAGCAACAGGGAATAATCATCTCCATTTGTTATGTTTTGGCCCTAAAGGCCTGACAGGCCTAATGGTACATGGGTGGCCAAACCATGCCTGACTGAATGAGGCCATCAGATTCACATTTGGGATTTTGGTGCACAAGGCCATACGTTAACACTTTGATGCTGAGGTGACAGTCGGCCATGCGTTGGCTCTGTGAACATATACTTGTTCGTTAAGAAGACCTCAGCCACGGCCATTACTGCAGCCTCACTGCTTATGCTGCGGCTCCTCTTTCAGCTCAGAAATATGGACACAGATGGCATCAAACAAAATGTTACGCAAACATCTCTGCAGCCTCCAGGGTTACTAAATCTAAATGTTATGACTTCTGGTAGACACTGAAATCACTCAAGGCTCATTAACTGACAAAAGCCTCTCCTCGTTTCGTGCACAAAACAAACTATCATTGTATAAGTTAATTGTTATCATCAGTGATAGAATTGCAGTGTGAATATTCATATTATATGCACAACAGGTACACACTGCCGCAGTGAAAATATCTTTCTGAGCTTCACTGCTGCTGTAGAAACCAGCAGTCTTCCAGGCTCCATTATTCAACAACGCAGGCTCTTGCCTCTAGAAATGATATAGGCTGCAACATTGTCTCATGCATACAAATGGGGAGGTTAGCATGTGATCCATCCTAGAATGGATCGCACTCTCAGGCTTTGGCAACAGGAAGAACCTCGTAGCGGGATTAAAGTGCCTCCCCCACCCCCTCGTGAGTAAATGCGAAATGACACAGTCAGATGGACAGTATTCTCGACGTGTTATCTGTTCACCGAGAGCATAAGGAAGCTGCTCAGATGGTCAAGTGACGGCTATGCTCGTGTATCTGGGATGAGAGAGGGAGGGAGGGAGGGAGAGTGAAAAGAGAGAGAGAGAAAGGGGCCGCGTGCAACTCCAGCCTTTATCCTCGGCTGCATGGCTAGTTGCTATAGCAACATGACTTGGCATTCCTTTTCACCTGCCGTTTTTGATCAATTCTCACTCTTCCCTCTCCCTCGCCAACCTTCTTTTGTCCTGAAATGCCTCGCCACTGCGGCTGACTTCCCTCCCGCGTTTCAGAGAGGACCGCGGCTGACTAGAAAGCTTCTTTCGATCAGAGGGGTCTCTGTTTGTGGCAACACCACTCCGACCGTGCTCATGATTCATCAGTAGCCACAGGTAAAGGCACCATATAGAACACTGACAGCCTAACCAGACCTTCATTAAAGTCATAGGGCATCCTTCTCTCTCTGGAGAGCTGGAGAAGGAATGAGAGAAATGTGCAGCTGGAGGTCAGATGCAACCAATTATGAGCCACGCACACCCTTTATAATGTATTTGAACTATGCGTATGTGTCACAGCTTCCATAATTTGAACCCTGTTTTCTTGTTGGGTTATTGCGCTAATTAGCCCGTTTTTAATCAGCCAAGTGAATGGAAGAGCTCCGTGCAGGGTCCTGCATAATGGGTATATAGATGGATAGTGACAGTCAGTCCTGCGTGAGGAAACCAGGCATGCAGGGAATAAAGCCTGAGCTGGAGCCACTGAGGCGTGATAACTTGACTCTCACGTAAAAGTGCATTTATGCTCCTGTGATGTCTGCTTTGAGTTCATATATACACGAAATATTTGCCAACAATGACAGGCAGCATGTCAACATTGATTTATGTGTACGTTCTGGATTTCTCATATTGCTGAACATACATATAAAACATAATGTATAGTCTTCTCTTTCTCTCTACACTTTAACAGAGGCTAACGTGCTAATTCATTCCCATCCTCCTCCACCCTCATCTGTGTGTACAGTGCAATCATGCAAGTGCCTCAACTCAGTGAATACACATATGAATTTTCGCAGAATGGCTGATCATTAGAATGGCGCATAATGGAGGAATGGTCTGCGGTTGTTTTTCATAAAACGTCTCTAGGAAGATGACTAATTGGATCTTCTTACATCTTGTTCCGTTCCTCTTAATTGCACTGCATGAGATTGTGCGTAGAGGTGATTTCACCGAGCATCTGCAGAGGTAGGGAATGCAGAAAACCAGAAAAATTAATGAATATGGTTTGCCAAAACAGGTAAAGGAGTGAAGCATTGTAAAAACCTGTGTGGTTACAGGGAGCAGAAACAAACAAAAGCACAGCTTTGTTACCCTCAATTAATATACATGGTTTGACAAGGTGGCAGTAATCTCCCAGCTCATTAGCACAACATCTGGAGTAGGTCATACAATCCTGCCAGCAAGCAGTCAGAGGACGTTACAGGGAAATGCACTCTAGCCTTTCACAAGGGAGCTGTATTTGTCATCACATTCATATGCATGCATGCAGCAATCATGTACACACACGCAAGAACACAGACACTTCTGGCAAACATGGTCCTGTGAAACTACACTGTGTGCAGTTTTTATCTGTTTCCACTGAAACAAATAAAATTGTATCTGGACTGTCAGCAACAGCTCCTATACCGAAAGGGTTCCCCAGTCAATGTAGGTAAGGCAGAGTCATGCAGTGTTTTTGTTTTTACAGTAAGGGATTATTTATTAGTGCCACTCTGGGTTTAACTTTTGTTTTTGTAAAGATGGCATGCATATAGGACTATACGTCCAGAGAGAGAGCGGAGATGAATTATACAGGAAACTAACAAAGCAGAATTTCTTGTTTTTCCCTTCATGATGAACCCTCACGTCTTTGTGTTGTCGATGTGGTCCCGCTGTGGGTTTTATGAAGTTAGAGAAACAAACAGACCAGGGTCAAAAAGTGGCCACAAAGTTTTTGTTTTGAAGAATTCGGTGCCCAAAGGGACAAAACAGTGAGAGTCAGAAAGTCACTGCAGAGTTTCTGAAAATGCAGGTCTGGCACTTCACTGTCTTCACTGATAGGGATTGGAATTGGAATTGGGATTTTAATTGATACCACTGCCATTATATCAATTGTCCTTGTCAGGTCTAATTCTTTATTGATTCCACTAGTAATTCCTGAAAAAGAAGGCCTGTTCTGGGTTGCTGATACAAAAACTATGTCTCTGCATGGTGTCAATTTGATCATTAGAATATACATACCCTTTGTAACTTTTCATTTAAAAAAACTCACAACTAGTACTCACACACCTTGGTGTGTTTCTTCTTCTTCAACATCACTCCCCTTCTTGTAAGTTTCCAGCTGTGTAGACGATGAGTTTGACGTCATTGCTTTGCAGTGCGCAACTGTCAGAATAACTTGCCAGCATTTATTTGAGAATGAGAATCTTGGAGGCACGAGTTGGTTTTTTTTTTTTTGGTTTTTTTTTTTTTTTTGGTTTGTTTTTTAATGGATCAGACAATTTGGAATCGGAAAGTTGTGAGTGTGTCTCACTATCAGAAGCAATGGTTTTGAGTGCCAAGGCTGACATTTAAGATATAGAGTAAACAGGACTTGTGCAGTTAGTATTAGCAAATGCAAGATTTCTACCTACAGATGGAATTACAAATGGATCTTGCAGATTGTCTAAATCTACCAATGTTTTAAACCCCTAAATGAAAACTCTAACTTACTCACCTATTTAGGAAACTGGAATCTTATAACTAGTCTTGGATTAAACAGAAAAAACATGGACATGAGTGAAACTCGTTCAAAAATGATGTACACCATTCTGGATGTCAAAGTCTTTATCAGCTGTTACCACTTATCAGAAGGTCAGTAGATGCGCAGATGCAGGGTGAGCGGTTGTTCTTATGGTACTCGGTGAGTCTCTGTTGGCATCGCTTTTTCAAGGGGGCCTCTGGTGCCTGCATCACTATGCCAGCTCTCAACCATGCCAGTCAGCAGCGGCAGCAGCAGCACAGCTAAGTAGGTCATGCTGCAGTCACACTGACTCCCGAGCAAGAGAAGGAGGCGCGAGATAGACAAGGAAGAAAGAAAGAAAAAAGAAAGAAAGATACAAAAGAGAGATGGAGAGGAAGGCAAAATAATGGAGGGTTTATGTGAGAGGACAATGCAGAAGCTAAAGCTATGAGATGAGTTAAAGGAAAAGGCAAAGAAAGGGGGAGGAGTCAGAACATCAGGAGTGAGAAGCGATAGGACTGACTGAGGAGAGATGGCAGCTAACTAAGGCAGAGGAGTCACGGAAGCAGAGGAGCTGATTTATAGATGTGGATTTTTAGAAAAGGCGTCACGAATGGCACTGAGAGAGAAGGAAGGTCGAGCGTCGATGAGCACAATGTACATAGAAGGTGATGGTGAGGCAGATGGAAGGAAATCTTTCATACGCACAAGCAGCCTGCACAGACACGACAGTCACATCCTGCAGAATTATCCTCTCATCCTAAAAGCCCGCATTGTTATTCCATTTCTATTTATTCAGCAAAGCACATCAAGACACTGTGGCGCTAATGAAGTTCATCACTTGAAAAAAACGTATTACGTGCAGCAGGATTTAATGTCACACACCGAGTGAGGATCACAGCTCTTTTTTTTTACATAGCTGGTATGTGACTTGAAGTATTAGGGCTTCATTTTTGTGACACTGTGCATCAAATCTTTCTGCCGAGAGCACACAGATTTTTTTTTTTTCTCGCCTGCGTTGGTTTATTTTGGTGTCGGTTGCAAATAAGACACACGATGCAATTTTGGGGACAAGGATTAGATTTCCCATGTCGGCTCAGACTGCGTCAGAAGCACAGAGTCACAAGTCAGTCAGTCATCTGTGCCAAGTCTGGGGCTTTACCGAGCAATGCACACATAAAATTGGATCCACAATCTGTCACTGTAACCTGTACACATGTCTATTTACAGAAGGCGAATGTTTAAACTCTTGTGATTTAAGAAAGGTCACGTCAAAGGTATAGTCCATGCCTTTCTTCTTGTTTAATACTGTAAAGAAGATTACGTTGTTTCACCATGTTTAAGGCTTAGAGAAAGAAGTTTTCAAATCAACTCTACAAGAGCTAGAGTTAGTAATTAGATGCTAGTTCTGCAGCCCGAAACTCAAAAGATATGTTGGTTACTGTTTCAGAAGGTTTGGAAACCAACAGATGTTCACATTTCAGATGCAAGAAGCAGTGACTTAATCTTTTTGCCATTTGTGCTTCAGACTGACCTGAATGTTTAACCTTAACAAGCACCCTTTTTTGTGCACACAAGTTGTGTCAAGTTTTTTTTCTCTCCTTCTTTCAAAGTGTGTGTGTATTACTACTGTGTTAATGAAGAAGACATTATTTTCATTTTCAGGTTCATAATTTTGTTGTTCTGCTAACCATTTTAGTTGTCACTGTGTCTCCTGTGTGCTGTAAATCCATATATGTGGATGTATCATTTGTGAAGTGATGTTAAACAACACTAGTATCCTTACAATATCAGGTGTCTTCCATGAACAAACGCATTTAAATCAAAAATGTTGTATTAATTTCTGAATTTTTTAAACAGCTGATTTGACTGGTCCAGATTGATTGTCAGACTGAACGATCTGAGCAGTGCCGACAAATATCTGTGACCTCACTTTAGCTCAGCTAACACGGCTGAGAGGTCTGATAAGCAGAGAGACATTTGTCCTTTCTGGTGAATACACTCAACTCTGATACATTAACACAAAACATCGTCTCTTCTGTCCTTTCTCCACTGTATTCACATCATTATGACACCAGTCTGGCACCGGACAGAGCATTGACACACGCACGCACACACACACACACACACACACACACACACACACACACACACACACACACACATAATAACTGCCACTTCCACACATACGCAGTGTGTTAACGAAGCACACTGTGACAGTTTGACACCCTCATTATGTTATTAATACCTGTGGCCGTGTCAATAGCCTCTAATGCCAGTGTCAACGCCCTTTAATGGAATCACTTACATCAGAGCTGCGTCTCACCTCCTCCCTCTCCTTGAACTGTTTGCCATGCAGAGGGTGTGCAGTCCTCCAGCCCTCCCGCTCGGTGAACAGCAGGGGGAGGATCAGGGCAGAGTGGCGAGGGCAGGAAGAGAAGAAGAGGAAAACAGAGCTGACACATTTAACAGATGTAGTATGGATTGGATAGGTTACCCCTCAAAGGTGACTGAGGTTTGACATAACAGGTGTGTGTCTATCTGGCCTGCTCCTTTTTAAAACATCCCGTCTCCTTTTATTACCATCATTGAACTATCTCTTGTTATGCATCTGCATCTACATTTGTCCTCTGCAAGTGCAAGGTCAGCTGCCACAGCCGAGGTAGAAGCATGCACAGTGCCGTAATACGAAATTCTCTTCAATTCACGATCTATCAATGGCTTGAAATTGTCATGGCAACAGCTGCTCCATCCTCCTCACTTCCCTCCTCTTCTGTCTTTATTTTATCTGATTAATCTCTGGCCTTGAGCCTGTTGAATCTCCGCCAAGGATGGTGACGAATGAAGAAGTGTTGACTTCCGTACCACAGCGGTGGAACACCTTTTCTCTCCACGATATTTATCACTACAGTCTGTGTGACACCATTAAAGGCTGGCGTTATTCTGTGTTTCCTGGTGTCAACAAATCCCGCTGAAAACAATGACCAGCCTTGTTCATATTCAAGCTCAATCCTGTTTCCAAATTTTACCTTAACTGAAATGAAATTTGTCAACCCGTCAAAACACTCATACGCCACCAGTTGTCATCAGTGGCAATCAAACATTTCAGTATTCTGTTTTCACAATGCTGTGCATGATGAAGAATGATGATGAAGTGCATCATGAAGAAAAAAAGGGTCCGTTGTGGTAATCCAACATTTAGAGGTCAATTACCACCTTCCTTGTTGACCTCACATCTCATCATCTCATTTTCATTGACCGCTGATTGATCCAGTCAAGGCATATATTTTTATGTATGTTTTTGAAATATTGCGTTAGAAAAGGCTGATAGAAACTGTCCCCGATTTTTTAAAGAGGTTTTGAGTTGGTTTTTGATTATTTTGAAAAAAGAATTAAAATACTTGATTGGAGATGGAAGTAACTTTTCAGAGTAAGTTCTGACATGGTAGATATTTGACTCACAGGAATGATCCCAGATGTTTTTCCCACATTTCGTTGTAGATGGCCAAGGCTACTGGTTTTGTATCTTTTCTTCTTCACAGCTAAAAACTGTTTTGTTTCGAGCTTATTCTACTCCGTTGAGTACAGCCAAGCATAATGTAGCACATATCACCACCTTCTGATGGAACAACCTTTTGCATAGCCTAGTTTATTTACTTTAAATCAGCTGATGGGAATGCACGTAATTTGCATTGTCTGTCTTTTCTCATTCTTTTTGCAACATTTCAGAATTTTGCTTCAAAATCACTTTACAGTTAGATGGATAGTACTGACTGCAGCACCTTGGCTCATCGTGATTATCTTACTTAGCCATCCAAGGTGAACAAGGCCTTTCATAGAAGTGAAGCAGCATTTACCTCAGCATTCAAAATGATCCACCCTTATCCAGGTCAACCAGTTTGTTGTTGACGATGACATGTCTTATGGTTTGACAAGAACTTGAACCAAACAGTTGGCTGTAAAGGAAAAGAGCCAGATGGGGCTCAGTTTTTGGCTCGGAACAACCTTGAGAATCTGGAATATTTAACATTTAGTCAAGCATACAAACGTCTGGCAGGTAGGATCTACTGTTTCAGCTCAGTTACCTTAACAAAAGACAGACAACGCCAGCCCTGTTCTTCACTGCCAGTCTTCCCCTTTTATAAAGTGCCCATCCACAGAGCACAACCTTTACTACATTCTGAGCAAAAGTGGGGGGTGAAGATTCATGTCAACCTGCTACGTTATTGGATCCCCCCCGACAAATGCAGGCTATAGCTTTTTTCTCTAATCCTCTCCATAAACACTATTTTTGTACAACATTTAACTTGGAAATGGTTTTGTGCAGTTGAGCTGTTTCGTGTAGCTGTGCCTCATCTCCATTCGTCCACGTGTTCACTGACAGTCAAAGTGAAGGACAGACAGGAGTAATTTGCTCCACTTGAACTGGCTTGACTCTGGCCTGGTCGGAGGCAGCAGAGTGTGAAAGGGGTTGTAGATTCAGATGAGAGGAACATTGTGAAAGTAAATAAAATACTCAGAGTTCCTTAACACTGCAGGCATCCTTCTGTTCCTGTCTGAGATGACAAGAAACTTTAGGAGCCACAGTGTTCCTTTAGTGTTTGGAAATGTAAGTGGAGATGACATGTTGATGCATTTCTTTTTAATTAGAGAGCAGTCGTTGACACAGGTATCTAAAAAATGTAAAATGATTAAACATTTATTCAGACCTCTGTTGAGGACAGAGCCTGTCTGCTGAATGGGACAAAGCTCGGAGATGAAACTAGAAATGATGTCTCATCATCCCACCATCACTTCTTCAGTCACAGACATCAAACCAGGACGAGGCAGAAATAGCACAGTAAAGTGTTTAACCACACTGCAAAGTTTTACTTGTGTGTCTTTTTAATTACCGCCTTTTTTCTTTGTGGAATCATATGTAATAATGTAAAAACGCGCTTAATTCTTTACTTTTATTACAAAGCGTGTAAAGTGTGTGTGTGTTTGTGAGAACTTGTGCCCTCCTCTAGTGGCGTGACTTTCCTAAACGGTTACAGACAGTAAACTGTCAGTAGAAGCAAAGTGATGCAATTATTCTCCAGCACTGATTGATGACGCAGCGAGCTCCGTCTAATGTTCAAACTACCCTGTACTACACGCCCTTACGCTATGCAGTCAACACAGGCACGCACGCACACACACACACACACACACACACACGTTTTGTCAAGAGCAATGAAAACGTATCCAGCAGTAACTTGTTGGAACTGGGCATTCGAGGGTGATACATCAAAATCCTCCCTCAAATGCAAACACTTGCAAAGCCGACACGTTTCATAAATCACCTGAGAAGGAAGCATGTGTGTGTGTGTGTGTGTGTGTGTGTGTGTGAGTGTGTGTTGCTTGTGTGTCCGTGAATCCTCCTCTGTTATCCTCCTTCAGGAAGTGACCTCTATTTACCTGTCATACGTTGTTACCTCCTCCCAACACACACACACACAGTCACTGCAGTGCAGTGCAGCATCAAGTCATGGCTGTTCACTCCACTTATGAGTACGTTGCCAGCCCGAAACCAGAGGGATAGTTTAATGCTTCGACTAAGACGACACTCTAGGAAGAGGGCGATGAGGGGACAAGAAGTCTGAAGGAAGAAGAACATCTAGCAGGAAAATTTGGAAGAGAAGTGATGTAGGAGGGATGCTTTTGAAAGGACACCGTGTACAGATAGAGAAATGAGAGTGTAGCTTTCAAATCAGCATCACAGACACTGAAGTATCTTCTAATACACGGCCGCCGAGGACAAGAGCTTTTCATTTTCGCCGCGCTTACAAAGCATATGCACCCACACCCCCGCACTCTGGAGGGTGGTGTTGTGTAATGCATGTAGTGAAAAGGGGTAGAGAGGGTGTCTCCGCTGAGGCATCGGCCTTCGGTAGTTGAAGAGCCTCGGAGCGGAACAGATTCATCCCGGCGCTTTGAGGTTCGGCTGCAGCCAGCCCAGCCTTTGAACTGTGCACGCGTCCAGCCTCGTGGCCCGGGGTAATTAGCATTTCACCGGCATCCATCTTCAAAGGCGGCGGGCGAAGCAAGGAGCATCGCACTCACACGTTCATATCAAAAGGGCCCCTGTCCTCGCGGTGAGGTCTAATGTCAGCGTTTAAAAAGCTGCTGCAGTTTAAACGTTCAGTGTGCTCGGGTCCCTCAAAGGGCCCCTGACAACAGAGGGGTTTCTGCATTATGATGCTGTATGTTCATGTATTAATAACAGCTATAGAGATTATCTTTTTTATCGCTCTTTATTTAAGTTATTGTTTCTTTTCTTTGTCTCACATAGTGTAAACAATTTTTGGTGGGAGGAAAGAAAAATTTGAAAGAAAACATTTGAGGCCAAACAATTAATCTGTTGATAGAGATATTCAGATTAATCAAAAAATGACTGTAGTAATTTGTTCGACCCTAATATATGTCAGTATATCATCTTGCTCGATTTGAGGATTAATGAATCAAGAGTGCACTTTTCTTCAGACAAATGAGGCTGCTGTGAGTATAAATGAGCCCGTGGTCACAGCATTTGGTCAGATCATTAGTATGCTTTTCAGAGAGCTTCTGTGATCTAAACGCAGTTTAAGAATAATGCGAACAGTATTCTTTTTTATATTTATTAATCTTCTTTTCGGTAAATCCCATGAAAAGACAACAAATATTTTCTGTACTGGCAAAACTTAATGCAGTTTATTCCTCAGCGACGTAGAGCTCTACTGTTGTCCTACAGAAACACATCAGTGAGCCTCACTGTTTTACTGAGTGACATTTTCGTTCATTACAATACACGAGAGCACTGTAGTTTCATCTTGAATCAGTGCTCACTAGAGCATTTAATGTGTGATAATCCGCCACTGAAAATAGTCCCCAACAAATGCGCCATTAATTCCTGCTTGAGTAACGTTTGCTAATAACAACAGTGCCCAGCTGTTTTGGGAAATTACACAGCCCTTTATTTTAGGCTGAAACTGCAAGTTTATGCCCCATTTTTAACAGTGTCTTCCCACGATAAACAGCATTAGTGTTCTAGCAGTGTTTATTGTGATTTGAAAGGAGGACAAAGCTTCGACATTGGCTGGTCACACGCTACCGACACTCAGCGTTCGCTTCTTTTAACCATGAAAATGAGTAATAAATTACTAAGAGATTATTTTAAACTAAACCATGTTCTTCCTCTGTTGGCTTTTTTGCAAGGCTTTGATGAACAGCGACCTATTCTACTGTGTGCTCCGTTTTTTTTTTTTTTTGCCAGGGACAGGGGAATCTGAAAAGTGCTCTGAAAAACACTGACACGATTTGTTGACAGTGAGGGAAAAAAATGAATAGGCCTACGTTTATTTTTAACAGCTCATTAAATCAAGCTAAAAGAAAAAGAAATAGAAGTGCACAAAAACACTCTTTTAACATTGGATCTGACAACAATCTGATTACGAGATATTTCATGTTGCTCGTTGTCTTGCAAGATATTGAAGTCTTGATTGAAGTCGCCTCTCTGCATCTTATTTTTGTTAAGGGGCCCAGACTGCTCTGGTGTCTGCACCCCTGCAGTTGTCAGTTGGCCCGGTCAACCTGCTCTTTCAAGGCTTCTGTCAGATGCGTACTTAAGTGAAGCTCAAGTGTACTTAAGAGGAGTGTACTTAAAACCAGCAACACATCTGCAAAAGCTCAGGGGAGCGCCAGTGTCTCATCAGTGGGAATCTACCGACAGAGACAGAGGACTGCCAGCTGCTTATGACATACAGGCTGGGGAGGAAAGAGGGGTGAGAGCAGGGACACGAGGAAAACTAAGAAAGAGTAAATCGGAAAGTAGGCATGGGGTGAGGTCGCAGGGACGCGGCAGGAGAATTAAAGAAGAAGATGATAAGGTCAGAGGGAACAGAGAGATTAGACTCACAAACATATTGTAGAGATGATGCTGTCTCGTGGATGTGATGAGGTTAAGCTGAGCAGGGCTGAGAGGCAGAACATAGCGTACCATACATAAGTCATAAATGACTCAGCTGTGCATGATGTTTACCTCTGTGCCACATGCAGGAGATCTTCTGTGTCTAATAATGGGTATGAATATTGTTTTGTTTGACTACATATGCATTTTTGTTCCCTGAGGCGATGTGGTTGCGGAAAGAATTGAAATAATTGAGCCTTGATGTTCTGCATGAACCTATATACAATCACTTACAGTGTGCCTGTATCAGACGCACATTATCATCTTTAGCTTCATTTTGACGATATATACTAGCTATTTATACTGTATATGTTCTGTGTCAGGGCTCCCCCTAACCTCCTATGACAATTTCTCAAAGTGATAGTACACTGGAAGATTAGTCTTTTTAATTATGTAGTCAAAGTAACAAAGCAGTAGTGCAAAGTGTGCAACATGCTGAAGTTTAGCAAGTATTATGTTCATAGCAAGTTCACAGTCTTGACTTAGCTTGTTATCATGCTAACATTTGCTAATTAGCACAAAATCTGAAGTATGATAGTGTTAGTTTTATTGGGAAGATTCTACTTTTGACTTGAAATTGGAGGTGGATGACAAGTCAGGGGATCACCAAAAGTAATTTATTAGCATTTCTCAAGATGGATCATTTTAAGCGTTTGCGTGACCACTCAAAATGCACAATATTTCTGTGCTCATCCATACATTCACACTAGCCGATCGGGAGCAATTTGGCGTTTAGTATCTTGCCCAAGCGCACTTGGACATGCAGTCGGGGGATCCTGGGAATTGAACTACTGACCTTCCGTTTAGTGGACAGCCTGCTCTACCTCCAGAGCCAAAGCTGCCCCCGGAGAGGTGATACAAAGAAAAAGAAGAAGCACATTCTCAAATGTAAACAAGGAAACACCAAAAAAGAAACCGAGAGGAAGTTTCAGCTTTTTTCCTCTTTTACACAAAATGATTATAATAAGCTTGTCAACGTAAACTTGAATGAAGGAGCTGTTATTGTCTCACGCATATATGCACATCTGTCATATCATCCGACGGAGGCTTGTTCCTGCTGACAGTGTGTCTGAATTCATGTTTTATTCAGACGATGTGCGTTTCCCTCCCATCACTCAGACAGGGGAGGAAGATGTGCTGTGGATAGCCAAGCACGGACGGCCTCCACCTCACTTAATCCACATGCAAGGACACGCATGCACACACAAACACTTTTATACATACCAATACAGTGAGATATAGTGCAGCCCTCATTATTCAAAACACAACTACAGACGCTGGCACGCACACACACACACACACACAGTCAGATATGCTCAGTATTCATGAGGAGCGCAGCAGAGGGATACGAAAGAACTCAGCAGTTACTACAAATCACTGACAAGCTGAATTCATCACACAGCCTCACAGACGGGAAATGGAGTGATGACTGACATCCAAAATACGATAATTACACCCAAGGTTACCTATAAAACATTATGGTCAATAAAAGCAGAATCTCCTCAACCTTTTTGTCTAACCAAAAGGGGTAGGAACAACGGTGAGCATCTCTCCCACAGCTGCTTGATGTTTTAAGACATTTTTTGAGTGTTGTGGAATACCTCAAGAACTCCCATTGTGAATGTTTAGAGGACAAAAAAGTCCCACTAAAATATGCAGGAACTCCGTGTCACTGACTGTCCCTGTGGGAAGCTTCAAACCAAGCATCCAAACAACACCAGGCTTTTTTTACAGTAAAAGCAGTCTATGTTGTTACCAGAGAAAAACAACCAACAATCAACTGGTTACAAAAAGCTGCATCAATACCTTCTTGACAGCTTCCTCCTCATGTCTGGTATCGACTTCAGTCAAGCTGTGTCATTATTGTTCATAAAAACCCCTGTCGATTGTCGGTGGAGTCACTGGCCTGTAAGCGACTCCCAGAGACAAAAAGGAGTTTCCAAAATGGTGGCCTTGTTTAACGGCCTCTTGGTAGGAGTCCATTAAATCTCAATGAGGGAGGCTCACAGGCGACTGTGCCAGTCCTGTGGCTGGAGGCAGGAGGCTGGCAGAGGTGGCTTGTCAAACACTAGACAATACACACAACCAGGGAGGACAGGGAGAGATTAGCAGCCCGCTGGCTGGTTTCTGCTGAACGCTGCTGCTGCTGCAGCCGGAGGAACATCAGTCACATTGGCAGCCAAGAAGAAACGACTTTGAACACATTTTTTCTTTTGCCCTTTTGTATCTTTACATTTTAACGTTGCTTAGAGAGGATCAAACAGTAAATTATGACATAATTTCATCTTTTGTTTTAGCATCAATTAGTAGTATAAAGAGATCTTTAGGATCTTTGATGTAGTGGAATATTGTTGTCTTGTGTGGAGAACTTGACATCAGATTAAAGTGGAGGAACAGGATTTCCCTCTGTGAGTTCATGAAAGCACATTGAGTATGTACCACATCTTTGACAATCCAAGATCATTTGTACTGTAGCACTGTATTCCACCTCCATCTGAGATGCTCTGTTTCAGCTCCCATCTCTATAAGGTCCCCCCCTCCCAAATACCCAGTCTCATCTAATTGGTCAGCTTACATACGCCTGAGCCAGCACCAGTAGCAACATGAGAGCAGCTTTGCTAAATTCATTCCTACATGCAGTATCAGCCACTAGGCATAGATTATGCAAATGTGCGGCATGGTGTTGTCACAAAGAAGCAGAATTAGAGGCAGGGCTGCTGGTGAGGTATTTCAGGAGCTGTGCTTTCTGTACCTGCAGTATTCGTTAATTTGCCATCGCAAAACAGGCACACCATTTTCGCGAGAGGACAAAATAGTAGATAGTTTAGATTGTTTTCCCCTCCGTGCCAAAAGGGTCCAAATATAGAACAAAACAAGTTAAGTTATGTAATGTTTAACCCTCACAGAGTCCACCTTGTCCCCGCTCAGAGAGACAGTGAGCGTCGGCTCTGCAGAGAGGCAACGTTTTTATGGCAAAAACAGCAGCGAAGTTGTGCTCGCCACACTCACTAAATCTCTTCTGCCTCACCGCTGACGATCACGACATATGTGGCCCTGCTCGTGCTTCATTTATTTCCGCCTGTGTGTTTGTAAATACTGAAAAATCTTGTTTTTTATTGGTTTGTTTGTTTTGCTAACCGTGCCATATGGTAAGTTGAGCTAATAGACCAATTTTATCTCTCTAAAAACGTCCACATGTAAATGAATCCAGGTTTATTTTCGTATGAGCAGAAATGGTGCAAAAAAAAAAAGTTTCCTGTCTTGCCTTATTTCTCCCTCCTGTTGAGACTGGATAATGTGCGCCATGGGAGATGGTGAGAGGGAGGACAGGTGTGTGGAGGATGTTCAAAGCTACAACAGAGTAAGAGGCCCGACATTGTGTCTGCTGTCCCCTGCTGAGCTGCTCTGTATCTTAAAGACTGTATCTTTTATTCAGTGTAAATGTGGTGCGGGCTGGAGAGACTGGTGCATTGTGTCTGAGATGGATGGATCTCGATAGCAGAACAACGTCACTGTGAAAACCAATGTCTGGACTGAATGGATTCCCTTTGTTGATCTCTTCCTCAATTTCTATCTCTGTTCTGGCTCTCCTCCCGAGCTCATATCCGACACTCCATCTCCCCCTCTACTGCAGCCATTTTTCTTCCACCGCTGCAACAAGGCAGCAGTCACCCTTTCAACCTTTCCACTTCCCCATTTTTTTTCTCCCTTTATCCTCAATACTCCTCTTCCCTTTTCTTGTGTTTCTTTTCCCCTCTCTCTCTTTCACTGAATTTCCAGACAGTTGGCTGACTTCATCACCTGCTATCTTGACTGTAAGACGTATGACTGTGCAGCATCCAGTCACCGTGTAAACCAACTCGTACTTCCAAACACCCGGCCTTCCCCATTGGTCCACATGCACAGCACACACATGCCGTCTTGAGGGATTTCCTCAGCCATGATTGCGGGGTTATTTCAGACTGTCTCTAATGTGCTATACAGCGTTGGAGGACTCCACCAGGCCAGAGATAGGAGATATATACGACAGGCATGATGGATGGATGTGGTGATGTAATTTAGACAGCAGAAGGTCACTTTATCAAAAGTTACGACCAGAGGACTGTTGTGCCGCAGTGATGCAGTCTGTTTTGGAGTGAGAAGTTTGCATCTGACCAGTAATTCTGACACACTTGATTGTTCGTTTTGATTTCCCCACAGAACAGCTACTAATGGCAATCAGTTACGATTTAATTCTTCGGTGTGTGATGCTCAGAGAACTGACGTATACACCATTAAACACTGATGTAGTGAGAGCCGACTAAACCAGTCGAGGCTCAACTAAACCAAAAATGGGCAAAGAGGTCAAGCTGAGGTTGTAGATATATCGGCAAGATGTCACTCAAAGCACCAACGCTTTTTAAAATGCTGAGCTCTAAGCCTTAATCTAATTTAAAGCAGGGAGTTATATAAAAGTTCACAATTCTATGTAGTTGTCTTAAAAAGAGAACTTAGCTACAAAGATCAGAACTGTTTTTTTGTACGAGACAGTAAACATGTTTGTTCCTGCTTTAAAGTTATGCATCTTAATTTGGGGTTCCATGAGGATTGGTTTAATTTTTCAGCCCCTGAGGTAATTGTAGTTGTACATTTCTGCCAACCATTGATATGTTGTTACTTGATGTGTTTCTTTAGGTTAAATTTTCATTTAAATGTTGTGACAGTGCTGTGCTTATGGTCTGCTTAGGGTCGTTGCAAAAACTACTTGATATCCAGTGGTTTCACATTGCCAAATGTTACAACACAGTCTTGAACTGCGGTCACTGGCTTGGCAGCCTTCTCCCCTGTAACTCCACCAGCATCTCCTCCATCTCTGTGACTGTATTTGTGGTTTGCAGAAAAAAGGTTGACTGCCAACATCTTAGCCTTACAACTGGGCTGATTAAAGCACGACTTTGGACTTTTGAAAGCAGAAATAACATTTTTTTCTCTTTTAATATTTGAAGTTGAATTCATTAGCAATAAACACTAACCTTTGATAAGTCCGGTGCACTTAATGAGTTTTACTGGTATAGACTTATTTGTTAGTGAATAGCCTCTAATGTTGGCTAACAAGTATAAACTTTAATTACATTTGGTATGTCACTGACATTACTGAGTCAGTTTGCTGGCTTGGTGATTATTTTCTTCTTGTGCCACTGTTGCACTACATACGTGTGTCACTGTGCATTGCTCAGATAAATTGACATATTCAAATAATCCATCAGAAACTGATGGAAAAAAAGTTTTCCATGTCTACAGTCTGTAACATCTGTGTGTGTCACGGACAAAGTTGTTGAAATGGATCCATGATCCAGAGTGTTCTGATGACAGAAAGAAGCCTCAGACATTCACCATTTTGAGGGTTGTCAGCTCACCAAGATTATTTCCCATGACAGGATCTGTGTAGACTGAAGTGTCTGTATATCAATATCCCCACTTGACTCATACCGTCTTATGTCAAAACCAGCGCTGTGCAATTTAATCCAATTGACAAAGATGCACTTTTTCAGGCAGGAATGAATAAACATCCTTATTTCAAGTTCTGAAATGTGAAGAGTTTATATCATGTAAATTGAATATCTGTGGACTGTTTTACTCTTATTTGAAACGATTGAATTGTTCCAGAAATTCTCGCCGCACCCTGCTTTTAATTAAATCCGCACAGCTTTGTTAATGCTGCACACAGCTTTTTGACCTTGATGGTGTTCAGACGTCCAGGCTCGAACCCTCTGAGGGCCGATGAGTGACGGGAGAGTAAAGAGCAGACAAGGACGGATATCAGTCACTGTAACTAAGTTTCCGCCCGTGCATACGTGTGCGTTAGTGTGTGACTTCGTGAGCAGGCATGATTTTATGTGTGCGTGGGCGCGTGAGGGAGAGCGTCTGAGAAGGACGAAGCGAAATCAGTCACTGTCACTGAAACGCTGCAGTCGCTGGCTCGGTTCCACACACACACACACAAAGACACATGCGGACACACAAACAGAGAGGTTCAGGATGCATAATTCATAGAGTAATCAAAGGCAGACAAAAGCCACAGTCTTTGAGTCTGTGGGCCCACCAGGATGCAGTCTGACATGAACACACACACACACACACACACACACACACAGCAGCTCTCCCTATTGAAGTGAACAGTGGTTCTCACCAGCCAGGCAACAGTCTACAGAGGGTAACAGAGAGAAAAGGAGGTGAATAAGAGGAAACGATGGAGGGAGAGAGCGGATAATATTTCAAACAGCCCCTTCACTTCCCTCCTCTGCCTAGAGGCCCTCTTTTTACAACTTCCTCTCGCCTTTTTTTTTTTTTTTTCATTTAAAAAATAGTTCTGTCTAGACCAAAAAGAGACGGTGGAGTGGAGATAAACTCCCTGAGCTCACTGGCTATAACTTCCTGTTTCAATTGGACCCACAGGTTTTCTCCAGAGTACAGCCAAGGAGAGGGGGTTTTGGTGCATTAATATTTAACAAATTGCAGATGACTAGCATTTAAAAATCTATATTTAGCTCTACATTATACCGTATGATTCTGCATGTGCCACCAGTGCACTTTAAAGAGGCGGTCCTACTTTCTGGGGCGATGTGTTTTGCATGGTGCCACGTCCACCTTTCTTTCGCTCCCTGTGTCTCTCCGAGGACACAGCTGTAAAAAGCTCAGCTCTTAAAGCTTTCATCTCTGTCTAAATCCAAACCAGTGTTCCATTATTTATTTATCTGCCAGAGACCAGAAATATCCGCTGAGATCTGCTGGGCTTCGACAAGATGAGCCCTGGCCTTGCGGTGGGTCTCTGGCCAGAGCAGTCGCACACAAGCAAACGTGCTCACGCGCACTCAGGAATAAATGGGAAAATGAGCACAGAAGTGTTAGAAAACTGAGACTGACACACACACACACACACACACACACACACACACACACACACACACACACACACACACACACCGAGGCGCATATACTGTACGCTATCAGTAAATGACTGGGACTGCGCTCAGCCGTCCAGGTAATGCACCTGTACTGAGGCACCTGATAAATCCCTGAATGCTGTAGTCTTATCTGCCCGGGCCAGATTGAAGAACAAGGCTCTAATCTTTTTGTGTGCGGCTCCGTCTGTTTGTGTCTGTCTCTCCGTCCGCCTTCTGCAGTGCTCCAGTCTGTCTTTCCTGACTCCATTACTTTGCCCGTTGAAGTTGATAGGCTATAAACTCTCGTCATTATGGGTGATCCCTCACTCCCTGCTTCACCCTTCCCTCTCTTTTTATTTCCATCAAAATGTCAGGTCTTCAGTGCTGATGCAGGACTACTAGCTTCACAAGATGTAGTTGAACTTAAAGCCGCACAGAGCTGTATTTTTTTTTATATATATATAACCAGGCAAACGATTATGCATTCAGTGAAAGTTGTCATGTCATCATTCGACTCTGCACTTACCCTCAGCTCTACGGAGTGGTTTACCATCTTCGGCTTATTGTTTTGGTTATACCGCCCATGACTTAGCTGTTTTGGTTGGCCCTCACTTCTTTTTTTTTTTTTCTTTTTTCAGTCAAACAGTAGCAGGCAGACGCAGTTAGCAACTAGCATGTGAACATAGTGGAGCATTTAGCAGCTGGGGAGTGTGATATTACCCACAGGAGTTAATGGAAAGCAAAACAAAGCCTCATCGAAGAGTGATTATTGGACAGTCAGTCAACACAGTGGGGGTGCAGACGTAGCTTTTTCTGCAACACAGTGCCAAGTTACCTGGCAACGTCCAATCTAACACATGCAAGCACACACTGCTGGTGGATTACTTTGCGATGGGGATGCTGTCGTTACCTCACGGCCGTCAGAGCAGAACATGAAATAGTAGCTGCTGCGATGACTTTGCTGTCTAGAGTTGTAAAATCCTGTCCTTTTAACCTTACTTCAAATGGACCTCTTGGATCATCTTTCAGAGTTTTAACGTTAGCCAGATCATTTTTTATACCGTGATAAAATGTCAACATGATATATTTTTGGTGCCCCCCAGTGGCCACAAACAGAAACGTATGCTGCTGACAGGCAACATGGGAAAGCTGAACGGACATAACATACTGTGGATGAGGACGTAATAGTCAGGGTGCAAGTTGAAGTTGTTTTTCATCATAGGCCTGAACTGTGATTGAGTTGGTTGCATGAGTTTTATGACCGCTGATGTTGTTGCCTTGCAAATCAGCTGAATTTATGCTGTTAGTTCCTTGCAAATTAGTCTGATGTAGATTTATCCCCCTCAGCCTTTTCACCCCACCATGCCAGCTTGCCTTGACTTTCAGAGAGGATGGTAAAATGTTCCACTGAAGATATTTTTGGCCATGTTACGTAATAAGTCTCTCTCACTGTCTCTTCACGTGAAGTGGTGTGATGCTGCTCAGTTTGCAGAAAAGTCAACGCCGAAGTCATAATTGCGGTGTATCATGCAGATATATAAAGGATGTTTTGAGTTCAAGCCAGCAGCTGACGGTCAGTCGTAAGAATATTAGAAAAACTTATCTTGAGAGACAGCTGAGGTACCATATCTGTGTGCCTGCGTGTTTTAATTTTTGAGCAGTTGGAATAGTAAGAGATTTACCAGGCCAGTAAAGCAGACAAACCATCTGGGGTTGTGGAAGTTTTCCCAGTAGGCAAGTCGACCTGTGAACCAGAAGTGGGTCCAGTAAACACAGAAAAAGTCTCATGCTGCTCCACGGTGGATTTCCATTACATTAACCAGCCAGCTCGATGATTATGTTCTGCATAAACCAAGACGGTGTAGACTTAGGAAATTAACATTATGGTGCTTTTAACCCCTTTAACTGGCAGCAGTGGGGAATGAGCCGTAAAAGATACTGCACTTAAAAACTCATCTCATTTACTTCTAAGTGAAACAGTCCCTCACAGTTCTGGATTTCATGAGTTGTATCTCCCAGGATGCACTGCCCTATGGAGAGTCACAATAGTAAACATTTTGATGTTTTATTCGATGGAGAAAAGTGATGCACTCTTGTGATTTACATCAAGCATCCCATTTTTGAATTGATGTTATAATTTTTAAGTATACAGTAGGTCTACCACAACCTTCAGCTCTAACAGTAAAAAAAGATTAAATTAATGATAATAACAGTAATAATGTATCAATATTAATACATAATTTCATGTAGTAATTCATATAGACACTTTCTAATCTTTCTTTTTTTTGTAAAACCTTCGGTCATGCCCCCATACAGGACGTACTTCTCAACCCTGACCAATACATAATGAAATAAATTTTTATTTGTCACTATTTTTTTGTCCTCTCTTGATTGTCATCATTTTAACTAGCAGGCTTTCATTCCATCTCTTACTTTGTTGACTCGTCTTTGTCCACAGCCCTGCCTGTTGACTTTGTTGTTTTCCTGGAAGAGAGAAAACTTGCAGGGTGAGAAAAAGGGCAGAAAGTAGAAGGAGAATGTGGAGAGCGGTGTGGGATAGAGGAGACCATGGGGATGTGGTATCACACCCTGTGGAGGAGAAGACTGGAGAAAGAAATACATGAGGAAAGGTGCTGAGAGAGGGAGAGAGGACGTGCCTCCTCTCTCCTGTTGTCCTCTGGGCTTCGGCTAGATTGCTTTCTCTCTGACTTGGAAGTCAAGGCGTGGAGAGATGGGGAACGTGGCCACAGCCGGGAGGCGGCTCTGGTCAGCAGAGAAAATACTTGGTTGTTAATTTGCACCTGGATTCTCACCTCCAGCGTTCCATCAGAGAGCCAGAAGGCGGCTGGCCTGGTGAGATGATAGCCCTGTCACCTTCGATCAGACCTCGCCATCGCATAAACCATCCCTGCAACCTATAAGACTTTGCTGCAGGTGATTGGATCGCCAACCCTGCTCCCTCCACCAACCCTCCCCCTCTCTCTCTCTCTCTCTGTCTCTCTCGCTCTCTCTCTCTCTCTTTCGTATCCTGATGCAGCCAAGATAGCTCTCAGTCGGCCTGTCACAGGCTGCTGAACCCTCTTATAGGAGCCCCTTGTCCAAAAAAAAAAATGTGCCAAATGTAATAAAAGTGTGATAGTGCTTGGCTCGTCGTCCGGACCTGGCACCAGAGCAGCGAGAAGGGAAATTATGTTTCCCAGTTAAATTGGTTTCCTGGCATGTGATAAGTTGGGGTGAATTTTTAATCCACGACCTCATGAAAATATGTCAATCTCCAAGCTGCTATCGTTTCTCCCATCCTGTCACCTCCCTCCCTCCCACCTGCGTCTTGGCCCCTGAGTCTTTCTTCTGGCTTTCGCTGTTCTTAAAAAAGTAAAAGATAGCAGGTGTGGGACACCTTTGCTCCTCAACCAATTACCTCACCAGTGTATAATCCTACCCAACCTCACCTCTCTTCCCACTCAGTCCTTCTCCCTCCCCGCTACGCTCACTCGCTCACCTCCGCCCACGCGATTCTTTCCTTTTTTTCATGTCTTCCCTTCATCCCTGCATCCCTGTGAGGCTCCATGGCTCACCAATTACAGCGGCAGTCGGCAGCTAGCTGGAGTTACTACCACGGGCAGTCTCTATGCATGCAGCAGGCGAAGCAGCTGACTGACATGACACAGGGCGTTCTCCCACAGCCAGCCCGCAACCTGAGGGAGCCTGATAACCAGGCTCCACCGGGGCTCAGTGTTACCGGCTTTACATGGCTAGTCATTCGCCGCACCTCATACCAGGCGGCCCGCTGCCTGCCTGACACTTTCCCTTTCAAGTGAACGTGTTGAAAATGCTTGTGGACAGGCGTACGAGCCGAGTTGTGACTGCGGAGAGCTGAAGGGTTTTGGTTTACCAGCGTGCCAGAAAATTTGGGTGTGAAATGTGAGCTTTTGAGAGGAGAGAACTGGATTATTTTCCCTGAATGTAAAATGACTTAAAACTGACATGAATAATCAATCACTAGAAAGCAATTCAACAGCTGTTGTGATAATCAATTTCAGTCATTGTTTTAAAAGCATTTGCCTTCTGCAGTGTAAGGATCACTGCTTGTTTTCTTATTTTTTAGCCTTTTTAACTAATTTCTCATTACTTTTGGATTTAAAGATAAAACAAGTAACCGATTAATTGGCAAATGAAGGTGTCACATAGAACCCCTGTAATGTTATATCCCCATATTCACTAGAAAGACCATTACTGCATTATCTTTGGCCAATGATGGTGAATTCTTGTGTCTTTCTAGAAGAAACAGTAAATAAAATATGAATTCAGTTGTTGATGGGCTGAGTGCTTCCCTCATCAAATGGTCAAAGTGGGGGAGGGACCGACAGTCTGATTGATAAACCCATCTAAAGTTTATCTCAAGGGCATTGTTGAGGCCATAAATATATTATCCAAAATGACTTTTACAGTGTAGCAGCAACTATCTGCCAGCCCTCTCTTGCCTCTTATCTGATGTGTAGAAATCCAAGACGCTTTAGGAAGGCCACTGATGTGTTTTTGTGTCGAACTAAAGGAGATTCGTATCTGTCAAATATTAGCGCTTGAGATTATTGAACTGTATTCCATGATAATGTGAAAACAGAAGCGGAGGAATAAATTGAATTCTGTCATAGAACGATAAGAGTTTATGGGAAAAAAAAACTCCTAACAAAATTCTCAATCTGTCTTTCTCTGCATCATATCATAGTTGAGTCTGGCAGTTGTCACCACCCAGAAACATAGATGTGTATCTTCCTCCGTCGAGAAGTTCCTCCTGTCGGCCGTCAGTAGCGGAGGTGAACGAATAAAGGCGGCGAGGGATGGCTTAGTGTTATTCGTCTGTCAGTCTCACCCTGCTACAATCACCTTCCGTGGCTGATGTCAGATAGAGAGGGTGCTGCTGGGAAGCCGTTGCAGGGGCCTGCCATTAAACAAAAATTAATCCTGACGTGCACAGCTAGAGGCGAGGCAGCGGCAGCGAGGGGGAATTGGTCCAAACCCACCCATTCATCATCAGACATCAGACGGTGACATGTGCGGAGGCCGCGGTCAACATGCCAAGAGCCGCTGTACACTCTCATGTACATGCACAGGCATCCTCCTGCCTCCCTCCGCTCTCAGCCAATCAGCTGCCGTCAGCGCATGAGCCAATCAGGTTCGGGGATCTCTGCTGGAGATGTTGAGGAGCTGAGGAGAAGGGACTGTGTCAAAGTCGTACCCTGTGAGGCAAGGCTGCATTAAAATTCATACAGCACTGAAGCACCAGGCTGAATACTGATCAGCGCACAGGTCCCGTCCTGCAGCACCACTCAGGGAAAAAAAGGGGATTTTTCCACAAAGGTATCCACGCTTGCAGGTTCCGTATATACATATAAGCATAAAACCACATCATGGATGAAAGCAGCGGGAGAGAAAAATAAGAAGAAAGAGAGTTGGAAAGGGGAGAGTGGGAGAAAATGCAGAGCATGAGATCCCGTTATACAAGGCTGTTGTGTCTCTGATGTGGTGCTGCAGCCATGATAGGAAGGAGGAGAGTGAGAGAATATCTATTTATGACGACGTGTGGGGGCAGATGTGGGCATGTAACCATATGCTGTTGCTATTTTCTCCTCTGTACATTATGTTTGCGCTTTCTGTAAATCACTTGTAAATGCAGTATTTAAAATACAAACCAACAGGTACTTCTTGTCCTCCTACCTCTTCATAAATAGATGTCTGAAGGAGAGCATAATCAATGCTTGTGTATAATGTGGCAAAAATGTGCAAATATATGTTTGTCTAGAAATTGAACCAATTGAGGAGTCTGACTTCGTGTTGCATTCATTTTCAATCAGTCTGAAAGGTTGAGACAATTTTTGGGTCTACGACCGCACAATGATGTTATGTCATTATTTGTCATCTTCTGACCTTTATCGAGTCGTGATGATGCGATCACATCTCTTAATAATTTTATGAAATTCTTTCTTGTCCTAGTAACTCCAAGACAAATTGTGGATAGAAAACTGATGGCAATTTAAAGGAGCATTATGTATTTTTGGAAAATGTGGAATTTTTTTATTTGTAATATTGAGGTAATAATACAAACTCAGAATTATTTTTCCGTAACAGAATAAACAAGTTGAGGAAAATAAGGTCCCCAGAATACTGTTTGGAGTTAGAAAGGTGGCAGGGTGGCATAAAAAAACAGTCACTGAAGATCTTTCTCTTCTGATTAAGAACTACTTCCACAGAACTACATAGTTTACCTTTAATATAGTGACATTGACTTCAACTATACTGATACAAATTATTCTGTATGGGAGCTCTAAAGTTCAACACGTCCTCCTGTGCCCTCCTGTGATCTGTTTAATATTAAACCACCTTATAACTGAGACCTCTTACATGTGGGTCAATTTTAGACAGATTCATATTTTTCCAGACTTGCACATGGATCTGTTTGGGTTAAATTCCTGTCAATCCTGATTTGACTGGAATTTAGATTAAAGTGACCTTAATCCTTCACCTGACTCCACCCAATATCCAATCCTCCCCTCTCTCTCTCCCTCTCCTCTCTGTATATACATGTAATAGACAGAGAGGAGAGGGAGTGATCCCTCTGCCATTGACTGCCAGTCATGAATTAATGTATTACTGTGGTGACAAGAGAATCAGTGGGTGAACTCATGACCTGCTTGGATTTGGCGATGCACCAAGGAACAATGCCGGGGAACGCAGCCAGAAAATCCAACTCTGTCTTGTTTTAATTGTTTGTTTCCATCCCACTAATTCCATTTAAATTCCTCACTCTTCCGCCGGATGAAGCGTGTCTCTCTGGATGCAAATTAAATGTCTCCAAACAGCCACATGAACTCACTGTTCACTCCGCTGTGAGTCTGACTAACAGCCAAAAGGATAGTCTATATTTGCCTTCATACATGAAGTAGCTGTGAGTACATTTTGGATGCATATAAAAAGCCTCATTTGTCAGCGGCAGTGGAGCAGTTATCATATTTCACGTGGTCCTATTTTCATACAAAATGGCTGAAATCCAGCCATCTCTGCTCAGACTAAGATTAATTGGCCACAGCCGGTATTCTGCTGCGGCATAACACCGTTACTGGGGCCCGAGCCAAGCATATGCACCATCACATATAAACTGTGTTCACACACACACAAGCACCAAACCAACAAGTGGTCCCTGAGTCTCTGTTGAGTCAGCTCCTCAAGAATCAACATCCAGCTCTTTGGCTTTTCCCCTTGAAGTGAGTCCGCAGAGACAAAGACCAGATATGGCAGCGTGACACCGAGCAGGGAGAGAGAGAGACAGAGAACAATAACTGATACTGTCACCACCTCACCACCGTTGCGAGCAGGATCAATAAAACAAAGTCAAATAGCTCTCACCAAGTAGTCCTCTGTGGGCTCTGTTCAAAGATCCGCCGGAAAGCTGTGAATTGTCCGAGTGAGAGCGGTGGAGCAGGCCTCCACTCATTTATAGTAAAAGTTTGTATTTGTACTCAAACACTGGAAGTGGACTCCTGGTGCAGCTCATCCTCACAGACAGTAGGAAGCAGAGACTACATGTGAGGAATACACTAGTGGGACAGTACTCACATATTTCCATCATCACAAACACGGTGCACGCTCATACTTATATTTTACATGTTAAGTACGGCTCGTGCACGCAGGATCTATATTCTGGTTGTTGTAAATCCAGCTGCAGAACTTAGCCAGTACTGTCGAAGCTGTTTTGTGTGTAAATTTAACTCTTAAAATGAAATAATTTTCTTTTTATTACACATAACATTTAGCGCTGCAAAGTTTAGAAAATAGAAGAAGTTCATTGTTTTGTCTACATAACTGGGAATTCAAAAACGCCAAAATAAACTGAAGTTGCTGCTGGCTCACAGGAAGTACACTGTGCGTGTAAGCACGTTATCCCTAAACCCCAGGATACTGTACCTTGCATGAATTATGGGCATGACCAGCAGTGCAATACATCATCAGTACTTCCTGGAGAACCAAAAGTATAATCTTCAGATATCGTGTTTTCTCCAGCCGACACTGCAAACAGAGAAAGCCTCCCGACTGAAAAGCTTCTACAACAATATGTTTGACATTTGTTGTCTTCAGAAATGATCAGTTGATTATCAGAATTGCTAGTTACATTTGATAGAGCTTCTCTGTCAGTGTCAGAATGCCCTGTGGATGGATGCTTGTTGTGCACACTGACGGCATTGAAAATCTTAGTGTTTTTTTTTTCCTTCCCATGCTACCAACAAAGGCACTGTTGCATTTAATTCTGAATGAGAATCAAGAAAACAGTGAAGTAGCACAATAAATGACTCGCCTTGCTTGGCATGACAGCGACAGAGTTCTAAACCACAAAGAGCATCAAGTATGAGTTACGGTATATTTACGATAAACTTCTCCAGTGAAATGTCTGGGATAAGAAAATGAGAGAAGAGTGTCGAGATTCAGTGTTTTTTTGTTTGGGAGAGGATTTGGAAGACGATCGCATGCTCAGCTAGCAGTAAAGCTGTGGATTTTGACCATAGATAGGGAGAGGCTTTGATAGTGAGAGCCATTGTTGGACGGATCCCATCAGATTGAAGGAGGATAAGCTGCTTGGGGGATGCGGTCAGAGCAACCAAAAAAAAAAAAAAAAATAACACTCTTTCAGGCACTGTCATTTTTCCAGAAAGGGAGGATCCATCATTCCTTTGATGATGGAGTTTTAATTATTAGAAGATGAGGAGAAATGGGCCGTGGAGAGATAAGTGATAGGATAGAGTAGTTCTCTCGGGGTATTAGCCCTTCAGATATACAACAGTTTGTGTGTGTGTGTGTGTGTGTGTGTGTGTGTGTGTGTGTGTGTATTCTCACTTGCATCGCTTATCCTTTTGATCCTTTAAGAAATGCGCTGTGTGTGAAAGAGAGTAAGTTGATCTGTGTATCCACTTTGATCCTTGAGATCATTAACCATTCGATAAACACTCCAAAGGGTGATCTATAGTAAGTTGTAAATTGAGACATCAGACTCCGAGGAAATCAGTTTGCAGCATCGATGACACACGTAGGTGTAGTTTTTCATATCTCGCAAACCGTGAGGCATCACATTGGGGGCTTTTTTTTTTTGTGAAGCAGTGGAGGCTGAAGATGTGGGTAGATTGGCTGACTTGCTCATTCATCAGTTGTGCGCCTGTCACAGTGATTTAGGTGCACAGCACAGCAAGTATAGAGAGCAGAGAGGCCGACGTGTTTAGTACCAGAAGTAAAAAGCTTATGGTAAGTAACTACAGTGTCGGACGCATGACCTCACCGTCAACACCACTAAGCCTCCTACTACAGTGTAATATACACACTTTACTATTTATTGATCGGTTTACAAGTTGTTAAGTTTCAGTTTACTACTCAAATGCAAATGAGTATATATCTGAATGCTATAGTGTGCATACATGTCAGGCTGCAAAAAGTAAAAGAGATTTTCATTATAGAATAATCTGTACCTTGACTTTCATTTAGTCATTCCAGAAATGACTCCCCTAAGTTGCTGGTTTTGTCCAAAAAAAACTGTCCCAAAGGAGCAAAAGTTCAATTTTCTTCAAAACCATTTGTGATAATTTTCTGTTCATCAGCATATCAAATTATCGATGAACTGTTTCAGCTTTATATAAAGTCTGCGTACATTTTATGTCATTTTCTAGGACAATGAGTCAGATAATGGCTCAATACAACTGTAGTAACTGTAGCAAGTAGCTTTAAGTGAGTCATTTCAGTGTTTTGTGTTTTTCCGTGCACATACATTAGTACTTGTACCTTTCCCTTGGAGTTCACGTGTCCGTCTGAGTTCACTGTCCTTTGTCTCATCTGGCCACACAGAGTGCAGCTCGTATCATCCTCACACGGTCTCAAAAGGTAAAACATTGGTTAAAAACAAACAACTAAATAATCCACGTGTTCTGAAAACCCTGCGCTCCGGCTTCGCTTTTAACCGTCCTGTGTGTTTTTAACCCGCAGGTCAAAGTGAGCTGAACCTTAAATGCATCAAAAGCTTTTACATTTTACAGCCGGAGAACCTGCAGAGAGGTGGAGAGAGAGAGAGAGAGAGAGAGAGAGAGAGAGAGAGAGAGAGGGGCACTCTCCCTCCGCAGGTTCCCGTTTCTGCCTCCTCTTTGTCTGTCTGAGCTCATATCTTTCTCTCTCTCCTGTCACTGTTGGCTCTCACCCCATCTATCTTTGTCTCTCCCCATCTTCTCATCTGCACGCTCATTCTCTTTCTTTCAATCTCTGTATATTAACATCTCCCCTGTCTGCGTCTGTCATCCTTCTTCGTGCTCTTTTCTTGCCCCAAATCTTCACGCACAGCCCCTTTTCTCAGCGTCCCCGTCTGAGTGGCCCTATTGCTCTGTCTCTGTAGAACAGTGCGCCGGCTGCTAGCGGTGCCCCGACGTCATGGCACATGGCTGCTGCATCCCGGCTATAAATAACTCTGCCTTGTGGCGCTCGGTCCAAGACAGGACCGAGAGCCAGAGGGAGAGCAATCTGCTGTCTCCCTCAAGAGATGCTCGAAGGGGAAGGCACGAATGAGACCAAACGCTCCTTCGCCACCTTCACTGGTGAAATGAATGATTCTGGATTTAACTGTTTTTCCTGACATATGATAAGAGCCAAATGTCAGGTCAGGAAACAGTTCAAGCACAAAGGCTAATCACAGCTAAAGCTCAGAACAGTGAGGTGTTAAATAACACTGGCACATATTTGATTATTAAACCAAGCATTTGATACAGCTTCTTCTAGTTGTGGCCATACATACATATCTGTATCATTCTTTATTTACTCATCACCCACATTGGGTTATTCACTGTGGAATGAAACTATAGTAGCTGTTATCCCTTGTGATCCCTCACACTTTGCCCAGTTTGATAACTTTCAATGGTTCTGCTCATACTTTAAAGATCCGCTTTGTAATAAAGTCTTGTCACAAAGTCGGCAAATACTGACAGTTTGGGATTGTAGGTCGGGTCTGTCGTCATCTCAAAGCGTCTGTATGTGACAAGTTGGAAGTGAGGCTAAACAATTCACTTTCTCGCAAAGTGGACCTGTGAGTTAGGTAAAGGAAATTATATCCATTTCACTGTTCTCTGACATAAACAGCCTAAAGATTTCAAAGGGTCCAAAATTTACAACATTTATTTACCCTCGATAATGAAGACAAAATGACTTCTGAAAATTCGGACTTCCTGTGGATCATACACAACAAACAAAATGATTAAAGGAGGTCGGCTCGTTCTCTCCTGTCATTCTTATGGTCGCCTTTATTCCTCTAACTCCTTAAGTATTTAGCATAACAAAGACCCAGGGGTGACGTGGAGCGAAAAATAAGACATTTTGTGTTTAGCCACACATGGTGTGATTGGATCACAGCAACAATGGATCGGTCATTGTCCGGTGTTGTTTGCAATCTATTTTCAAACCTCAATCGGAAATCAATGAGCTCGTCAATGATCTTAGAGAGAGTTGGGTCAATATGTCTCCCCAGAGATGGACGCTGGCCCTGTTTGTCTTGACGATTTATCTATTTTGAAGATTCGCCTCGTGCCTTAGACTGTGAACTCGCAGACAGATGCTTCTCGGTGGAGTCATGATGCCTACAGCAAGCTGTCACCTAGATAACATCACACTGTTTCCACTGTTCAGTGTTTTGAGAGTAGAAAGCTGCCGAGTGTTTGAACATCTCTTATTATTCCTCCTGCGTTAGCCTTCAAACTTGTGATGTCGTTGTTTGTCAGCATAGAGAAAGAACTGATTGAGATGTTCCAGTTTGTGTTCCTCCCGTGGCCATATGGAATATATAGCGCTGCACATATTGTGAATGCACACTCCATTAGTTATGGCTCTGTTTCTCTGCATTTCTGACTGCGGGCGCTTTGTGGAGACGACGAGCCTCCCCTCCTCTCCTGGCACGCGTCCTCTGATTCGAGTTTTCTGTCTGTGTGTCTTTCTTGGCTTGGACAGTAAATTGATTGATAAATAAAAGCCTGTCTCTTTTTGAGGGGTTGTTTTTTAGTACACAAAAAAAAGGTTACTCTGACATGAAGGAGCTCATGTCTCATGGCTTCCGAATGATCCTTTCTTTGTGGTCTTTCAGTTCAGTCTAAAAGTGTGTGTCTTTTTTTTTTTTTCCCAGGCGACAGTAACCCCAAGGAGAGCAGCCCCTTCATCAACAGCAGTGATGCTGCCACAGAGAAGAGCCAGCAGTATGACGGCAAGAACATGGCCTTGTTTGAGGTACGCTCGGTTACTCTGCACACAATCCGGCATGATCGTGAGAAGCAGGATACACTCGTACTCACAATTCAATGATTGAATAGGGTCTGAGACATCGATTAATGAGGGTAATTACTGGGTGAAGGGCACGTGGGAGCTTCAGGTTAATGCAAGCAAACCGCACACTGCTACAGAAAAGAACTTCAGTGAGGCAATTTGCCACCAGTCTGCACAAGTGTGTTTACACTGTGCTCTCTCAGTGGGATGAAGAAAACAAAACCAGAAAATTAGCTATTTATTGTTGAAGCACCTTGTGTTTTTTGTTTTTTTTTGTACCAGGCTTTGCAAATTTGCAAAAAAAAAAAAAAAAGGTGTAGCACAGTAACTGAGATGGTAACACACTGTATCAACACTCACCATGTGCAGCGCAATATGAATATAAGGGTTAGTCTCAAGTCTCAATAGCCGTGAATTTTGCTCATCTCTTCCTTCAAAATCCCTGATGAAGGCACTGACTCCAGCCTTCCTGTGTGTGTCTGTCCCTCTGCAGGAGGAGATGGACACCAGCCCCATGGTGTCATCTCTTCTCAGCAGCCTGGCCAACTACTCCAACCTGCCCCAAGGTAGCAAGGAGCACGAGGAGGCTGAGAACAATGAGGCCGAGTCATCGCGCAAGAAACCCGTCAAGGTATGAAACAAAATCCACGTACGAATAAATCCATATGATACAGCATGCCTTGGCATCTGCTGCATTGTGGAGACAGTACAATTGGACACATTTTATTAGATTTTGGTACATTAATCATGTGTTTGGCTGTAACCGTGGATAATATTGGTAATCACATACAGAGAAAGTATATCTCTTTACTTAAAATGGGCTATCAAAATGATCATAAGCGTTATACATGCAACTTAGAAGTGCAATGAAATCATGTTGATCAGTAAAAAAAAGTTATAATTTTTATTTTCTTTATCTCTTAAATACTCATAATGATCCAAAATTCTGGCTTCAGGGTGATTTATTTGTCAGGATGATGTGTTCTGCATCCTCAAATTGAAAGTTGGTCGTGAGGTGAACACTGTTCATCCACTTTGATTCTTTTTGAGCACCAAACATCAATGATGTGAACTCAGCGTCCACCTCTCCTCGTCCTGCCCTCTGTCAGCTCAAAGCACGGTCTACCCGTCGGGTGCAACAGCTTGATCCAGGATGTTGTGGCAGAGACAGGTCTCTGTACAGATGTGGGCACTACAGTCTCTGATTTCCCATTGCTTTGCCAGCCTGAGTCCGATTTGTCCACTTTATTTCCCTGTGACCGGATAGGCAGGAGCAGCCGTAAAAACCCAAACCAGATTAGCATATCTCCCATCCAGGATCCCTCCCCCGTCCTCTCTGGAGCAGTTCGGGTTGGATGGTTCGAAAAATGCTGTCGGCTGTGATCATCTTAAAGTCTGCTGCTTTTAATCCTAATCATCAGCTTAATCTTTTTTAAACTGACATGACCTTCTGACCAAATATAATATACAACTATGGGGATTTGTGTCTTGTATAGTGACAAACAGCCCATTCTTGATACATGAAGATGTACAGTCTGAGTGAAATCCTTCTATTTCCACTGTAAATCAATAAAAAAAAGGCAAAGGATTAGCTGTGGTGAACACTAAAGCACTAATAGATTTTCTGGGGTCGTTGTGTATCATAATTCCTATGAGTCATTATAACTGCCGAGGTGTTTATCATCTGTTTGTACAAATCTTTAAATATACACTTTACAAGGTGTTCAAAAGCAGCTTACTGTTATCAGCTGTGGCTTTCCAGAGGAGTTATGTGTTGCAGCAGTTTGATAAAGAACAGACTTACTCGCGACTATATAAATAATAATATTGTAACGATAGTTTAAGCTGTCTGCACAGAAGGGGGCAGGATTTTAGCTGTGACAAATGATTCCCTATAAATCAAATGACTAAACAGGCTCTTACTCAGTATGACACAGTGTGCAGAGATGAATCACCGTGGCTTAACACTTGCACCCTGGACAACTTGCTCACCTGACGATGAAGGCCTGCTATGATTGTTGCCAGGGGACGGTCACTAAGTGTCACTAAATATAAATTTGCACTTTCTGTCAGATTACATCATGCATCCCTAATAGCAGAGTTTTTGATTGTTTTGTTAACACACTCAGTGGAAAGGAAGGGAAAAAAAACGCACCAGTTTAGAAGTTGTCAATCATTCTCTGTTGATATTATAAATCCCCCGTTCGTGTTACTGGATTGCATCTTAAATGCCACTCACTAATGAGTTCCTTCCACATCATCCCCTGGTATTTTCTGCTGTTGTCTGTTGAGAAGCCATCAGGAAGGAGTTTACTTCCCAGACTTTATTTTTTTATTTTTTTTCTGCTTAGCACTTGATAGACAGACCGGCAGCTACATTATTAATCCTGTGGGAAATGGCTGGTGGTTGTAGCAGCAAGGCGAGACGTGGCATGGCGAAGCTGAAATGAGAGGAGATGCTGATAATGATGATGAAGATATTGCAAGAGAGTCATCTTAAATGACAGCGACCGACTGGTGCCAATCTTAACATTTCACACTGACTTTTCAAACTCTATAACTCCACACTCAGACCATGTGAGGTAAAATACAAAATAAGATTTAAAAAAAACACAGTTTAGACATCGTGAGAGGCTGCAGCAGTGACAGGTTGACAGCTCTTCTGTGACCTTTGACCCCGTCTGTTTCACTTTTTCTTCTTGTTACTCACCTTGAAATGAATCACTGATGATGACCTTGGATGGCAGCGCACCTGTCTGAGATACTGTCAGTTTCCCCCACTGTGACTCCAGATGAGTCCAGCAGATAAACAGTAGGTCCTGACAGCAGAGATAAGGACTATAGGTACAGTCGAAAGTCATGACTGCATTGATTTCCACATGTGTGTCTCTCTTACACTTAGTGTGCCGAGAGAAAAACAGCATGAGCGAACAAACCGTTAAATTGCATTTAATGGAAAAATATTGTTTTTTCTAATTAGGGATTTAAGCTGCATCTCATCAAGCAGACAGAGTGTGCTCTTTTGTCACGGAGACGGTTCAGTTGTTAGCACTCGATCAAGTCTACCCTATACTGGATACCTGTATCAGTACCTTGAAAAATTGTGTATTGAACCATTTAAAATATGCAGAATTATTATGTTTTGACACTAACATGACTTCAGTGATGGTTTTTTTAGCCACACTAGCAGTGTGGGTGACATCCAGATTGGACGGTAATGTCCGTCGACCACTTAAGACAAGACTAAAATTGCACAAATACAAGTGGCCGGATCGCTAAAACATTTTGTGCAAACTGTCATGATCCCAGATGATGAAGTTAATATGACCATGGTGATCACCTGACTTTCCCTCTATGCGGCCAGCAGGTTGACGTTCATTGTCGCATGTATTGAAAGAGGACCCAAATGCAGAAATCAGTGGCAGGAAGCTTGTTCACAGATAAAGGGCAGGAAAACAAAGAGAGGAGGTGGAGCAGCGTGAAACATGACACATTCTGATGTAAACTACGAAATAAAACAATTGATTCACAAAAAACCCAAACCATGACGTTTATGGTTTTTGTGTGTCAAATGTCAAGTCAAGTCTCAATTCAAGTCCCAAGATAGAGTAGAGGAGCTTCGTGGGTCTATGGAAGCATTTGACAGACAGCAATGATAGCACACATCAATCCATTTGAGCACAAAACTCAAAATTCAAAATACAGTAACGATTATTTTTTAAAAGATCAGTTCTCCCTGATGAGCAGAGAAAATCCTACTACAGTATTTTTTTCACTCACTTCTTATGATATGTAGCCATGCTTTTTAGATATCTGTGTTTTGAGTTTTGTGCCTCCAGCACGGCAAAAGACTTTTGAAAACATCAACAGCAACCTCTCTTTCCACAAACAATTTCTCTGTTTATCACAATAATCCTCAGACCTCGCTGTGAACAGTTTCCACTTGTTTCCTCCAAGGAGATATTCCTCATAAAAACAGACTACAGACTATGAAACGCAATAGTGGCTGTGTTTCTAGAAAGACATGTAACCTTTAAGGCTTTAGAGTGACTTTCTGTTATGTCCAAATAAAACGGGTAGCAGCTTCAAGTGTCCACATGGGAGTTCAACAGTGTTCAATTTGTCCTCACTGTGGATCTGTTTGCTCGTGGTATATACCCCCATTATCCCTCCCCTCCCCGTTGTCCCAGATGTAAGGTGTATTTGTCTGACTCTCCTCTGCTCTCCTAACCCTAGGAGCAGGTCTAATCTTCCCCCTGTCACCCCAACCCCTTCAATACTTTAATTAGTCCGAACGCTACACCAAGCTGCTGCTTCTCCAATCAGTAGCCCATTCCACAGGCAATCTCTCCATCGCCATGAGAGGCTTTTCATTAAGGCAGCCTGTGGCGTTTTATCGCTCACACAGTGACCCCTCTCTATCTCTCTCTCTCTATCTATCTATCTCTCTCTCTCTCTCTTTCCCTACTGCCTTCCTTCTGTGTTTCTCTCTCTGCTCCATCTCTCCCCTTCCTCGCTCTCCATCTCCTTCATCATTGCTCCCTTGAGTGAGGGAGTGAGTTGTGAGAGAGGAGGAGGAGGAGGAGGAGGAGAGAGCGAGGCAGCGGGCTTTCTTTTGTCGCAGCGTGAAAGCCAAGATTAGAGATTTGGTTGTTGCGTGACATGAGGGAGCCGACTGGAGGTCACGCAGGTTACGATGGAAACCAGTCACAGATAATCTGCCGGCAATTTTCTCCTCCCCAACCTCGGTCGTTTGAAATCTGCCTTAACAAGGCGAGTTTATTTGAACAGCATCTTTAAGTGTTTTACTTAAAGCAAGGCGGTGCGTTAAAACGCCATTTTAAGTGGCTGTAGAATAAATATTTCATATCAGCGGGGGGAGTTTAATGACTACCTGTATGTGAAAGTGGTTGCTTGTAAAAACCCACAAAGAATCATCACCTGACGCTGCCGTTCCCCTAAGGTCTTTGCAGAATTTTAGCTCATTGTTTTGGTCTGGTTTTATTCAGTAACTAATGATATGTTTAGTTCCCCTGGGTCTTATTAGAAATCTGGCAGCCTGAATCTGCTGCTGTCATCTAATGAACTCGCCACCCTTCTTAAATCTTGTCTGGATGTTCAACTTTTTACTTCTTCCTGTTTATCGTAGATGATAAAAGGTTGATTTTATGAAGTCATTGCCTTGATGTGGCTGCTTAACCTGTAATCTCTGTGACAATGCCATAAATGGTCCATTAACAGTAACCTCATGATGCTTTTGTTTGTCTCATCAAATCCAGCATATCATATAAGATAGTATTTGCTTTATAATGTCTTCTGAATTGGCCGAACCAAACCCAACACAAACCGTGAGTCTCTTTGCTTTTATTTAGGTAATTTTCTACTCGAGTGCTCTTGCCAAGAATTACAGGAACATCATTCCATACGCTCTTCGTCGCTGCTTTTTACGGCGCTAATGTTCCCTCACATAAATGTTTCTCCTCAAGGTGTTTTATAATCCACGCTCTTATCTTTGACCTCGCCCTCCTGTCCCCATGGCTCCCTCTCTCTTTCATTAGACCGATGCATCAGATCAGTATTCCTATAAGCATCCTTCTGAAGGATGTACCCTGATTAATGTCAGTTCATGTTATATATTACAGCCGGGGTGCACATTAGTTCACAGCAGAGTTAACACGAATCGCTGAGCTCATATTTTGTCCTGCAGGCTAATGGGCTACAGTGTTAAGCAGCAACAGATTTCATTATCAATCTTTTAATCAGCGAAATGCCAGAACAAAGTGAACAATTACTCCTCGAAGTAGTGACATTTTTAACTGTCTTGTTTTGTCTGAGCAAAAGTCAAATGTTTTAAACATATTAATGCAAATGCAGATCATGTTTATAAAAGAATTATTAAGTATTTGATAACATTTACAAAGGTGTATAAACATCAGTTGGAACTTTACAGTCAGCAACAGCTTAATAAATGATTTATACAGCATTTTATTTTTTGTTAACAGTGAAATTACCATTAACTAAAGTTTACTTAAATCTCAATTTACTATTAATTAATGCTGCTAGTTATAAAGTGTCCCCAGAGTTTGTGAGTGGGCAGAACATTTCTCTTCTTGTTTACTGCATGAGCAGAGGGAAGAGAGACATGAGTTACCGACCAAACACTTTATAACAGTGATGACTGTTGGAATAAATAGCTATTTAATACCTGGTTTATTAAAATGTATCATTTAATACGTATTATGACTAGTTCTGTCAAGCACATTTTCCATTCCACTGTCAAACTCAGTTGTGCTAAGTTAAGCAAAACCGAGATGTTTACAACACCGTATCATGATGAAATCTCTGCCAGCGATATAGTTATATATTATAAGAAACATCACTTCCAGTTGATTGTAATGCTTTGGAGCATGTTGTCCCAAAACGAGCCGTCAGCCAGTGTCATCCATGATGAAGAGCAATCTGGAGCAGTTACATGGGGCGTTTGTCAGTCGACATGTTATCAGACATAATGTTACACAAACAGGGAGACCCTAAACAGACCCTTAACAAATCATCTGGGATAACACTGAAAAACATTCCAATACATATTTGATACATCTCTCTCGATAAAACACTATTTTGCTCATTTGTAGACAGCTTTTTGCCGTGTAGAATACATTTTCAATGCTGCTGACCTGAATTTCAGGGAGCAAGCGACTCCGTGTAGCTTGTGTTGAGCAGCACATGTGCATTAGTAGATAAGGAGACTTTCAGCTTTAAATGTAAGCGTGCCGCTGGATGGAGGTTTCACAGCTGGGGGGAACACATGAGGCTTTGTGGAGTCTTTTAAACCTAGAATATTCTAGTAACACATGTAGCCGCTATTTCGAGGCGGCGAGCCCTCGGCACCGCAGAGCGCGTTAACTGTCGGTGTTTTACAGATAACCAGTGGATAACACTTTCACACACACATGCAGCGTTGACCGCTGAGTGACTGGTTCATCCGCAGCCGGTCATGGAGGCTGGTGCTCGCTGGCCTCTCCTCTCGCTGTCTGTTTAATAATTCAGCACACCTGAGCAGAAACACATTTGCCCTATCAGCTCCTGTTTGGCCAGCAGAGCGTGGCGATGGCGTTATAAGCTCCCAGTCTGCCTCCCTCTCTGTCATTAGCCTCCCCCCTCTCCTCACCCTCCCTCCCTCATCTGCTCCACTTCATGCCTCCGTCTCTGCCTCCAAAACTTAGTGTGCTCCCCTCTCGTTTCCTCTCCTCTCCTCTTCTACTGTTTCCTCTTCCCTTCCCCTTTCCTTGCTCTCTCATTTCTTTATTTCCTCCCCTTTTCCTCCTTCTCTCCATAAATCTCCTTTTCTATACCCTCCTCTCTTGTTTCATCCCTTCCTCTCCTTTCCTTTTCTTTCCTCATATCTCTTTCCTCCTCCTCTCCCTCCTCCCATCTCCTCTGTTTTGTTTCCGTGCTCTCCTTAGGTTTTGTTTGTTCTCCTTGTCTCATGTCCTCTGTCTTATCCTCCTCTCCTCCCTCCTGGATTCCCTCCCTCTTACCCAGCTCTTACCCATTCAAAAAACAGAAATCCAACAGAAATGTGGTATAAATTGTTTTACATTGGTGTACGAACGTTTGAAAAATTAATTCATGATCGTATGTACTGATAAAGTATTGGTGTAATTCAATCGATCAAGCATTTCATGATGTTGAGCTCAGTAATGTGATCCCACAACAAACTTTGCATATTGTGATCAGCTGGCCTCCAACGACAGATGCAGCTCTGATAAGGAATTAATAAGCATTGGACCAGAGGGCTTTCGATGTGCGGTAGATTCTGGTCCTGCTGGGGAGGATTTTTAAAGAATCCTGTAAGAAGTGATTTAGAAGACGACACTGGTTCTGCCAGCCTAAGCAGGTTGGCAGGGTGTCCCAGAGCCCGAGGGCCTGGACGTTTCCTTTCCTCTCCTTGCAACTTCTCTCAGATGTATGTAGCCTCCCCCCATTCCTCCCCCCTACTCCTCTGCCCTCTTTCATTTCAGGTCCCCCTGCAGCTACTGTTGCCGAGGATGTGAAGTTGTTTTCACCTTCCACCTCTTAACCCTTCTCTCCTCCAAACTCTGATGCGTAGCAGGGAGAAAGTGCTACCTTTGCTAGCCTCAGCAGTTCAGGAGATGTCCACAGAAGGGTCAGAATGTAACTGTGGGGGTATGAGAGAAGAGAAGGAGGGGGAAATAATTATCAATACAGTTTATGCCAAATAATATACAGTTTGAAACGACAGTCTTCAAGATGGGTATAAAATATTTTTTAGGAAGGAATAAAAAACAAGTCTTTAAAGGTTCTATGCATGAGATAACTATGTATGAGATGAGTATAGCAGCAAACAACTATTAGTTAGATGTAATAGCATCCTGACCAGAGAATGAAGCCACTCCTCCTATGTGTGTGTTGTCATCAAACCTCGCTGTTCTTTGTTTTGGTGGCTGGGCTGGCTGTGTGCATGTTAGTGCACATGAGTTACATGCTGCTAAAAGTCTTCAACTTGACTCAGAGCTGGTTTGGTGTAAGTAACCTGCACAACTTTACAGGCTGTATTGTTGAAATGGCTAGATGTTATTGAATGTTGTATATAACATCTTTATAACAAATAAGCAAAACCCGGTTGTATCACCTCATGTGAGTATTATTTCTCTCAGGTTAAGGTTTGGTTAGAGGTTGCCAATGAACTAGGGGTGTCGCAATTTTGCAATATTCACAATATCTGATATTAAAAATTGGATATTTATATTGTGTTAATGATCACAAGTAATTGCTGCCACTGCTAGCTCTATCTAACTATCTGTATATGTCTTGAATAAAGATAGATTCTAATGGATAAAGTGATTCTTTTTTGTTTGTGGCATTCTCTACAGATAGAGAGAAATGCTGGCATGATGGGGATCATGTCAGATCATTTGTGCTTAATGCAAAATAAATAGGTGGCGTTAGAAGATCTGCAACAGTACAACAAACTCACATTGTCTACACTGAGAGGACAGTTATAACAACCACAAGAACTCTTTCATCAGGAGAGCTTAAACTTCTAGATTTCGAAACACGACATCAGTGCGCTTGCGGATCTCAGTGGCTCCTGATGGATGGAGAGGCTGGAGAGACTTAGCCTGGTGAGGGGCTAGTGGTGTGTGGTAGGGCAGCAGGAGGCAGCTGAATCTGAAGTAGGTGCCACGGCAGATGTATCAAAAGGTCCTGTTGTGCATCTAGCACACCTGAGCCATCCATTCAGCGGGCTGACTGCGCTTCCCAGGGGGGTCAGGGTGCAGCTGTTCCATCCTAGTTCAGTGGTGCCACACTGGCCTACCTGTGGCTCTGCAGCAGTGAGTGTTGCCTCTGCTCGCGGTGGCCCACTCTCCAGGGAAATCACTCTGCCGGCTCCCAGCCCATTAAACAGACACTCTTTCTGCCTGTGTGTGCGTGTGTGTTTTAGAGCAGGCGCTGGTCGGGACTGCAATCCTCGTCCACAAATGAAACACCAATTGAATGAAAATAGAAAAGCGACGCTTTCAATAAACGGTCGGCCTTTTCCCCCCAATAGGGTCCTTGAATCAATACGTGCACAAGAGTTTCATCTGTTTTAGGCATTTTCTCAATATAGAGTCATTAGAAGCATCCATTAGATCCACCAGATATTTTCATCTTGGTGGCTGTTTACCAACCCCACAGAGGTGTTTTATCATGTTCAGGTTCTCTGACTCGGTGTAAGCCCTCTCACTATCTATTATCTGTGTCTGTACATCTTATGTAACACCCAGGATTTCTAGCAGACAAACACTGTGTTTCAAAGCCCGCCTATTGTTGAATCTGGATTATAATTTATCACTCAGCTGTGAGCTGCCGCAGACACTCGCACAGCAGCCAACATACGAGGCCTGCTTGATTGTGGTTCTCCATTGTGTGGGAGAGCAGGCGGGGAAAATGACATTTTGCAGTCTGGAGAGGGTTATTGCCTACTTTGGTTATGTTGCTCTCCTGTGGAGTGTTGTGGGGCGTAAACACCTTTGTGCTGTAATACTGAACAGTATTTACACACATTTTAGGGCCGATTAGTAAAATCCATGATCATTATTTTCAGATGCCTGCCCTTTTCCAAGTCTACAGATATATATATATATATATGAAACAATCAGGGGCTAAAGATGCAAAGATGTTATCTTTTTTTGGATCCTGCCTTCTAACCTCATTGTACTGTTTGAATTTATAAAGCCTTAGGTTTATCTTTTCTATTTTACGATCAAAATTAACTGTCTAGGAAATCGGTATCATGACTGCAACTAGTTCTCTTTCTCTGCTTTCATCTGTTGAAATGATTTATGCAACAGATTCAGCCAAATAACGGAACGCGTCACCTTTTTGACTTTAAAACAAAGTTGTTGTTTCAGAGATCCATTTTAATTAGAATCACCCACCTTCAAAGGACTTACAGAGCCATCATCCTCTTGAAGGTGTTTTGTCTGCTATTGTACACCAAGGTATGTAAATGCTCACAGGTTTTCCTCTAATAACTTACTTGTTATTACAAACTGACCTCAGACCGCTTTCTGCTGCAGCAGCAGTTTTGAAGACGAACAACAAAGTGCTGATTGCAGGGGAACCTTTCTACCTGCAACCCCAGACTGTTAATGTACATTACACACAGAGTCCCTGAAGGACCTGTCAGTGGAAACTCAGTCTCTTTTTAATTACAGCAGTGCTACTGGGTGGTCTGGGAGACATGAAAAGGAAAGAATTTGGAGGTGAAAAAAGGTGAAAGCGCGTTTGGTCACTTTCAGGATGAGCAAAAAACCAATTAAATAATGAGAGATAACAGCGATTGTGATATTCTTGGCTGATACAGATGTTTAAAAACACAATTTGGCCGATATTTAGTGCTGATACGCCTGTCTTTATGTTGTTTCTTTTGTTTTTGTTGTGAGTTATTTCCCCTGTTTTGTGCTGTTTTCTTTTAAAGTCATTCAGCTCTTCGTTACACAGTTTTTTTTAAGGGGTACACATCTGATCAACCTTTTGATATAAACTTATTTCTCATGAAAAAAAACTGCAGTTTTCAGACCGATGGCCAGGATATCACCTGTCAACAACATCCTTTTTAGCACCTCTTCTAGTGAGCTCATAGTTGAAACACAGACAGCAGCTGCTCTGACTGGTTTTTGTTTTAGTAAATTGAATCAAACTTTGATTATTTGAAGGAATGCATCCTGACTAGGCTTGAGCTGATATGTTATATCATGGAGTATTGCGCTATTTTCTGTTATTTGCATTATTTATCACAATATCAGATATCGGTGCATGTTGAGATGACACAGTGGCGGAGGCATCGTGTGTTAATAATTGATAATTTGCAGTCAGACGATTATGTCATCTATCTCGTTATTTGGTCGGACAATATTGTGGTATAAAGTTGTGGATGTCGCTCAAGCCTAATGCTGACGACCATTTGTTTTACCAGCAGTCTCAACTGCCATTTCCCATGAGAGCAAAGAAATACAGATAACACTCAGATAATACAAATGTTGTTTTAAACATAGAATCCCATTCAGGGATTTGGTAAGATCCTTGACAGGTAGATGATAAAAAAAAATGCTCTTCACCACACACTGAAGGGCACAGTCACTGTGAGTCACAAGCTCATTTGCATAGCTTAGACAACAGACAAACTGTGCACATGATTATCATATAGCGGGGGAGGTGACAGAGATGGACGAGGTTTGTTCTCCTGTGGAGGCCTCGATGTGGATCTTTGATTAAAGCACAATGAGGCTGAAGGTTGAGCGGTTCCCCCCGCTGCGAGGATTAAGATGTAGAAGAGGCAAGGTGGTAGGTTTCATGTCAGACCTCCTGTGGAGAAACTATACACATGTGTGATGAATGCACCATCACTCAGGAGGCTAATTTAAGCAATTTCTGTAGTCGATAGTTGGCTGCCTTAACAATCGATTATCAGGTTAGCATTAATAATGTGTGATATTTAATGGATGTTTTTCCAAACGAAACAAACTTTTTCACCCACTGACCTCAGCTGTGGTTGATGCAGCTATTTTAGAAGTGAAAACAACGGATATATTGAACACCTAGTTTTAACACGGTACTTTTAAATAGATATGACACCTGATCCAGTCTTTGTTTCTCAGTTTTTTTCACAGCTTTTCTGACAGATGGTGCAGACTTCATGCTTATAGCTTACTGCCCAAGTCCATTCATGTCATGCTCCTGTAATATCATGTTGCATTACTGTCATAATCAGGTGAAGACGTAGCGCAATATGTGATGCCGTATATGTGCACATACCACCTGATATGCTATGATACAATATATATGATATGATTCGATTTGACACGTTCATAAACCATTTGCTGCTCTTCACAGCCAGGTTTCCACAGTGATAAGCTCGCTAATTACAGTGCTGAGTGTGAGCTCTTGCTCTGTTGTTTATCTGAAGGAAATTAGAAGATAATTATATTTGCTGGTCCTGTTTGGACTTGCTCTCGCTCTCTCTCTCCTGCTCTCTCCTCTCCACCCAGCAAACAGTGCATTATTAATGCTGGAAAGCGAGCCTCTCCAAACAAATCACATACTGTAGCATCACACACAATATTATTCATTTGATGTCAGCCACTTGTCAAGATGATTTGATTAAAAGTCTGGTTTATGAATTCTGCATCTGCTGTCGCTTCCCAGTGCAGGGCCGCGTCTGAACTCCTCCATCTTCTGTAGTGTCCTTCCTGTTAGAGTGAATTTTATAAGCATTTTTAAAGAAATGTATTAGTGGCCCTCACTGAGTGTTAGAGGTACTTTCTGAAGCAAATCATTATTTCATGATGAATTCTGGAGACGCAAGACAAGATAAAAGCTTTCTGACTGATATGAGACTTTGAGGTTGATGTCAATATTTGACAGTTTCAAGACTCTGCAACAGGCTTTTTTTCACATAAATGTAAAAGTTGATTGAATTAGATTTGGCTTTTAAAGAGATGTGACCATGAGAAGAAGTTATTTCATGCAGACACTGTTTATACGGCCCTATTTAAGTTTCTTGAAACTTTACATTTCTTTATGTTACAACTTTGCATTAGGTTTAGGGACAAAAACCAGGTTTAGGGAAAAAAAAATAATCGTGTTTTCTCTTAAAATACCAAAACCTGGCTTCACATGTCCCAGGGTCTTGTCAAAAATATAGCTACCATATAGTTACCACAAACACAGCTGGAAATTGTCTCAAGGACTCCTTACAAACACCCAGAGGTGCATTGTTGAAAAGTAGTTAAAGGTATCCTTACTTAAAAAGAGAATTTGTGGTTTCACACCAACAAATGTTGAAACCATGAATGATAGCAACAAAAACAGCCACTGGAGTCTCACAAAGCAGTGAAATGTACAATTTTATAGTTCAACAGTATTCTAAAATAAGATTAGCGTAGACGGAACTGAAATAACCCAACAAACAGCTCGACTAAATAACACAGATGCTAATCCGTATTTTGCTGAAACTGCTTATATGAGATGAATTCTTGTTTCTGGCTCCATTTTGTTTCCAATCTGAGGACAAACACCTTTTTTTTGTTGTTGTTGTGACAAATCCTCACTTGTTATAACATCTTAACTGACATAAAGCCACAGCTAATCAGCTTTCTATTCATCCTGTTTGTCTGCATTTACACACAGAGAGGCAGCATCTGTGATGTAATGACGTGACAGTTAAGGTCTGTGCTCTCGCTTGGTAAAATGGGTCATGGCTGGATATCGGCATAATTACCCTTCATTGGCCGAGCCGTCCTTGAGCAGGAAATGAATATTTCTCTATTATGTACAGGGTCAGCTGATGTGTCCTTCAGATTTAATGCATGCCATCACGTCGGTGCACACACACACATGCATAAACCGTACACAAACAAATAGGTGCGCACAAACACACACTCCTTAAAACCTTCAGGGAAAGAAACCAGCTATTAATCAACGTTAAGAGCGACAAAATACATCTTCAGTCTCAAAGTGTCAGTAATTGCCTTCGATGGATCGGCCTTGAAGCTGATTCTGGTCCTGTATGAGGACGTTCGGAGCAGCGCTCTCTTTGTCCACTGATCCACACCAGGGACAGCACTGCAGCAAAAAACGACGAGAACAAATCCACTGCAAGGAGCCTGAAAAGGAAATAGAATAATATCCATCCATCCACTGAGCAGATTGGTCCCTCTGCTGCCTCGTGATCTCAGAGTTTTCTTTGTTTCTCTTGACTCGAAAGGAAGTATTGTTCTGAAGATCGACAAAGGATTTACAGAAAGCAATGTGGGACACCCTGAAATTATAAAACAGCAATTAAAAGGTGCAATTTGTCGGATGATGTCGATGGAGGCAATGGAATCATTTAGGTTTTTAGATAATGAAATAACTTGCAGGGTCAAGGTTCCTATTAAGAAGAACAATAACGAGGAGAGAAACAAAGAATCCGTTAACACTAACATTATTCTGTAGAAAACACACGTTAGCAATAGATAAAAAATAAAAACGTCAGTAATGTGACAACAGCAGCTACTTCAATCCCTGAGCTCCATATTAAAATTACAAATTGGGCCTTTGAAAGTAACAATCTGTGAAGTCCTACAAAATAAATGTCTGTCTTGCCTCGCTGGCACTGTGGCCATCTGTAGACTGTATTGTCTGTGTGCTCTGTTTTCTTTTCACGTCACCCTCTGAGGGGAAAAAAAGGCAAAGAAACTGCAAGCAAATTTGCACACTGTCACTCCCAGCATGCACGGCAGCCGTGTTGACTTTCATTGATTCACTTAGTGAAGCAGGAGTCATTCAGCGAGTGCTGCACATCTGGTGTGTCAGGCGAATAAGCAAGTGATACTTAGCTGAGCGTTTACCTCCTATAGTGTGATGGCTGTCAGAGACTCAACATTAAGGGGAGACACGACAGGTGAAAACATTGTGTTTTCACCTGCTGTATTACAGAGAGGTGGAATCATCCTGAATACATGTCTGTGGTCATATCTTGGCCTATAAGCTAAAATCTTTACCTGGTCAGAATTTTTGTCCAGCGATGGATAGAATTTGTATAGAATACATGTCTTTGAGTTCCTTGAGGTTTTTTGTTTGTTTTTTCTCTTGCTCTGAAACAGAAATCTCCATTTCAGTCACACTTACAGACACCAAACTTTACAGTTATACGCCTTTCTATAATATGATTATGATTGTGTATTATTTGCATATTTAAAGGTGCCCTATGTAGTTTTAGAAAAGAAAATTCTGAAACTAAAATTATTTTTATATTTACAATATTAATAAGGTAATAATACAAACTCAGAAATGAGTATTATTTCCATAACTGAATACATAAGCCTTCCTTAGATGAAAATATGGTCCCCAGAACACTGTTTGAGGCCACAAAGGTGGCAGGATCCGCCAGATATAAACAGAGTCGCAAATTATGTTGTTCTTCTCCTTGTTCACCTGTAGTGTTTGTCTTTAAAACTACATTTGAATCCTCAAATGCATCAAAACTACAAGAAAAAAAAAACTTTGTTACAGTGCAGACAAAATAACAAGCTATGTGTAGGAAATGCAGGGAAAAAAAACAATTACGGCAACTTATTGTGTTGCAAATAAAGCTTATTTGTAAACCGTCATCCATGAATAACGTTTCTCCTCATCTTCTTCCAGGCCCCCCAGCTCGGCACTCTGATGGGTGTCTACCTGCCGTGCATCCAGAACATCTTCGGCGTGATCCTCTTCCTCAGGATGACCTGGTTGGTGGGAATCGGAGGCGTCATCGGGACTTTCATCATCGTCTTCATGTGCTGTGCCACAGTGAGTGTGTTTCCTGCATTTTATTTTAGTCCACCGGTCACAGCACATCGTTGCTGACCTGGTTTGTCCTGGAATCCGTCAGTCACACATTTCGGAAGCTTCAGTAAACTGGATGGGAGCATATTACTGCGTACATGGCAGCAGAGAGCGGACGAGGTAATGAGCTGTGCAGCAGTAAAAAGATACCAGATGTTCACCATTATTACCTTCACTGAGGGCAGCGGAGATTGAAGAATCAGGAGAAGGGTTGGGTAGTCTTGCATGGCAAATTGAATTTATCATTCATACTACAGCTTTTGCTTTAATAATGAAACTTTTTCTGGTTTAGGTCATCGTGTGCAATGCTGCAAATCAATGAGCAGCATTTTTATGACTCTTTTAGGAATGTGATGAGGTACCTTGATATATGAGATGTTCTTTCCCTGAATTCAAGCCAAAACTCAACATTCCCATCTGGTTATTTTACCCTCCATAATGTTCCATAAATGTTCAGCAAGAGCATTTCTCCGTTATGAAATATGTAGATATGGTTGTAAACATTACATACTGTATGACATAACATCCTACATGAGAGTAAATCTTGGCAATAATTATCTTCTGCCCCCCTTCCTCTGTGGAATATAAAATACACCTGAGCACAAAGCAAGCATTCCTAATTAGTTTGTCCAACGTCCCCCTGTCCAAAGCTTTGATTTAAAGGACAAGTTCACCCAAAAGAGAAAATGTAGTCATCACCTTTGCCGATGAAAGTTGGATTAAGTTGTGTAGCCCACAAAAACATTTACAGAGCTTCACAGTAACACACAAAATGGCTCCATACAGCTCACATGGCATAATTGGGTGATCTTCAGTGATTTAGAGACGCATATTTATGCCTTTTTTAAGCCGAAACCATTTAGCTGCTAAGCTAAGAGTGTTAGCAAGCACCTTGTCTAAAGTGGATGCACAAGCTCCATGCATCAAGAAGGTAAATTGTTTTGGGATCTCAAGGCTTCCACAGAAGAGGATTGTATGGATCTGCTAGTCAGATCAAGTGAAGTTTGGAGAGAGAAGAAAGAGAACATTAAATACCCCAACCCACTTGTTAGAATTTACATTGGCAATTTATGCTTCTGCAAAACACAGATATGTTGAAACTTTACATTTGTTGAGGTTCATTTTTCAATTTCATGTTGTCACTACGTGCAACACAAAGCAAAGGGCCACAGGTGGGAATCAAAACTGGGCCACTGCTGAGGACTCAGCCTCAATACTTGGACTGCACGCTCAGATGAGCTACCAGGGTGCCCTGGTTTTGGTCTTTTGATGTGATTTGTTGACAGTGAGAAGAAATCAGAATATCCCCAGACACATCACATCTGAATCATCCCTATACACACCCATGACTGCAAAATATACAATTCCAACCCCACATCATCATCATCTTCATCATCAGTTTGCTTATCAGTTTGATCTTACTGGCCGTCGGTGGAATGACGTGGCTGTACTTTTGTACCACACAAGGTTCCATTTGAGGTATGCAGGGAAGGGAACGAGGGAATTGGCCGCTCTTTCATTGCTCCAGTTGTATTTTAAAGATTCATCATTCGATCTGTGAAAAGAACAAAATGGACGCTGACACACTGTGATGTTCCCTGGTTCCCATTAATGTCAGCGCCACGGAGCTGTCATGTGTCAGAGTGACTTTGGTGCTGGACTCGAATTACAAAAGACAGTGTCCCACAGGATCGACAGCGGTGCTGTCAGTGATCTGAGTGGCTGTTACAAGCTGATTGTGTTTGACTTGTTTGATGCATGTGATTGTCAGGGAACATATAAATGTGGCTCCCAACTGAACGCCTTACATTTGATCCATTCAGGAGAAAAGAGTTATCATGTATGTTTATGCTGTCGTAAAGGGCAGCCGAATTCAAACTGTGCCGTCTATCAGCTTGTCAGGGTTGCGTGTCTTTTCTCTGGTTTGCAGCGTGCGCTGTAGCAGGATTGTATGTTGGCATGTCTGTGTGTTTGTGCAGCCTAGATTCTCCTCTAGCACAGAGTGTATTTATAGAACAACCCCCTCAAATCCCAACCATAGCAAAGTTGCCTGCACAGACACACAGGCAATATGCTTCCCAACAATGTTCTCTGTGGCAGTAAAAGCAGTGCTTTGAAACGGCAAACAGAGGAGGAAAACAGTATGGGTTCTTTTTTTTTTTTTTACTCTTTGGAAAACTGATGAGATGTTATTGTTGTATAGGCATTTTTATGGAAGAGGGTCAAAAAAATCTAAATTAAATCAAGGACAGAGTACAAAAATCCACTGCAATGATTGATTTTAAATGTACATACATTCGACTGTATATCATTACCTCCAACAACAAGGTTATGTTTTCACTCATGTCTGAAACCTGAAGGAGGACGAGTCTCAGCCCCGACTAGATGCCAGGGATTTTTTTCTCACTTTCTTCAACATCGGGAGGCGCTTTTGACATTTTTGTTGGAAATTCTCAGGCTCGGAGAAGAGCTCTTTTTGACAGCAAAGTGATTAATCAGTCTAGCTCTAGAGACATTTAACTACATTTATTTATTGATATGTTTATTTTATAATTAGGAATATATTCTGTTTCATACCAAAAATAGCTTCAATTGATCAAAGCTGGCTCAGACTTAAAAGGGAGCCCTGCAACACACACACCCCCACACACACGCACACTATGCTAAATCTCTTATGCTCACATACCGTAATGTTGTTACATGTCATATACCAGAGTAGTCAACCTCTTATACATCCATTCTGTTCCTCCGTGTGCTTCTCTCGCTCATTTCTTTTCTCACCATTTCCGTCTTTCACACACACACACACACACCCACACACACACACACAGACACACCCTCGTTCCTTATCAGTCACACCGTGCTCATTGCAGAGCCCCGGGGCGATAAGCCTGAGCGTGAACGGTGTGTGAGAAACCCCCACCTCTCTCCTCTTGAGCTCCTTACATAACACATAACCACCCAGTCCTCCAGGGGTTGCCAGCAACACACCACAAGAGTGTGTGTGTGTGTGTGTGTGTACGTGTGTGTATATAGTGTTCTCCACCTTACTGAAATCCACAGGACTTGAAGTGGGGAGGAAACACACATGCTGTAAGGCTCGATGATAAACAGCGTGACCCCATGTTTTATTCACATGAATGCATGATGGGTTTTAACTGACGGAGCACTTTTCATTAGATGCTCAATCACAGAAGCACATATCTGTCCACGCTGTTATTTTTCCGTCACGCGGCATTTTGACAGAATATTAACGAGTCGCCGAACCCCCACACATCCTGGGAATCATTATTATATGAGGAAAGTGCCCACGTGAGGAACAGCTCTGACACGTTACACCATTAACCATGAAATTATACACACAAGCATGTAAAGAGTGTGACTGCAGACGGTGATCTCCAAGCCGGTATATTCAAACGTGCTCTGCATTTGCGTATTTTTAGCCCGTATAATGAATGCAGGCTTGTCAGTGAGATAAAATGAGGTTTAATATTCTAGATGGAAAGTCATCTGTTGTTTGGCCGTCCTCATTACTTCCAGGTCTTGAATCCAAATGCTGCGAGGGGAAAGGGTGGTCTGCCCTCTGTCGTGACTCATTTAAATGCTAAGGATGCTTTTCTCCCCTCATCCCTTTCATTTTTTACTCTCATTTCTCTCACTTCCTCAATTTCGCCAACCCTTTTTTTTCATTTTACTATCTCATTATTTCCTCTCTCTCCCTCTCTTTCCACCTACAGTCCAATTTTTGTCCTGCCTCGCCACCTCTTTTTTCTTCCCGCTCACGCAGCTGCATCTCATCCTCCTGTGCTCAGATCCCCAACATCAGTTGGAAAGTAAAAATCACCTCCGCCACCTTCAGCAGACATGTTTGCCTTCTACCGTACACCATCCGCAGGGATTTAAAGTGATAAACAGCACACTGAAAATAGAAATCGACTGTACCATTGCATGTGAATTGATGAAGCTGTACTTGACGAACTATTCTGCGTTTGTGTAATGAAGCATGCTAATGAAGCTCGCTCTCAGGGCAGCGCGAAAAACTCCATTCCTGTCAAAACCAATTTCCGCTCAACTGCAGAGGTCAATTAAAGGCCAAATCAGAGTTTGTCTGTAGCTTTGGGAAGTAACAGACCTAAAGTGTCCTCTGCAGTCAGTGTCGCGGCTAAATCAGCGCGAAGACATTTCTTAAAAACGAAAATTAGCTTCTTCATCAAATACATTCCTCGGGCTCAGCCCGTAATCCTGATGGCTTAGCAATTAATCAAGTTTCACTTGCATTCACACTGCCTTGGAAGGAAATCGTCCCTTTTGTCTGATATGTAAGCTGTCTGCTGTTGTACCACATACGAACAAGACAGATGGCGAGGCGGCATAATCTGGCGTTTTCTACTGGCGCGCGTGGAGGCCAGAAGGCGTGTGGGTGCATGTGACTTTGGAGGTACAGGCGCTCACAGAGGCTCCATAGTGTTAGCAACCCAGACTAAGGTGTACATCAGGCAAACTCTGAAACCTTCACAGTTTTAGGTTACCTGCACTGCCAGAAAGTGGGACGATAAAAACAGGCCACAGGCTCTGGGTCAGTGGGAAAAAAAGATGCTGCACATCCTGCAGGACTCTGCTGCCTCCAGCGTCACTCCACCAATCAGCTGCTGATTCACACACGAGGTCATCGGGTGAAATAGTCAGGCTCTTTGTCTGTCACTCATCTGACCAGGCAATAACAAGTAAAAAGAACAAAATGTTAGTCTGAAATTGTAAATATTGTTATTGATAGCCACAATATCTGCTCTGAGGACACATAGAGTTAATCTACTTAACAAAACTATTTTGTATTTACTCTCTGAGATGAGTCCAAACTTTCTCAGGTCAGTCTAAGTCATCTTTTGTGTTCCTGACAGCAGCCGATTGATGACATTTGTTAACGTCTGCGTCTGCAGTGGTGCCCGGAGGGTCATGTGCAATAAAAGTAGGACAGTGCTAAAAGTAAAGGTAAAGTGACCACAGAGGATTTCACTTTAAAAAAAAAAAAGGAGCCGGAAAATGACGGACAGAGCATCAAGACCTAACCAGAGGACAGAAGTGAAATTACCAATCTCACCAGAGACAAAACGCTTGAGTGAGTTTGGAAAGGTCACTGTATCCTGTCTGGAGCTTGTTATGATCCAGACAGAGGCATGTCTTGTAGACATTATTAGCACTGGAAAAACAGTGATTGCTCTGATTAATGGGTAGCGATCTCATCCAAAGCTATGTCATGGAACGGATAAATAGTTTCTGAAGCTGCACCATATAGATGTGCATCATACGTGTGGCTCTTGATTTCACTCAGAGGAACTACCACTCATATCACAGGCAGAAATAAAGACTCAATAACATAATTTATCATCTGTAGCAATCTAGCTATGTAATTATTGTTAGCTCAGTAGTATTGGCTCAAAAGTCTGTGTCCATTTGGAAACTATAAAGGCCTTAACTATGCACTCAGTGGCTACATAACACATATTGTGCTGAAAGACAGAAGCTGCAGCATCAACCAGGTAAATCTTCGGCTGATGCCCAGTGTAGAAGAAACGGAGACAAAGAGTAGAACTGTTTACACACAGTACAGTATGACAACAGTAAGAGACTGTTCCAACATAACATGTTGAATTTATGTAGCTTATAATATAATTCAGTGGAAACGCTATAAACGCTTAGCCAGGTAGTAAACATAGACTGTTTATGGTCATAATCAAGTTAGCCGGACATGCTGCTGTTTGCAGTTTGTGTTAGAACCGATAGACACAAAATGTAATCCATCCCTTACACTTGAGCTCAGGTTATTTTGTTTTTCTAAAGGATTAAAACAAGAAATCACCCGAAATTACTCGATTAACCCTCACACAAGAGTTTATGGTTTGTCAGCAGGATTATACAGACACTATTCAACTGATTTAAACAAAACTTGGATGGGTGGAGGATGGGTCTCGGCCCAGAATACACCACATTAACTTTTGGAGCCGATCTGGATAAAGGGATGGATCCAGGAATTTTTTTCTCACTCTCAACATTGTGAGACAGGTGTTCTTTGAGATTTTCCTTAATTGAAAGATCTGGATGAAAAAAATCTGGAGTATGTAGGTGGCTGGTAGTGAGTAAAATCTGATGCTGATCTGAAGGAAAATACGGATCTAAAAATGTGGATGAGGCTTAATGATGTTAAAGAGGACTGTTGAGCCTTGGCAGAGGTATGCACTCTACTGAATTTTATATATATATATATATATATATATATATATATATATATATAGATATATATATATATATATATATATATATATATATATATATATATATATATATATATATATAAAATTCAGACCTGTGTATTAGATTTAATGTACAGTACATCAACCATATTTAACTGTACTGTTAAGCCTTATAAATCCCCGTACAGTTGTGTGGTGATTCACTGCCTCAGTATGCGATGGAGTACCTCAGCATGGCAGCTTCCCACATCAGATAAAACACTTAAACAATTACTGTCTTATCTGCTGTGGTGGGAGAGGAGCTTGTGGCCTCATTATGACCAGATTAGAGAGAGGAACAGAGCCCAGTCCCACTCAGTCTTCGCTCCTGATCGTCGGTCCATCGGGCCCTCAGGTGACACTAACCACATTACAGTCCTCATAGATCCAGACGCAATGATAGTCCAACATAACCGGCTGGGACTCACCAGACTCCCATGAAACGTCTCACACTCTCTACCACTTTTATTAATGCTCTAAGATAAAATAATGTTCGCAACAGGGAAGATGTTGTGATTTCATTCTTGAACACCACAGCAATGTCCACATACGAATAGTAAAATATTAGTATGAAGCGCTCACTTATTAAGCTTTAGTAAAGTGGATTGGAGCTGTGTCAGTAACAGCTGTATTAAAAGACAACAGACTATAAGAAGTTTGAACATTGAAACAATGACTAAAACAATAAAATTAATCAACTAACAGACACAATGACATTGAAAAAATAGTATTACAGCAGTGTAGCAGTATTTACAGAGAAGTAATGAAGAGCCAAATAAAACTAAAAGCTGTTTTAGGAGATGACACTGATTTTTTTTTTTTTTTTATTTTGCTCCCACTTCTCCTCCTCATGCTTCTTTCTCTCTCTGTCACTCTCTTTCATGTGCAGACGATGTGAAAAGACACTCAGATATTCAACAATGGCGTTTGAAAGAATGATGAAATCTTAATGCTGTCTTTGTGCTGTCACGCACACTATCTCTCTCTCCATTTCTCACTTTGTCTTTTTTTATTTCTCTGGCCTGTTCTTCCACTCACTGCGTTCATCTCTGACTCTCTTCCTCTGCAGGGCAGTGAAGGCCGGCTGTTTGTGTTGCAGGCAACTAGTGCTCTCCGTTCTAGCATGCCCTTACATTTCTTCTGGTGTTTTTCTCCCTCTCCACACCAGAGCTAGATTGGAGTTGTCATTGGCTGTCTGAATGTGCTCTGACAGCTGTTGACAAGCCCAGTGGCGCCATTATTTATCTAATCAACAAGCATGCCGCTTTAGCATTTAGCACTGAGGTACATCTGTGTTGTCCTTACGTAAACTCCATCACAGGCTATTGTGATATAATGTACCACAGGCCTGACATTGTCATGATGGACATCACTGGGAAGAAATGAAAATATAAAAAGTTAATTTCCAACTGACTTTTGCTGAATTGCAAGTCAAAATATTCAAACAGTGGATGGCTCTTAGCAGCACTGCTCTACAGATTACAATGTCTGTGGTTGGTGGTCCACTTAATACTGAAATGTGTCAATGACGATTGAGTGGATTGCTATAAAACTTTCGTACATGAGGACAAATCTTAATGAGTTTACATGATCTTTTAACTTTTTCTTTGGCACCACCAGCAGGTCAAAGTCTTCGCTTATAGAAGGAAAAAAATCCCTCAATTTTTTGGTTGAATTAGCAAAGACAATAAATGATACTTCTCAAATGGTTTAGGTGTGAGAAACTCTACATCACAGTATTTTCCACAGTATTTTCTGCAGAAGTTGTCGAATATGATATAATTTTCTGTTTTCTTCTCCTCTGTCATTTCCCCTCCCTCTCTGTGCAGACCATGCTGACTGCCATCTCGATGAGTGCCATCGCTACCAATGGAGTAGTGCCAGGTGGGTGAGCAGACGCTGGCACCACACAGTCATCACTGTTTGAGTCTGTCCGCTTCTAAATTTCTCTTTTCTACTGATTGCTTTTGGCACATTACACCCAGCGCAGCTTGATATCCCCAGAAACATTTAAAGCTTTAGTCTGGGATCTTGTGCACTTTAAACTCGTCGCCGCACAACGTTATTTACACAAAATAAAACGTCCGCCAACTGCCCGACATGTTAAACCAAATGTATGTGTTTGTATCTGTATGCAGACACATTAATGCACACGTTATGTGCCGTAGCTATATTTTATAATGTGAGTTTATGCAGTAATGATGGCCTGCGTCTTACCAGTTGGTGTGTGTACAGCAGGGGTCAGAGCAAATTACAGGCTTGTGGTGAAGTGTGGAAGTGTATGCCAATTATAACTGTCTCTGATATAACTGGTACCAGCCTTTATGCTGCTGCGGAGTGCTGATTAAGGTCTATTTATTTATGTTCAGTTAATTCATTTGCACTGTTAGGAAATACAAACACTGTTTAAAAAAAAAAAAAAGATGAGTCACAAGAACCGCACAACTAAACTAACAGCTGTTGCAAAGCAACAGTCACACAGATACCTTATAAGTTGATCAATATGAATATGAAATAATAGTTAAAATGGTTATTGCTTCACAAACCTGATATCCTACTTTATTTTGTTAGAAATGTAATAATAATAATAAATAAGAATTTTGGCTGATCATTCCACAATTGTTTAATCATCTGGCATTATTTACAGCTCTGGAAACATGATTGCCATTGTCAACATTTTTTATATTATCTGGCACAAAGATAAATGAACTGACATTATTTATGATTATTTTTCAGCCGCAAGTGGTAAAAAAATTAAAGGCATGGGTTAATATGAAAATGTCATGTCGCGATGGACCTGTCAAACATAAATGTGGTTCATACTATTAGTACAATAATAATCAAGATTGTTTTTTAAAATTTAATTTAAAACTAAATTGTCACTAAAAGTTAATTAGTAATCGTAAATCATAAAGTCTTCCTGTTCAATAAAAGGATAAATAAATGATGGTAACCTCATCTCCCTGCCGTGTTTCACTTTGGAATCCACAGTATTGACACGTAGCTGAAAGGTGCAATATGTAAGAATTTATGTTTAACATGTTCAAAAAACAACCAAATAAAAAAATAACAGTGATGGCATTATGTCAAAGATGTCTTTGTGTTGTAGAGCTATCTACTGATGTTAGCATGCTTACCAGCTAACCTTGACAGCTAGCTCCGTGGTTAACTGAGCTAACAGCAGCTACATTTAGCAGCAGTTAGTAGGTCAGTTCTTAAATATTGCAGCTGTAGCTTTTTATTTTTTTAATTATTTTTTTATGGGGGATAGGATGTGTAAGCCATGTCTTCAGCCACAAGTTTAGGTAATTCAAATTAAATGAGCGGACCAATGAAGGACTGTACAACAGCAAGCTAACCAGCATTGTTCATTTGAGAACTTAAATGAGTATCCCAATAATGAAAATTCACCATAATCAACTTATTGTTTAATGCAATTCATGATAAGATCTTTTATCGTCCCATCTCGACTCAAATCTCAAACTTAAATCAAACGAGTTGGTTTGTGTCTCATAAATAATGTAAAGTTATGTGCAGAGAACACGTAATTTATTTAGATTCATGTACTTAAGAAGTAATGAAAAAACACCTTGAGAGATTCATAGAGTTGCACATTAAAACATATTTCTGTTAACATGGTTGTGTTTGTGTGTAGCTGGAGGCTCCTACTACATGATATCCCGCTCCCTGGGCCCTGAGTTCGGGGGAGCAGTGGGGATCTGTTTCTACCTGGGGACAACCTTCGCTGGAGCCATGTACATCCTGGGGGCCATTGAGCTCCTCCTGGTGAGAAATATCCTTTTTATTTCTGTATCATTCTCTTACCTTCATCATCAGGGTGTCTGCTTTATCATTTTTTTAACGGTATAATTTTTCGCCATTGAAAGTATTTACAGCGTGAGCATTAGCATAGATTAGCATAGGATTAGCATTGAACTGCCAGTGTGGAGTGGAGCCCGGATCGTGGGACTCATCCTGCAAATTACTCAACCCTGATAACAAAATAAAGATATGAAACAGTACATTTCTCTGCAGGTGCACAGCCTATCTCTCACCACAGATTTATTCTGAGACCCGACTTAATAATGGGTGGAAAAATTTGACAACATTTCCAGAACAGCTGCCAAGTTTTCTCAGACTGTAAATTAGACACAAAGACCAATGACAGCGCAGTGAGTGGGTTCACGTTGATGTGCGTAAAGTAGAGGACTGTCAATTGTCTCTTTTGTTTAGCCTACTTGCAATTTCAAGCTAATTCATCTGTGGCATTGAAAGGGAAAATGATGGGATAGCTTTGCCAGGTTAGTAGAGGATGACCACTCAAATCACAGCGTTTCCTTCCCTGTAGTAAACTCTGCAACATCATACTTGCCAGAGTGGGAACAAGGACACAAAAGCTGCTCTTGAGAGGAAGGCGATGTCACTGTGCAGCCACTGAATATGACCTCTTGATCAAATTATGTCAGTAATACATAAAAGATTTGGTTCCACCGCCGCTCCGGTCCAGGAAAAATTGGTGCCAATGTTGGAAATGGTTCAGTGATATGAGGCAACGAGCCAAACAAAACCAGAAGCACTGAAGCATTCAAAAACCCAATCACTGGTGTCCGCTGAGGATACAGTTAATCTTTCTGTCTTCTTCTCTCTCATTTAACCCAGAAAGAGTGTTATTGATATTTAAGTGTCTTTTTGAGACTTGGCCTATTTTTCTAATCAGACTGGGATACCATTTTGTTTTGCGCGTTATTATTCAATCTGGCATTAACTTAATGTTAGCCAGTTTCTGGTTGGGAGCAGGGATATTTTATTAGTTTATTTAGTTTATAGCAATTAGAGGTTTTAGGACATAAATGTTCTCGCCACATTAGATGAGAAGTTTGATAAAAGTTCTAACGTAAATTAGTTCTTTAAAAGTGCTGAGGTGGATTTTGTTACCTTTGAACTGAGCTATGCTAGCTTCTCCTTCCTGTTTCCATTCTCTATGCTAGGCTACGTAGAGGACAGTTGCCCCTGTGTTGCTAGACCAGGAGGAGGACAAGGGAGATTTGATTAAACACTTTTTTTTGCCACCTAATGTTCGAACACACACCTCTGACCCGTGATATCACTCTGCTAACTCATATGACTCACTGGTGTCATTTGCATCGAGGACGCTGAGGACGTGTCTCCATCACCTTTTGAAATGAAAAGTTTTGCCCCAGCAATTTTTTTGAAGCATAATGTGTCTTAAAGAAATCAAATGAAATCAGACTAAATTAATTTTGATGTGCTATAATGCTATTTTTTTCCTGCCATAATTATCTACTCTGACCTCATTAAAAAAAGGTTTTTTCATCAGAGCCCACCACTTTCAACAACAAAAAAAGTGATGCCCTGGCTACAAGTCATGAACCAAGGGTCGGGTGCAGTTTAATATTATGGGCACATTTTATCAGATAAATGTATTTACGACTCTCCAACTTCAAGTGCAAGTCATTAAAATATTGTAATGTTTTAGAAGAAGACAAAACAGGATTTTTGACATGAAAATGAAATGAGTTTTTTTTTACATGTGTTTTTTGCATTAATCAACAGCTCAAGAGAGCTAGCATTTTTTTTTTGTTTCACTCTCTCTTTAATGTTTTTTTTTTTTATCAACGTCTAATAGAGCAGAATATCATCCAGGAAGAGGTTTTGATGTCTCTGTTCTCCTTGACAGCAAACTGCTGTGCTGTTTGATTGTCGCAGTCACTGACACTTCAGTCCAGTGGAATTAACGGTGAATTGGCAAACGTGAAAAGAGAAAACCTGCGTCTTCTAACGAGCGTCGCTCTGTGCCACATGAGTTCCTCTCCTTCAGTTGATTTTCCTCCTCACTGTGCTTTGAAGCTATTTTTTCCCCAAGATGTGTGTTCTTCGCCGTGAATTCTGATCGGCTGATGAAATGCAGGGATCTTTCATCTCGATCTTCATTCCTCTCCTCCTCCTCCTCCTCCTCCTCCTCCTCGTCCTCTGCCTTTTTATTCCACTTTCCTTCCACTGCAGTCCCCCATGCTGCATGGGCTATTGGGTAATTATGCAAATAACTGCATTAGCGAGCGATCAAGATACTGGCGGAGTAACAAGACCATTCCTTGAAACAGCTCGCATCACTTTGGTCCACTGTTATCAACATAGTGTGTTTTCTTATTCTTCCGTTATTCTCCTCCAGGATGCCTCTAATGGGTATGCAGAGTTTGATCATGCCTGGAGGTTAATTCTGTCTTCTGGGTCAAAGCTGGCTTAGTTTCCATTGTAAAATAACAATCCCTGCAGAATTGTAAGGATCTTGAGAAGGCTGATTTGAATATGTTTCATCCTTCCACCCGAGCCAAGAACACAAACTGATGCTGCTATTTTGGGAAGCATGAACAGTTCACAGTGGAGCAGGAGATTTGTTTGCCTAGTGATACGCCGTTCTTAGCATCAGATCACTTTCTCCAGCCGAATGACCGTAATGAGCCATGACTCCCTGCGTTTTTCTTCTCAGTTTTATTCCCCCTTCATGGTGATTTAACTGTTTTGGGTAGAAACCAAATGATCATTTGACAGAAAAAGAGAGATTCCCACGTTATGTAACAGCTCCGCCATGAATCATCTAAAGCCGATGACAGATACTGACAGGCTAATTAGGGGTTTACCGTTTTATATATGATGGGACTATTCTTAGATTGACCCGTAGTAAAAGTGTAATAATGGCAGTTAATTTCGAATATTAATACCATGCTCGGGCTCTTTAATTAAGCTGAATTAAAATAGCAGAGCAGAATTATGTGTGCTGCTTGGAGCTCCAGTAGAGGTCTGTTAATGTGAGCATCACATGTTTTCACACTTCACAGAGTTGTCCTCCCCACTCACCTCATGCTTTTCTCACCTCTCTTTTTATTATATTTCGCCTTTTTTTTTTTTTTTTCTTCTTTAGCCACGGTGAAATTTATTAAATTCAGCAGTAAACAATGAGCTAGAGGAGCAGGCTTGTGACCCGAAATCTGCCAGTTTAAATCCCCAGACAGGCCGGGGAGAAGTGAGGAGGGAAAGTGGATGAGTAACACTCCCCGAACAACTACCACTAAGATGCCCTTGAGCTACACTGAGATTGTATGGAACTTTTTATGAGAAAAATACAGCTGTGCTTCGCCTGGATGTATACAGGGGGAAAGCAAATAATAACATAACCCCTGTTCTTCAGATCTACATAGCGCCCAAGGCGGCCATCTTTCCCCTGGAGGGCCTGGAGGGTGCCGAGGCAGAGGCCGCTCTGCTGAACAACATGCGCGTGTACGGCACCATCCTACTGACCTCCATGGCCACGGTGGTCTTTGTCGGCGTGAAGTACGTCAACAAGCTGGCCCTGGTGTTCCTGGCCTGCGTCATCCTCTCCATCCTGGCCGTCTACGCAGGGGTCATCAAGACCGCTGTGGAACCTCCAGTATTCCCGTGAGTGTCTACATAATATAACTATTTTCTTTGACTTTCCTCCTTACTTTGCAACTCTCTGGTTAATCCATCAAGTGTCTGGACTATACTACAAACTGGAGTCTCTGTTGACACTGACAACAGAAAGATCCACATTATACACGCTCCTCTTCTCTCTGGAACGTCTATATTCTCACTGCGCTGCACTTTTATAAACTTCGGGGCTATTAATCAATGGCAGTTAAATGCATCTTTGGTGACAGCTCTGTCCTTCATTTCACACCTGGCTTTATGCGACTGGACATGAGTCTCGAGTGACCACTTGCGATTGGGCAACACATCTCTGTTCTGCCCAAATAAATGCGTACATCGCTCGGTCAAATAGACACAATCCGTTCTACACAAGGGCAGAAAGAAGTTAATGTTTGACATTGCCAGATTTATAAGAAGGTCTAAATTATTGCAAATTTTTCATAGAAATTATTTTATAAAGTTTATTGATCTTCTCCTGACCCAGGAACTCACAAAATGTAGTGATTTTTTTAAGGGAGTCTGGGGAATGTCGCTCCCTCTTCATCTCCTTGCTACTGTTGACTGTAGGTGCTGTGGCTGCTGAGATCTATAGTATGTTGGTGTTTATGTTTACGGTCTGCTGTTGTGCAAAATGTTTTAAAATCTTTGTAAATAGCTGCTAATAACTATCAAATTCAAATTTATCCTGTCCTTTCAAATTAAACTTGAATGTCATGCACCATTTTCAGACGTCCACGTCGTTCTCTAGATCGATCTCACAGCACCCAAAACTGTGACACAAAATACACCCACAGCCAGGCGGAGAAACACACCTGGGCACGTACAGTTCACATCTGATGTAGGAACGCAGGCACACAATTCTTCTCCCCCATTTGCCAATGATATTTCAGAACTGAGCAACTAAAGTACTGATTTATTGATCTGCAGGTCCCTTGAAGGTTTAAACTTTATTGTTTCAGCAGCCGTTAGCTAGAACCTGCTTTCCAGTGAAATATAGACATTAAAATGCTGATGAGTCAACAGTTATATATCCTAGAGGTCTACTTTTCAACCCCCTTTGGCACATTTTCAATCCAGACGTCTAGACCTGTTTTGACCTGCAAAAAATCACTAAATCAATGCTTCCCGGGGAGATGTTGTTGAGGCAAAAGTTTGAAACCAGCTGAATTCTCTGACAGAGTGCTCTAGTGTTTACTTTTTTATCGCCGTATTTACTATTTAGATTTGCAGGGCTGCTGTAGTGCTGAATGGATTCAAATCAAATTGCAGGCATGCCTTGACATTTTGTGATTGAATATACTGGATCATTACTAAAGAAGTCAGAACACCAAACACGCAGATATAGGTTAGACGCTACAACAACGCTGACATTTTGTGCTTTTTCTTTATCTGCAGAGTATGCATCTTGGGCAACCGTACTTTGGTGTGGAAGACGTTTGATGTCTGTGCCAAGACCGTTGAGACGGCTAACGGGACAGTCACCACCCAGCTGTGGCGCATGTTTTGTGACTCAGCGCTCCTCAACGCCACCTGCGACAAATACTTCGCAGCCAACAATGTGACTGAGATCCAGGGCATCCCAGGGGTCACCAGCGGGATCTTGGCAGGTTGGTTCATTCAGACATCCACACATCTATGTCAGCAATTATCTCCTGAAAGGGAAAAAATAGATTTTTATAAAACAGATTATGGAAGAAGTAAAGTCGCAATTACTACAGCAGGGTTAGGCTAACAGTAATATATTTCACAGTACTTTACCACTAGAAATATGGCAGATTATCAAGTTTTATCTGTTCTTGTCTGTTCTGTGGTAACCAGTGTCTAATCACTTCCTAATGTCTTCAGTTAAACTTACCATGCAGACACTGATTAACTGCATTTTTTCACAGTTTTAATGGCGTCACCACCAGATGTGGTACACAGATTGGAGGCCAGATTCCTCTATTGTATGTCCCTGATATACTTTGTTCTGATCACATACATTAGGATAATTGATGCACTGAACTGGATCGGAAGAATGTTAAGTTTCATGTGTAGCATTTAATTTCACAATTTTAAGTCATTTAGTAGTTTCCATTATGCATTTGATGTAGTGCAATTCTCACTTTTTTCTGGACTTGGAAAAACAGATTCTAGCCTCTCACTCTGCAGCTGAACCTCTTGATTGTGGGGCTGAAAGTCTTTCCTAGATTGTACAAAATGACAAAGCTTCAGCAAGACAAAGCGGAAGAAAGTAACCCGTGCTGACTGTAACAGCCCTAAGGCAACAGATAGCCCAGAGCTAGCCTAACCTTGTTTCTCTCTAGCAGTTATTACAGTTATATCTGCGCTTTTTGTTGAGGATCCCTGTTTATATAGAGCCTAAAAAAATTACTCACACCTCTTGGAAACATTCATGTTTTATTGACTCAATGTGGCTTTTTTTTAATTTAAACAGAAAAAGGACCCTCAAACATCAAAGTTAATCAATGACTTCTGAAACCAGGGCTGCAGTTTAATTACAACTGGTTTTGCCAGTTATATTTCAATTAAATGGAGTTACTTCTTGTGAAAATATGTATTTTGTATTCCATAACAGTAATTGATTTAGAACGCTGTGTAGAGATCTGTTTTCACTTTGTCACTGAAGGTTCTCTGTTAAGTGCCCACAAAAGAAACTTTAAATCTACTTGTATTCGTTTTTGTCTTTTTTCTACAGAATATCTTCCAAAAGTTAAACAGCTGGTCTTAAATTTAGAGAAATTGCAAACTGAAAATATGTAAACTGGTTGGCAGTCTGGAATGAGAGCATGTTTGTGTCCTTTCTAATATGCAGCATTCACCCAGTTCTTCCCTTCCTCCCTGTCACCCTACAGAGAACCTGTTTGGGACCTACTACGAGAAAGGGGATCTGATTGCCAGAAATGACATGGACTCTGTGGAGGACCCTGACGACCCTCTGACCAGCGCAAACCGCTACGTGTTGGCCGACATCACCAGCTTCTTCACGCTGCTGGTCGGCATCTACTTCCCCTCCGTGACAGGTGAAAATCTTTGTTTCTTTCTCAGCTGGTGTGTGATTACTGGGATTTCTATTCATCTAACATTTGCACTGTTGGCACTCAAAAGTTCTATCCATGTAAAGGAAGTGAGTGATATTGTGTTTGTGTAAATCTCCATGACCTTGATCACGTCTGCTTCTTGACTATCTGCTCAGGGATCATGGCTGGCTCCAACCGCTCTGGAGACCTGCGTGATGCCCAGAAGTCAATCCCCATTGGAACCATTGCAGCCATCACCACCACCTCCACTGTCTGTATCCTCTTTCTACTGCCCCCTGCAGGATATCAAGGGTCACTGCACAGACTAATTGCAAAAAAGAATATTTTTCTTTACAAGTTTTAAATATTTGAAAGCCAGAAGTGAGTCAAATATAAAAACCTGATCAGCCAAGTGAGGACAGTATAACTAAGATCTACTTCACAGGGTTTTTTATGTCACACAAATCTCTGGTCAGACATCCACTCAAGTTGTATTTTAATCTCTGTGATGATATGTGACACCACTGGTCCAATGTTGACAGGACTTGAAGGGATGATGCTCTGTGGGGCTTTGCTCTGCTGCAACAAAAAGCACACTGATTGGCCTGCAGGGAGCACCATAATTAAAGGTCAATGTTTTCAACTGAGAAAGGCCATAACCGCTACAATACCAGTCTGATTCTGATGAGGGGCATCGCATTGTGTGTCCAATCCGCGGCCCGTTTTATTTTTCCTCTTCAATATCGTTGAAATGAGGGCATGTCCTCAACAGTCCCTCAAAATTCAAAGGTTGAATGAAGGTATAATTTATGGGAAATGAGGCTGACTGTCTTTTGTTGAATCACAGTGGCAACTGAATCAGTTTGGTGTCACAGGGTCAATGTGAGATTTTTTCCTCTTCAGAGGTTCTTTAGACATGTTTTTTTGAATTTCTTCTAATGTGAAAATATTAAACCAATTTTAAAATGCTAGCATTATTTTGGCACATAGTAATGTAAAACAAAAGGTTAATGAGTATAAGAAAAGAAAAATTGTTGTGCATCTCTCCGCTCAACTAACAAAGAGCAACAACAGCTAACGTTAGTTAAGAAATGGATTCTGCAAACAAAAACAAACGACCGGCATCCAGCGCAACACAAAAGTTCCACCGAGCCCCTTTAAATGCCTTCCATGTATCTCAGAGTAATCAGCTCAGGGTCTAAACAAATGTGATTAGGACGTCTAATCGCATCATTGGGCTGCCTATGCAATCATGAGTTAATAAAGCAGAGGGATATTACTTACAATGTCACTGGTCTCTGAGATATTATCCTAAACAAAATCAATAGATGTGTTTTCTCGGCAAATGTAGTCATGTAATCAATAAGTTTATCTTAAAAGGGAGAGGTTTATGAAGTCCTGTCAGGTCTCGTCAAAGGAACAGCCATGCCTGCAAATGTTTTCATAGAGCTTTCATTTAAGAAATGCCTTTACTTTCCTGATCTTTAACTGCTCAGACATGTCCAGTGTGTTTCTGTTTGGTGCCTGCATCGAGGGGGTGGTCCTCAGGGACAAGTAAGTCCATCCTTGCCCACTGAAACAAACATCTCTGTAATAAAAACTGAAAAACCTTTGATATTATGTGATATATAACATAATATAGTACTCAGGATTTCATGTGTTCTGAAGTGGTAATCAGCCTTTTCCCGTCTCCTTAAGGTTCGGAGAAGGAGTCCACGGGAACTTGGTGATCGGCACGTTGGCTTGGCCGTCACCGTGGGTGATTGTGATTGGCTCCTTCTTCTCCACCTGCGGGGCGGGGCTTCAGAGTCTGACAGGAGCTCCTCGTCTCATGCAGGCCATCGCCAAGGACGGCATTGTGCCCGCCCTTCGGGTCAGTCTGTCTGCTTATTCACACTCATAATGTTCCCTTCCTTACATACTGGGTGCAAAGAAGCACAAGCTCTTAAAAAGCGGCGGTGTTAAAATGTTTCCGTGTCGTCTCTGCAGATCTTTGGCCATGGAAAGGCCAACGGAGAGCCCACATGGTCCCTCCTGCTGACAGCTTGTATCTGCGAGAGCGGCATCCTTATCGCTTCCCTCGATGCAGTGGCTCCCATCCTCTCCATGTGAGAACTGCAACAAACTCTCTAAATCACTGCCATTTCTCAAGAACCAACAGTGGGAGATTTCAGAGCAGCCAGTCCCCTGCTATTCCTTAAACGACGGAAAATGCCAAATTTTATGGGCTCAGGATTTAGCTCATCACACAAAAGGGCAGACCGCTTTTCTGCTTTGTAATAATGCGTATAAATACCAGTGAATGTGACAGATATTAAGACGCTCCTGGGGTTGCATTCAGGCTGAAATGACTCTACTATCTCAAAGTCTAAACTGTATTTCTGTGTGTGTCCTGCAGGTTTTTCCTGATGTGCTACATGTTTGTGAACTTGGCCTGCGCTCTGCAGACGCTGCTGAGAACTCCAAACTGGAGACCTCGCTTCAAGTTCTACCACTGGTCAGTTCAGCAGCAACTAAAGAGTGAAAAAGCGGCTTTTTAAAATAAATGAATAAATCTCTCTGGGCCTCCGTCTGACTGTCTGTGTTGTTTTTGTCTCTGTTTATCTTTTTATCCATCTCCACAGGACTCTGTCCTTCCTGGGGATGAGCTTGTGTCTCACCCTCATGTTCCTCTGCTCCTGGTACTACGCCATCGTCGCCATGGTGATCGCCGGCTCTATCTACAAGTATATCGAGTTCGCAGGGTGAGTGGAGCGCAACCCCAGGAGAGATTCACGGTCTGCCTTTGGCTTTTGCTCTGTGTGTGTGTGTGTGTCTTTGAGTGTGTGTGTGTCTGTGAGTGTGTGTGTGTGTGTGTGTGTGTGGTTCAGAAAATACACCTGAGCTTCACACTCACTGAGCTTCACACTGGAGGGGCTTTGTTGTTAATATTAAAATAGCTTCACTATTTTTGCTGTCTTTAATTGAAATGGTACTGTGACCTCAGTGGGCTGAAACATCATGGCAAAAATAAACGACAAAAACTAATTTTGGTTTGGATTAAGTTCATAGATGCTCATTGTTAGAAGTCTGATCAGTCAGGGGCCCTCTGAGCTTTTTGGCTCCCGGTAGATCTGTGCAGTAATCCATCCATGCTCATAATGGAGCCACACGGACTGTTTAAGTGCAGTGGTTCCCTGTGGTGAGTGACATCATGTTAACTTGACATTTACCAGCGATGTCGAATCCTTAATCACATTGCGTTACGTCAGCAAAAAGTAGATTTTTTTTCAGTGCGTTGACTGTATCACTGTCACATTTAGAATTCAGAATCAAGCTGCAAAACTATTGTTTATGTTTTGACTGATAGAATTTCTACTGTCGCTTGTCTTTGTCACAGTGCGGAGAAAGAGTGGGGTGACGGGATACGAGGTCTGTCTCTGAGCGCGGCACGTTACGCCCTCATGCGGCTGGAGGAAGGTCCCCCACACACCAAGAACTGGAGGTACGACACATAATCACAACATCACACGTTATATTGTTTTATCGTGGCTTTAATTAACATAGTAATTAAAAACATGTCTGTTCATGTTGAGCCATTGTTTGGGTTAATGTGATACTCCTCATCACAGCTGTCAGACAACAAGTGCTGAATTCGTATTAACACGTCAGCCTGTCACGCTGTTTTTTTTCTTGTCTCTCTTTCCAACTAGGACTGTGATTTTGCCCACTCTGACATTTTTATCCTCACAACTGCTCTGCATTCGATTTCCTCTACTTTTGTTGTTCACTGTCTCTCCCGTCTATCTTCAGGCCCCAGCTGCTGGTGCTGGTTAGCACAGACGCAGAGCAGAACGTGGAGCAGCCTCGTCTGCTCTCTCTGACCAACCAGCTGAAGGCGGGCAAAGGTCTGACCATCGTTGGAACGGCTCTAGAGGGAAGCTTCCTGGCCAACTACGAACAGACCCAGCGTGCAGAGCAGGTAGGGAGCCGCAAAGAAGAGAAAGCTCTTACAAATTCTGTTCTTTTGTTTTATTGAATTGAGCTGACAATTGAGCTGACACAGAGAGTACGACTGATATATTGGCCTATAACAGTTACATTGGTATCAGCGTATAAGTTGTTCAATATGTGCTGAAAACTTTTTTTTTACCAAATATAGTGCATCAATTTATGATTTTGATGATGAATTTGTTTCCTGTTTCGGTGCAGTTGACGTATTGTTAAACTTTAAATACCCCTCCTCCATTACATTACACCCTTGTCACATGTATTTGATAACCACAACTGAAAGATCATTGAGGTTTTAATGATACATTTTGTGTTTATAAGCTTATCGGCCAACACACTGACAATCGTTAATTTTTTGACTCTCTAATGTCAGTATGTCTGCAGGTACATACAGATATCCACTTGTTCTCCGCACCTTGGTAACAGTTACCCTGTCTTGCCTTTCTAGGCGCTCCGTAAACTGATGGAGACCGAAAAGGTGAAGGGCTTCTGTCAAGCGACCGTCTCGTCGAACCTGCGTGATGCCACTTCCCACCTCCTCCAGGCCAGTGGGCTGGGAGGCCTGAAACATAACGCTGTGCTGGTGTCTTGGCCACGCAACTGGAAGCAAGGAGACGAACACCAGACCTGGAGGAACTTTGTTGGTGGGTCGATGAAAAAAAATAAAATAAACCAATCATCCATTCAAAATGGCTGAAATCCAGAATATTTGGTTATGCCTTAGGCGGGTTTTAGGGTAAAGTATCTTAGCGAGACTTCCTACCAGCTGCAGCTTTGAGACGCTCATCCTGCTACTTAACCTCTGTTGAGGGGAACGTGAGAATAAAATCTCCCTAATAATAAAAGTACAGCAAGAAAGAAAAGAAGGAATGTTTCATGGACAGCAGGATTATTCATGTCAAAAGATGAAGTGACAAACTTCCTCAAAAATACAATATAATCAAAGCTAATAAATGTCAAAGCTTGCCATTGAAGCTGCAACAAAAGAGCCGAGGAGATAGTCTGTAGCAGTAGAATGACCAGCACCTTTGTGCCTCTCTGTGTGTCTGTTCTGCAGAGCTGGTCAGAGAAACCACCGCTGCTCACCTGGCTCTGCTCGTCCCGAAGAACATCGCTGCCTTCCCGTCCAATGGAGAGCGCTTCACCGAGGGTCACATTGACGTGTGGTGGATCGTCCACGATGGAGGCATGCTGATGCTGCTGCCCTTCCTTCTCCGCCAGCACAAGGTACTGTGCAGCAAGAAGTCAAAATCTAAATTCCTCCTAACAAAATACACACTTCATGAAAAAGGTTTCTTACCCAATTTCTTAACATTATGTATATTTGCTGCTCAGGTTTGGAGGAAGTGCAAGATGCGCATCTTCACCGTGGCCCAGATGGACGACAACAGCATCCAGATGAAGAAGGACCTGACCACATTCCTCTATCACCTCCGTATTGATGCCATGGTGGAAGTTGTAGAAATGGTGAGCTTGAATGTCTTTAACCACTTCGATCTCAGTGGCATTCCTGGGCAAAAAAAAAGGGGGGGGGGGGGGCAAACCTGCTGATTAAGGAGATGGACCGCATGAGATACATAGAGTTTGTTAAGGCATCAGTAGGCTTCAACCTAAGTGCCTGTAGAGTGGATGAACACAGTCAACAGGGACAGAGATACTCATGTGGGGTTTTGACAGTGAATGTGTTGGTGAATAAATGTGAATAAAAAATCAACTGTCTGTTTCTTTTGTCGTAGCACGACAGTGACATCTCAGCCTACACTTACGAGAAGACCCTGGTGATGGAACAACGGTCGCAGATGCTGAAACAGATCAACCTGACCAAGACCGAGCGCGAGAGAGAGGTAAGAAAGTTTTGTTGCCCTGGAAAAAGATGCGCACATAAACTTGACATGACTTGACGGGCCAACTTAGCATGGCCTGGCATGATTTGACTTGACTTGACTGAACATGACACATAAGCCCCTCCGGACAAAAGCGCGAGTACGGTTGCAGCGGAGCAGTGGGGCAGCATATTTACCCTTTCTATCAGCGTGGACTGCAGACACAGCAGCAACTCTGCTTTGCTTTTGTGTGCCATGGTGTTTTGACAACTGTGAAGAATAAAAGATATTGATTTCAGTGTTTTACTATTATTACCTCCTTCACACTCTTCGTTGAACTGTAAGATTGCCTGGTTCTCCGGGTCAATATATTTAATTTAGCAATGGAATTATCCTCACTTCGGTTTGCTGTAAATAAACGTCTTGTAAAAACACATTCTTGTCTGTTTCTGAACACTTCTCCTCTCGCATGACTCATTCCCTCCTTTCCTGTGTCCTTACAGATCCAGAGTATCACCGATTCATCCCGAGGGTCTATCCGCCGTAAGAACCCGGCCGCTGTGACCACCCAGCTGAGTGTGACAGAGGACCCGCCAGCAGCCAGCAAGGAGGAGAAGCCCGAGGAAGAGGTAGAGTGCAGTTACCTCAGTTTGAACTCAGAAGTTCATTTTTATGCTCACCAGAAGGTGATTTAACACAGAGCAGGCACAAAGGGAAGAAAGTGACAGATTGAGTGGTGAGATGAAATGTGATAAACAAACACTGGATAAAACAGTGGGAGAATTGATATTATCAGATTCATTTAAAAGGATAGTTCGACATTTTGGGAAATAATTGTGTTCACTTTCTTGCCCTGGCAAAGGAGTTTATGTATCTCGGGTGACGGGAAGGTGAAGCGGGAGATGGTGGCAGTTAGGTGCAGCGTCAGCAGTGTTGCAGGGTCGGTGTTGTGCTGGACTGTCAGGGTGAAACGGGAGCTAAGCTGGCAGAACCAGTTGATCTGCGTTCCATCCCTCACCTATGGTCATGTGTTGTGGGTAGTGACCAAAAGAATGAGATTGCGAATACAAGCAGCTGAAATATGTTTTCTAAGGCTCAGACTTTGAGAGAGCGTATGGAGCTTGGACATCCGCTCGGAGTAGAGTCCCTGCTCCTTCCTGTGGAAAGTAGCCAGCTGAGGTGATTCAGGCATCTGATCAGAGGGGCCTCTCGAGCGCCTCCCTTTGGAGGTTTTCCAAGCACAACCAACTGGGAGGAGACCCCAGGGCAGGCCGAGAACTCACTGGAGGATTATCCCATCCGGCCTCGGAATGCCTGGGAATCCCCCAGGACAAACTGGAGAGTGTTGCTGGCAAGATGGAAGTCTAGAATACCATGGTTAGTCATTCTTCCACCACAATACGACGCCGGCAACGCAGAAGAAAATGGAGTGATGGACTTTGAGTTGAGTGTTATTGAGAAGATTGATACCTTTACTCATGTCTGTCTGGTAAATAAGGTTCACAGCCAGCAGCCAGTTAGTTTAGCTAAACATACATATACTGGAAACAGCGGGAAAGCGTTACATATTTCACTACAGACACGAGTGCCGTTGATCCTCTTGTTTAAATCTCAGATAGAGTGGGAATAAGTTTGTGCCCTAAAATGTTGAACTATTCCTTTAATGCACTAATGTTCATCAAAGTAATTGTTTTAGTTCTGTTGAACTGATTGCATCTTGTACTTAAAATGCAGGTTATTTTTAAGGTAACGTCATAAAGATTAATTTTCCTTGCCTCAACCACAGCCCATGTTTCTACACAACAGAACACAACGTAAAGCTCTTTAATAACACTTCTGTTTCCTCCCCGTCTGTCAAACACTGTGGCTCTCTGTGACTTGACCTGCATTCCTACATGTCCACCTCAACCGTGACTCTTTCAACCTCCCATGTAATGTACATGTAAATCCACATCCGTCGTCTTTTCCTCTCGTCTCATAGTCAAAGTCGGCCTCTTCCCCTGTATCCCCCCCTGACCAGGTCCAGCTCATCCATGACAATACCACCCCAACCAGCCCCGCAACCCCAGCCACCCCGCTGACCCCCGGAGAGGGGGCTCAGAGCCCCGGGGAGCAGGTCCAGATGACCTGGACTGAGAAGTGCGATGGCGAGCCAGCCAAGCCGCCTGGTGCAGCCACACCAGAGGGCATCAAAGACATCTTCAACATGAAGCCGTGAGTGCTTTGAAATGCTCATTGAACCTTGGCCTGTTGTAAAGGTGAATTACCTTCTTGTTCCCGACAAAAAGAGCCTCGAGTCTCCGGAGTCTTTTTTCTGTTCAATATGGCACCGAAAGATGTCTGCCACAGTGCTGTTTAAGGATTATAAGGTTTTTTAACTTGGATTTAGGTTCACAGTGAATGAACAAGTGTAGCTTAGTACTGATAATCATGTGTTTCTCTTCTTGCCATGCTGCAGTGAGTGGGAGAACCTGTAAGTATCGAAGTCCCTATGAACCTCCTTCAGTCCATTCACATCTCATACTGACCGATTCGGCCACATGAGCAGATGGAGATGGAATATTTGTGTGTGAATGAGCATCCGTCACCTCGACCAGCTTAGAGTCACCAAATGCTTCACACCATGTTTTTTAAAATAGTGCGTATCTACGCCTTCACCAGCGTGAGGCAGTTTGACCTCATCTCCTGCTGCTTTGTCTTCACTCAGGAACCAGTCCAACGTGCGACGCATGCACACAGCGCTCCGGCTGAATGAAGTCATCATCAAAAAGTCCTCAGAGGCCAAGCTTGTCCTCCTCAACATGCCCGGGCCACCCAGGAACCGGACAGGTGACGAGAACTGTATCCTTCAACCAGACAGAAGTAGGTTCACTGAGAGAAGAGGTTAGAGACAGAGCTGCAGTCCCTCCAAACAGAAGTAAGTACGAAGTACGTGACGCGCTTCTGTAGCAGCTCCTAGACAGCTCCAACTCAGAGGGCTCCAACTAACTAATATGAGCCCAACTGGAGGCTTAAATGCAGTTAAATAAGTTGGTATTTGTTCAGTTGTCTGATGATTTTTCGTTGGAGCGTGGAGCACCACAAGCCGAGTGCCATCTAGTTCCATCACATACAAGAGAAGGCAGACGTCTCTATAGATAACTCCAAAGTTCAGCTGCTCACACCGAACTAATCAAGATGGATAAATAGCACCACAGGTAAAAAATGAGATACAAAAAAAATTGTATATAAATTTTATTTTTGATTCTGGGGTGAACTGTACCTTCGAGCCTCTAAGCTCTGACTTTGTTTTTGCAGTATGAGACGGTAAGTTAATTGACTTGGCTTCAGAAATAAAAATAGCTCTGTGATTTGTTATCAGAAAATATGAGCAAGATGGCATCAGAGGTAAAGAACTAATTAGGATTTATAAGCAGGCGGTATTATTGCAGGCAGCCAACAGACCTTTTAAATAACATTTGCAGGTGTTTTTTTTTTCATTCCTTTTAATAACTTGTGCTGTTCGATTCCAATAGGTTTTTGGCAGTTACAGTCAATTGTATGAGCCTAATTAAATATGTTTCTGAGACTGTCCACATTTTTGTAGCCCTCTTTAAATCATCCCTTGCAAGTGGGCAGTGATTGAAGAGTTTATCCAGTATTCACAGCAATTTAAAGCTGCAGTAATGAGTATTTTTACAGCGTATCACTAGAGAACTGTATGTGTGATATGAATTATTAGAAGACTGCAGTTGCTTTTTATCTTTTGTGAGTTGTCTTTAAGTTTTAGTTCTGGTTTTATGAAGTGTAGATTTACTGTTTTGGTTGATGCTCGCTGCTTCCAGCAGCAGGCAGCTGTTTTCAGGCTGTACACTACCTTCTCAGTGCCAAACAGCTACAGGAAGTACCAGATATTTTCCCGAGGAGACGGAATAGAGCTCATAGGAGAGTAAATCTAGGACTTGGATTCGTTGCCATTCTGTCGTAACATCAGACAACTTGTACTTTTACTACAGCAGAATAAAACAGCAGACAGAAAACAACAGACTGTCTCATCACAGAATCCCAGACGACTTTAAAACACAGAATGTGGACTGGAGTAAAGAAAGCTGTTCCGATTTATCTACTGCTGTTATCCGGCTAACTAAATTATATAGTTTATAGAAGTCTGGGGAAGTATAATCTGGGGAAATCCACGTATTTGCTTTCCTGCCAACAGATGAGAAGAACGATACAACTACAAACTTGTAGGTTCAGATTGAAGGTGCAGCCAGCAGCTGGTTAGCTTAGCTTAGCTTAGCATAAAGACAGCCTGGCTCTATCCAAAGGTTCTGAAGCTCAAGGGTTTAACACGCTTGTTTTACACCATACAAAAGCCAAAGTGCAAACACATTTTATGTGAGGTTACACACCACTCTGGCTCTGTCCAAAGATAAAAAGAAAATCTGGATATCTGTATCTCTGAGTCTTCAATGTACTTCAGGAAGTGACAGCTTCTGGCACATAACCTCCCGTAAACCCACAAGTTGTGATTTTTCTACTTGTCTGAATTAAAAAACAAGCTATTAATTCTTCAGTAGTGAGCTTTTGAAGGATTTAGGTGCTTTTGGACAGATTGAGGCTAGCTGTCTTTATGCTTAGTTAAGCTAAGCTAACCGTCTCCTGGCTCTAGTTTCGTATTTACTGTACAGATGTAAGATCTTTTTATACTTAACTCTCGGTAAGAATGCGAATGAGTTGTGATGTAAGACTCTTATCCACTGTATTCCCAGCCCTCGTGGTTCTTAAATTATGGATGTGACTCGTGGCGTGTCCTGCCACTAAACAAAAAAACAGCGATTTCCATGTTAACAGCACACTAATCCTCTTTCTTTGAGTGAGTGGTACGAAGGATCATTCAATCATGAAGAGGTTTGCAACTACCAACACTTTTATCACTGCTTCGCTCTCTTAGCTAACACTTCTAAAACCTCAAAAAGTGCCGCAGCTGTGTCAGAAGTATTACCCAGAATCCCTTCCCTCATGACCTCCCCAGGAAACCTGTGGACACAGTGTATGCTGCATTTGCTTCCTCTGGTTCCCTTAACTCTTCTCTTCCAGACATGGAGTTCCTCGAGGTCCTCACTGATGGTCTCAACCGGGTCCTCCTGGTCCGCGGAGGCGGCCGTGAGGTTATCACAATCTACTCCTGAAAAAGCAGTCCCCTCCCCAGTTACCACCTCCCACCCCCCTCAGCCATGTTCCTGTGTCACCCGTACTCCCACCCCCTCATCAGCGCTTCTTCATCATTATGTCGTTTATTTCTGTAAGATAGTCCTCTCACACCCAACCAATAGCCCAGCTCAGCTTCAGCACCTCTCCCTCAGCTCCATCCCCAGCAGACCAATGAGCAGTGTCACACGCTCAGCTACCACACCCTTCATACTAGTCCAGCAAGCTACTATAACTAGCGTAGGCTCTAGACTCATTTTAGATGCTGTCTAGATTTGTCCTTACAGCGACATTGTATTTCTTTGCTAGTCTGTAATCTACTGTAGTAACTCGCATAGAGTGAGAGTCACTCGGTGAGGAGGAGGAGGAGGAGGAGGAGGAGGAGGAGGTGGTGGGTGCGGGTTGTTAGCTGAGGTGTGAGCGCACATGCATGTGTGTGTCCGTCTTTGTCTAAATCTCTGCAGATTCTTTGTTTTCGTTGTTTTCCTTATTTGTTTTGGGGCTTTTTTTTTCTAATACAAATGTGGCATAGCAGCGGCTTCTGCTCGGAAAGAACGAGAGCCAGCTGACATGAGCTCAGTGTAGGATTTGTCTGTTTAGTTCCCCTCGTTGTGATCGGACACCTCCCACAGCGCTCCAGCCTGTCGTCTTTGACGTGATTTATCTTTCAAGGCAAAAAGACACTGCTACCCACGGTCAGGAGCACCAGCTGGAAGGAGGAGAATAGAAGTCGTTGGGTATGAACTGTGAAATCTCACAAAGAAGACCGAAAAAAAAGGCACGTGGATCCAAACCTGCAGTATTCTCTCGAACCTTAGCATGGCATCCTTATAACTCTGTGTGTTTTTTACTCCACTCGTTCTGTTAGTGCCATCATGTTCCTCCTTTTCATTTCTTAGTGGCTGTTTATCCCTGTGGCCACTGTTAGTGCCAAAAAAATAAAATAAAGAATCCAACAAGGCTAGCTTAGTCTGTAGAGATTGACACGTAATTAAACTGTGAATAGTGCGTTTCCTAGCAGAAGGCTGGTGTGACAGCAGAATGGGGAGACAGTACAAACCGCCGCCCCCCCCTCCCCGAGGAGATTATCATTGCCAGCACCCCTCGACCCCTCGTGTGGATCACTGTAAATAATGTACAAGCTCTGACGCGTTGTTCAGTATGAGTGTAGTATTTTTGTGACATACTAAAAAGCTTCTAGTGGAGAGAAAACGTTCCCTTCGTTCAGAGGGGACAAGCTCGACAAAAAATGCTGTTTTTAAAAGTTTATTTATTTATTTATTTATTGGATGGCATAGGCTCCTGTCACAATGGTAACTGTCATTGTAACCTCGACAAGCACTGCACCTGCACTGTCCGCCACTGTGCAACACGTGAAATTTTGATGAATTCATCAAGTTCATTAAATGAAGAAAAAATAAAATACTAAATGTTATTTTTTCATCTAGAGAACAAATATGTATTTATGTTTATAGACAGAAGTTACACATATTGATGAAATAGTTGTATGTCATTTTGTCACTCGAAGATATATCGTTGTTTTTTTTTTTTCCTTTGCCTGATTTAGATACATTAAATGTGCCATATCAAAGTATTTTTCAAACGGAAACAGTGAACAAAAAAAAAATTCTATTGCTTAAGTTGGAGAGAACAAAGTGTGCTAAAAAAAAAAAAAGACAACCTGAGGTGTCGACGTGAAACTGACGCTGCAGTTGGAAAGTCACCCTGTAGATGATGAAGGAGTAAATGTTCAGACCTCCGCGGAAAAAACCCACCAGATTTAAAGTCATCATATCAGCAAGAGTTTGAACATCTATGGATTGATTGTTTATAGGGTCTCTCGTATTAAAGTAAATAACAGAGAGGACAATGGCTTCTGTAGCTAGGAAACTCACTTTGTCCACACGGCTGAACTCTATGCAGTAGACTCTCCAGTGAGATTTTATATCCTCTAGATTGGTTTGAAGATTTGAGCCACACACGTCCCTGACTGAATGACTTGTGAGCAAATCATATTTAGGTTTTAAACAAACAAAAAAAAAGAAAGAAGTGCATCTTGGAAAGGAATGTGCAATAGTTGAAATCCGGACTCATGTGATCATGTTATTTATTTTTTTACACATATATTTTGTATATGTAGATTTCGTAAGTCTTTAAACAAAACAAAAAAAAAAAACCCAGAATCATCTCACTCTGACCAAGGACAGCTGTCACTTTACTTTGATTTGGTTTCTTTCTTTCTTGAAGAAACTGTTTTTGGTCATTTGCACTTGTAGTAGAAATATGAATATAAATAAATAACGTATATATATACAGTATATACAATATAGGGAAGCAAAACAAATTAGTTTCTAGAACTATTTAAAAACAGTATTAAATGTTTCTTAGTGTTGCTTGAATGTCTGACCATATGTTGTGAATGCTGCTAGTAACAATAGATTTATTTGTACTGTAAATAGAACTAAAGCAACATTAATGATCAAGTGGAAAAGGGTATAGACATACATATCAATGGTGGTGGTTGTCAAACAAGACACGGCTGTACCTGTAAACGTTGGACAGGGTTCTGCTTTCTGTTTTAATAATTATCTATACTGAATAACTTGATGCAATATTACGACTGAGGGCAAATCTGCCACCCGTATATCCTCTTTTTAAAAGAAATTGCTCTCTCGATTAACACCATCTCTTAAACCCATTAGTAAAGTGAGCTAATTTTAAAAGTAACAGATTATTGATTTATGTAGTTTACTTAAAGAAATCTCAAAAGGGAAATCACCAAAATATGTATAAATATGAATATCTCTGCCAAACGTTGCTGTTTGCAAATTTTTAACACACCTACCTTTGTCGCCTGTGATACTTAAGAAGCAGCCACTCCTAGTTTTCAAAGATTTTAGGGTGCAGAGTGAAGAAGATTTTTTCTTTGACACGCGCGTCACACTTAACTCTGACAACGGGGTTGTTTAAAAATCAGTTTTTGAAGAACATGGCTATTTTGGGATTGTCTCCACAACATTGCCTGCATCAACTGAGCCTTTAAAAAAAATTTATTCAAAAGAGAAGATATCTGATGTTTATTGGAGAAGTTTATTGGAAATGAATTTATTTATTGAATTATAAATGTTTTATAATTGCTGTTTGCATGGTACTCTGTGGCAATATTTGTTTTAGTGGTTTCTATAGTGATGACTTACATGTTCAAGGTGCAGAGCGGGGGTTGAAAAAAAGGTTGTCAAATGTTCTCGCTGGGTTACAGGTTTTGAGAACTTCCGGAGAGACACGGCTAGACCTTGAAAACAAGTCTTTTGCAAAAAATAAGAAAAAGTATGAGTTCACTATATTGTTACTTGTTATATTTCAATCTTGCTCAAGTAGTCTTATGTAACGTAATAGGAGATTTTTGAGTTTGCGAATGACTGGGCCTCAGAGATGGTCATTTTCACCTTTGTAAATATATATCACTAAAGTCAGAGACACTGTAACCGACTAGTGTTGTCTTTTGTTGTACACTGTTCTATCACTGTGGACAAAGTCTTAGAGTTTTGTAAAGATTACGTGCAATATTGTTCTCACATTGTCCATTTCTCATTTTTGTCACAGCTTTGTTATTTCGTTCTATAAAAACAAACCGGAGGGTGTCAGCAGTCACTTATTTCATCGGAATGTCTGTCGTCAGGTCTTACGGACAGTAAAGATTTACAGTGTTCATCCCAAATGTGGCTGAGACAGTGAAGCACTTTACACTGAGGGGGGTCCTCTGTGACAGGATCAGTCTGCAGCGGTGGGAGGTCAAACAAGAGCCAGCCTGCTCTGCACAGACTCTATCCCACAGTGATCTCTGGTGGCACACGAGTGTATTACAGCCAGCTGTGAAGGTCTGATGCTTCAGACCATAAAAAAAAAAAAAATTTAAAAAAATTATATATATATGATTAATTCCCGTCAGCTTGCGGCAGTTTTGAACTGCGGTAATCCAGAGACCTACCTGCTGACTTTGTTTACATCCTATCCTTCATTTAAGCATGCATCACACTCTTTCCTTTATCTTGCCAAACTTCTTAAAAAGAATAATAGTAACTGTTAAATTTATAGTGCTTGTCACTCAATCTGTGAGGTGAGCCTTCCCAGAATCCCTCCTCCACCCCCCCTGCACCACCCTCCACCCTCACCCCCCCCCCACCCCCCAAAAAATCCCAGGCCTCCCCCATCCCAGCCACTGAATCCACCCCAGCTCTGTATTTTAAATGTGATTGCAGTATAATTCTGAAAAATGATCAAAGAATATAAAACTCGCGCTTCCAATCCTGGCGACCGGCTCTGCTTGGACCACACGACATAGTCGACTCTGAAACCAGCACGTCCCCTCTCCCCCCCAACTGATCCATGAGTTAGATCAGATGCTTCGCCTGCACAACTGTAGCATGAGACAAACTTGCCGGTGATCATTACCCAGTCTCCATCCTTAAATGGATATTAAGGGCTCTGAAACACATCTGTTACCGGGTTGAGGAGGCTGTCCTGTTAAGACACCAACAGAACAAAATACCAAACAAATCCCAGATTATGGCAGAGAGGGCACGGTCTGTAGCCGAGCTCACGATCGCACTCTTCGGTGTATCATCACAGAAGCGTAACGCAGACGTGCCTGATGTTGGAGGTAAAAGCAACAGCTGCACTTACATTTTCACACAGTCGATCTCTGGGAGTCAGATGAGAATAAGTCAAGTGGCTATCCATGCAGTGCAAGCAGAGTCCCGTTCCAGTTATGTTGTGTAACTCAGTGCATGCATGCAATTACCCTGAACAAGGCGTATTGAAAATATATTGGGTGTTTGTGGTATAAAAGTTTTGGGGTTTTTGTTTTGTTTATATCAGAAACTTTTCTTTCTAGTAGTATGATTTTTTTTTTCTTTTTCCTTAGGACTGGCCAATCATTGTATCCAACATGAATATTATTATAGTACAAGATTCTATTTTTATGGTGGATTTGTTGACAGGGTCCTCTCATTGTTTCAAATATTATCTGCAGATAAACTGATAACCAAAGTATATTTCAGTTAACTACATAAATGATAGTGTGTAAATGTGTGCTCCAGTGAATTAGACATGGACAAGTAAATAGTTATTGCATTTATGAGTTAACAGGTAAAAAGAATATTGTTTTGATTGATTAAATTTACTTTGAGAGCTTCAGAGTGTGACAAGGAATGCCTCCAAATACACTATTTGATGTCTGCCAGAAACATTTCAGTTAATAATAATGATTCAGTGACTAAGTATTTATATTACCAGTCACTCAAAATTTCTTTCCATGTGTTAGCAGAAAGGCTGGAAACCACTAACCTGGCTGAGATATACTAACATCTCTAAAGTACAGTAGTTAACAAGCTTATATTTGGTTTGTTAAATGTACAAAAAGCAAAGTGTAAAAATGATAAAAGACCGTTTTACAGATTGGCATTAGGTTATAGCTTGGTTTTTTACCGTTGCCAGGCAACCAACGGAGACTCCATGAAGTTACTGGTCCCGACCAAGAAACAGTCTGGTTTGTAACTGCTCATAAAATGACGATTTATCATTTTTACACTTTGGTTTTTCTACGGGTTTTTGAAACACTGTACATTTTGGGCTTTAGAGATGTAAAAAACAGGTTTTGTTACTGTAAACAAAGTCAGGATAGGGACATCCAGTGTTTGTGCTAAGCTAAGCTAGCCACCATGAGTGCCAACGATCATCTCATCTAACCTCCGGAATAGTTAGCCCAGTATGTCCCTTGTATCTTTAATTTAACACTTTGGCATTTAAAAGTGCAGTATTTCGTTGAATACGCAGGTTCCTCGTCACTGTCCAGGGTTTTAATTCACTGGAGTTGTGGGAAACATTTTGTATGGATGCTTGACAAATGTAATGGATGTAGATATAGATGATATATACAGCATACACACAAAGACACACCTGTATCAAATTTCAGTGAAATGAAAATGTTTTCTTTTTCATTCAGAACCGTTCATTACTCTTCCTTGATACTGTACCTGGTCTTATGGTAAAGCCGTAGTGTGTTTCCTTTCAGTTCTGTGGGAGTGTGTATGTGTGTACATGTGCACTTGTAACCGCTGGGGGCGGGGGTGGGAGGGGGCTACGTGTAAATAAATCAAATACAGTTAGTGTGGAGGTGTTTCTTTTGTGTCAGTGTAAGTTAAATATTCTAAAATAAAAAAAACATGTATTATTCTCTATTGTGTTTCATGGTACATTAAAAAGAGGAAAAAGTAGTTTTATCTTACATTTCAAATGCTTATATCTCTATGGCTTCTGGCGATACCCGTTCCATTTTATAGATTTGTCAGCACAAAATGCAATAAACCAATACCATTTTATTACAGCAATTGTGTCTTGAGTTTTTAATCATGTCTTGCTTTAACAATGTTACAAATTAAAAAACTATAAAACAAAACCGATCATGTTTGGAAAAAGAAGGAATCCACAAAAAACAAAATATACTTTACACACTTCATGCCGCACAGTGTCCTATTTAAGAAGACTGAATAATTATCTTCTGGCTTTATAACCATTGCAGACCTTTAGGGAGTCTGGATTAGTTGTCAAAATGAATGAAGTGAACACAATACCAAGAACACGATAAAAACTTAAAAAGCTTTTACAAAACTTCCCTACAGTCTACCTATACAAGGCTGGAAAATTTTAAAAACACAACTGATGTGGTGCCAATTGATGCAGGGGGAAAAGTGGATCTCACATTAGGAGAACTGATTAATTCACTACAAGCCGTCAGTAATGTCGGGGGTACATGGACATAGGTTGGGCAGGGCCCATCCCAGGGGCCTGCCTGGGGGGTTGCTGCTGAGGGGCACCAGCGCCTGTCAGGTGGTTGAGGGACGGCCCACTCTGAATCAGGGTGTCCAGAGCTTTCTGCACACTCGGGTTGTCAAAGTTGATACCAGCAGAGCTGGGGGGTCTCGGAGCACCTGCTGCAACTGGCATGCGGCCTGGTGGGGTGCCATAACCCTGGGATCCAGATGGAGGCAGGCCTGGCATTGCTTGGCGGGGTGGGTTCTGGGAAGTGACTGGGCCAAGGGAGCCGTAGGTAGACTGCTGAGAGGTAGCAGGTCCACCAGCGCCCACCGATCCCCCGCTGCCGCTGTTGAACAGGCTGAGGATTTTAGCCTGCAGCTCCTGCTGATGGTTGGGGTTGGCTGTGGTGCTTGAACCAGCCGTTAGGCTGAGGTGGCTGGACTGCGGCGCCGTATGAGCAGAATGTGATTGAGGAGGCAGTCCGGCAGCTGAGGGCGGAATGTCGTGGTGAACTGCTGCAGCAGCTGGAACGTGGACTGGAGCTGTGGGGTGAGAGGTTCAGTTAGAAAACTGCACTCAACAGAAAACACAGAAAAGTAGAGCAATATTGCAACAGAAATTCAACTGTTTGATTGCTGTAATTGTTCCGCCTTGCCATACTGGCAGAGGGGGGGGGAGGAACTTACACAATTTCAATGAAAGATGACGGACAGAATCCAACCTTCTGTTTAAAATGCATTGAATTGAGCTGAAGTTAATGAGGCTTACAATCTTTGAAGTGCAAATTCCCTCAATTTAAATTACCATGAGAGCATTTTCTTGCTGAGCTACGCTGACGGTATAATGACACAACAAGGAAATTTAATTTAAAACTTTGGAAAACAACTGCCTGCTTCGTCTAACTCAGACTGCTGAGACCTCTTTAACGTCAGATCAACGTTGGAATGTTATTCTGTTTTATACCAAAGGCCCCATTCAAAGCTTCCGTTAAGGTTTTCAAATATCTGTTGTCATAATTAACAAAATCCTCGATTTAAGTTAAGTTATTCATCAAATTAAATTAATTTTATTTAATTCAACTTTCTTTAAAATTCAACTCATGTTGTCAACATATATGCAAGAACTTGAACTTTCTATTGCTGTACTTCAGTTGACATGGTACAGCCCTATTGTTACGCATTAAAATGACAGCTGGGGATCACTTCGGGGGCAAATATGGACTTATTACAGCCATAAAATACACACATTCAATGCAAATACGGGAATTTGGGCATTGTTCTTAAAAAATGTGAAGCTATCCTTTCATGACACTTTTTCCATTTACCTGTGAGCGGATCTGCGGCACTTTGTAGCAGCCTGGCTCTTTTATCCTTCAGGTACGCAGTGAGACCATCCAGTTCCTCTGGAGTTACAAACCTACCCAGCAACCACAAAGGAAAAGATTATTTCAAATGTGGAGAATTTTTAAACAGTGCTTGAGAAGCCAAAAAAAGGACTGAGAGTCAAAGTTTAGCAACATGCACCCCGTAATCGAGGTATCACAGAACCGTGTATTACCTGTTTTCTGACAGCAGTGTAATGGCTGTGAGCACAGAAATGGGGTGGCTCTCTCTGTCAGGCTCCCTGAGTAACACATCGTCCGCCATCTTGGCTGCCTTTCTGGCAATCTCCTCACGTTCCTTTTCACGGTTTTCGACTTTGTAGGCATCATAGTTGTGGGCAACCAGCATCATGGCATCCTGCATTGGCATGTTTCGATGTTCTACAGCAATAAGGACACACAAAAATATACACTTTTGACCTGCTGTTCCTCCTTACTTTTGAGGTGATCTGAAGTGACCCCATCAACCAACAGGCGCACGTTATCATCTTGCGTTACCTTGCGGTGTGCCGAACAAGATGTTGACAGTGCAGGACCGGTGAACCTGGTGCTGCTGGGTAATGATGATGGCGAAAGGAGTACGGGCTCGGCCTACATCCTCCAGCGCCTGGGTTAGTGAGACCTCTGTGTTGAGGAAGATCAGGTCCACCACCATGCCTAGATCACGGACTTTCCGCCCGACCGTCTCAGCATACTCCCTACAGTTGTTTTTAAAGCAAGTCCAGGCAGGCAGGCAGACAGACACACACACACAGGAGCAATATGAAATGAAAACATCCAATGTATTGGTCAAATATTTACGAAAACATCACAGGTCCCAGATCTGTGTTGCTCGTAGTCCAGAGAGTAGACATACTTTTGTGCCTTGTTGACGACGATCACGGAGCAGTCAACAGGACGGTCAGTGTCATAGCGCCGCTGGAGTTCTTCATAGTACTGTCGATACAGTTCGTTACGCCGACGCTCTTCTGGTCGAGCACGTTCATCAACAGCTGGGAAGATCGAGTGGATAGGAAATTTAATGACAGTATGCTTTACTGCATTTTTATACAAAGCTTGAGCCAAAAAGAGCCTGTTAACAAAGACTGAGATAATTCTGCTCAAGTGCGGCTGCTGAGTTACAAATAACTTGTATTATGTTAGAGGAACCTGGATGAAGTCCACATACCTTCTGGCTCACGACGTCCATTCCAGGGGTCTCTGTAAGGGTCCCTGTAGGGTGCATCCTTCCTCCGGTAATAGTCGTCAGCACCACTGCCACTGCGGTAGTATCGGTCATAGTCGTCTCTGTTGTATGGAAACATTTCAGGTTCAGGAAAATGTGTAACCACTTGACTTTTCTGGACCCCCAACTAATGGGCTGTGTGTCATTAGTCACCTGTATGCTGGATCCCGTGGGTCGCTTCTGAGGTCCTTGTCTCTACTTTCTGAGCTGCGGTACCGGTAATCAGGGTCTCGAGTGTGGCCACCTGGCCTCGACTCTCTGCCTGGGTCTCTACCCAGGTCTCTCCCAGGGTCTCTGCCCAGGTCTCTCCCAGGGTCTCGGCCCGGGTCTCGGCCATCGCGGCTGTCCCGAGGATCACGACCATCACGAGGATCACGACCATCACGACCATCGCGTCCATCACGGCTGTCCCGGGGCTCACGGCTATCACGCCCATAAACAGGTGACCGTGACCGAGGTCGGGGCTCTTTGCTGTCCCCGTAACTGCTGTACGGGGCCCTGAGAGAGAACATGTCCATTAGTGCAAAGAAGGTTAGAGTTTAGGCTGCCTATGAAATGGCACAAAGGGTTGTAGGAACTTCTAAGACTGATGAAGAGAGGTCTACAGATGGTATTCTAAATGTAATACGCTGGTGGCATATATTTAATTTCACAACCGAAGCAGAACGACAGGAAACGCAAAAGGACTCTAGCACAGATTCAATCCAGGAGGTGATTCCGATAAGCGTCCTTTCATCAATGATCGTTTGAAAAATGTCCAGTGACCCGCATACGCAACAATATCGTTTTGTCAACCATTTGAGGTTTACTGACCATAAAATCCAGCCGTACCTTGGTCGTGTAACCTCTTTGGACACGGTGGGTAATTGTGCAACTTTAGCTCTATTTGCTTACGAAGGTTTGAGTTTTGTTCTCCAGTGGGCCGCATTCCAATGCAGCAAGTATGAGGTTGCTCACGTGCAAAAAAATTGCATGTTTTCTGAATTTTGGCGTACGAGTTAGTTTTCAAAACGGAAATTATTTTCAGTTGTTTTGAAAATGCAACCATTTCCATGTATGAAGCGGTCCCAAGGGATGTGATATGCATCGAAGAAAACTTGCGACTTTCATGACTACGATCGTGAAAATGTGACCTGGCTGATGGTATCCATGTATCATGATGAGTGCTGTTAAAGTTGTGGATGCTCATTTTTTGTGGCCTTCCAAGGCCATTTTGTACCACAATTCTTTTTCAAAACAGGCTCCTGAGTTTGACAGATTTGCTTTGATGGCTTGTCTTTTTTTCTTTTTTTTTTTAAACTAGTCTTCCAACATTTCTGCTGCGCATCATTTGTGGTCTGTGATCTTCTGATCCAAATGTCACACCCCATAACAGAATTTCAACAAAATAAGCCTGTTAGTGATGTGAAGGATGTTTTGAAGTACATATGGCATCATCTGTTGTGGACAAGTGTTAGATCAAAGTGGCCAGCTGTGTGCTGGTTACAGTAACACCACACAGAAGTATCAAATCTTTGCCTTCAGCCCACACAAACCAACTGGCCAACTTTCAATAATGTAGTATAGGAATGCTCTGATTTTTAGAAAAAGGTACCCCATGATATGTTTGAGCAATGTGGAGCATCATTTTGGAGAGCGGACCTTTGTGAACCGAGCAGGACGTTGTGTTGGCTTCTTGTGCAGGTGAGCAGGCGACGTGATACAATCCTGCTGATGGTTTTACGTTATTTCACGGATTGCTAGTTGTTGTTGGTAATGTGAAGAAATGCAGCAGTTCCACAGATGTTTCAAGAAAGGAATCATCCAACATGGTTATCAGACCTCGAGCACAGACACAATGTTTTGGTGAGAAAACATTAATGTGAAAATTTAGTCAGAGGAACGACTCCCCTGAAGCTGGTTTTAATGCACACATCTCATTAGTTAAAGGCCATGTTGGAGGACATGAACCTGCCTAATAGGCACGCGGTAGGATGAACGTCACGCAAAGTATTCGAACATTTGTAAAGCCATAAGAAAGACTCTTTGAGACAAGACACTAAATTACATTCATATGGCTGTTGTCTTTATTTCAACAGATGTTTTAATTTCAGGTGAAGTATTGACTGTCCCACAAAACCAATGACTGTTACGACAGCTTCCATCAAGCAGATTTCACCACCGGTGGAAATGACAGGTGAGGAGTTACACGCTTTTGTTTTTGATTTTTACCGACACCTCAGAGGCGATGGTAGTTCTTCACACCCATTTCGCGTTACTTTACCTTCGTGGAGGGCTCTGCTGGGATTGCGGTTTAGCTTGCCGTCGCTCCACTGCCATATTTACATCTGAAAATAAATCAATCCAAACGTTGAACATAACAGTGACATGTAATTCAGTTTATGCGTTCACGCAGAATGGAGTGGCGGCGTCAACAATTCCACGATCCAAATGAAACTTGAGCACCATTATCCGAACTTGAACTTCCAAACTGGACGAAATGAAATACAAAAAAAAAAAAAAAAATTGCAGCAAATCGAGATGTCAGATCTGTCGATTTTAGTTTATGGTGAACAAGAAATTAAGGAATTCTTCTCTCCTTCAAAACTGGCAAAACATTAGCATAATTTGAACACGTTAACTAGAATATCATCTTGAAATTTGGCCTTTAGAGATGAACTAAATCACAACAATCCTTTTAGTGACATTTGAATTCATGAAGAAAATACCAAGTGTGCAAATAAAACAAGAGATTTCAAAGATTCAGGCTTTGCCAGAATTTAATAATGCACTTGTTTATTTGCTTTGCAAGCCAATAATGTAACATGTCGACAAAAAGAAAGGAGAAAGTATAAAAATCATCAACGTTTATCCAATCTAAAATAGTTCCAAGTCAAGACGCACAACAAACAAGTTGTGAGATTAGCCGTGGGAAAGCACAGGGTTGCATTTTAACCATTTTCGTCATTTACTGAATGTATAAAAAAAGGATATCTAGCTTTAATTAACAACCTTTATCCACAGGAATTGATGGGTAAAGTGTTAATCCTTGAGATAACATAACTGCTGATTTTTCTATGCTTGACTATTCAAACCATTAACTTAACACAAATCACCATCTGCAGGATTAACACTTTAGCCATCATGCCAATTCACCTATCATTTTTCCCACAAAAATAAAATTAACTTTTATCTTTAAAAAAAAAAAAAATTTGTTTTTGTTGCTTGCAGTGCACAAAGCTATCCTCTTTGGCCAAACAATCACACCTACGGCAGTTGAGGCTTACCTATTTTATAACCTTTATATATTCGACCCTTTTGGGCCGCCTTTGCAGCTTCGGCTTCCTCAATGCGTTCAAATTGTACAAATCCAAACCCACGAAACATGGAAACGCCTGGAAGAGGAGCATTTTAAGGGGTATAAAGGATTATTATGTAGAACATTTACCCACTCTAAAAAGACTATTAGTAACCACATCATTACAAATTTTACATGCTTGCAATTCATGAAAAAACACAGCTATTGGAGATAAAAGTTAACTATACTAGACATCTAAATGCACTTTTAAATTACTTTTGAAATACTCCACCGATTGTGATGTTCAGGGAGAGCCCGTTTGATTAAAACTATTCTCATGAATTGAAATTGACAACTGATGGCTTATATTGCGTTTACTGACCGACTATCTTCCCGTATGGGCTGAATATTTCTTCCAAATCCTTCTTTTCCATGTCGGAGGTCGGCAAATTCCCAACAAATATCCTTCTCTCCAAATCTCTCGGGTCGCTGCTGCTGCAGGAGCGTGAATAACGCCCTGGTGATGAGCTGCGACTTCTTCGGTGAGACATGACTCGCTCCAAAGGTTTACCAGTTTCTTTCTTCGTGTGTCTCAAATGCTTGAAAAACGTTGTTTTGTTCACGAATACGCGTCTTTAAATTGTCGTCCACGGTCCTGAAACATGTCAGTGAGTTAAGAGAAGAAATCAAATTCCTTGGAGGAATCAAAAGTTTTAGTAGAGCAAGTTGCAGGTCAAAGTCACAAAGTTCAGAAAATGGGAAATGCTGTGGCAAATTCATTCTGAAATGTATCATATGTAAATATTTTGAATAGTGCTGGTTAAATCGCAATTTCTTCCAAGACCTGTGTTATTATTTTGAATGCGCCCTGCATCCTGCTTTTCTATGGTGCTCATTTGCACTGCAGGACAATATTTAATTCAGTGTGCCTGATGTACAAAGTACATGGTACACTATAAACTATACATTATATTATCATTTAAGTCTACACTGGGGCTTTACGCATTTGAGGCTTGCCTTGAATTGCACACGGGAAATCAGTGTATGATTAATAAGTAAAAGCCCAAGTCTGCCATACGAATTCAGTGATGTGGTGGACTTCTGGCAGTCTTCCCCCTGCAGCAGGGATGAAGATTGGCCTCTCATCTAATGTGGTAATGCAGACGAAGAACTATCCCGCAATAATATTAAATAAACGCAATGAACGCAATAAAAACTTGGTGTGATAGTATCTTGTTTAATGTAGTCATTCACTTGGTCCAGAGGTTTCAGCAGAAGAAAAATTGTGTTAACATCAAAATACTTCCTTAGAATAACCAAGTGCAAAAATATCTCCTTGGGATAAATTTTCAGTGGCATCCGACCAAAGTTCTTGGAGTGAAAACTGAGAATGAAAACACATCTCACGAAATGCAGTATGATGCTGCAAACATTTTGCACAATACCGCAACTGCAGATGTTGGGAGAAAGTTGGGCATATAGCATAGATACACACAAAATACACACAGCATTTCCTCTGCAGTGTAATAAACTACTTTAACTTTTAAAAATGTTTTTTTGGTGATAAACTGATGAAAACTTTTCATGATAATTTAAGGCTCCCATCATGTCTTTGTATCACTGTGCTCAAGGCAGATGATCATTTATTGAATTATTTTTGGCAAGAATAATGTGCCCCGGCAGGTTTGTTGGAATTCACATAAATAGCTCTTCAGACAACTCATCGTTGTCAGCAAATTGAAATGCAGCAAATGCTGAAATCGTCCTCTTCTCTTGAAATGGTAAAAGACGTCTTGAGGAAAATCGCACTGATGAAATGAAATCATGGGCTGACTTTGAGTTGAAAAAGCACAAATTGAAATGATTTCCTTTGTTCAAAGGTTCAAACAAAATTAAATTAAATTCAGGAAAAGTTGAGGTTTTTATGTGAAACAAATGATTTCAGCAAAAAGACTCTAAGACTCAGTCCAAACAAACACATATTACAAATAGACAATCAAAATTAAAGGAATTATTGTTTTAATATGATTATTTTCATGAGCAAATGTAATTTTTAGTATACTTTTAAACAGAGCAGCCTCTGACTTACCTTAATTTGGACCCTGATGACCTGGGATTCTGTGTCCTCTTCCTTCAACACTGAAGCGTCTGAAAGAAAAAAAAAATAATAACCACTTTATGCAGCTAAACAAAAAAAAAAAAAAAACTTCATAAATGCTTCAAGATGTTGTTCGTAACTCCCTGCACCCCACCTGAATAAGGTGGTATAGCTTGTAATCATAGTGCTCGGAAATCATTTAGCACATCTGCTTCCCTTCTTTGAAGGTGTTGGAATTGATTTTTGGTTAAATGTCTAAAATAAGGTCTGTGGTTACTAGAGGTGTATGATAGTTACATGTTTTGTGCTGGGACATAAAATACATCATTAAAATATTCAAAATTTAATTAAAGAGCATCAAGTGTCGGAAAAACAACGGATGCTAACAGGTGGCTAAATGAGACGAAAGACATTACCACAGACATTAAACTTGCATTCACCCAAAATTCAATGTAAAAGTTCCATAAACCTTTTTAGATCAAAAGGGAACTAGGGCGATCCTAACTTCCGGCTTAGCCTGCTAAAATACGTCATCACTACACTCTATGACGTATTTTGGGGGAAATTTCAATTGTTTATTTTGTGTCATATAACAAAAGGTGTAAATATCCAAAAACAGTTGTAACCAGACCTTGTTTCAGACATTTAGCCGAAAAACAATTTTAAAAAACGCACAGAAGTTAAGCCTAAAGACCCGGGTGTGTAAAAATGCTCACTGATTTCCGGGTTTTATGACTAACCGTACAGGTCACACCACTATGCTTTTACGGGCTTCATCGCTACATGCCGTTGCCGTGGTGATCTGCGTCCAGACCGGTATATACAAAGTTAATCTGGTTGAAAGAGAAATACCAGCTTGTGACGTTTGCAACATAAATAACTTTTTATAGATCAGAGGTGGAGTTCCTCTGAGGTATATTTGGTCTCACCACAAGCGCACATGAAAAACCAGGAATATAATTTTGAGCAGCCTGTAGGTTGGGCTAACGAAAGCTAAAGTAAACACTATACTCTCTAAATAAAGCGTTGTGTTGCTTTATGCGTTGGATACAAGTGCGTGAGCATCACAACTAAATGTCTTTAAAATACAAAATAAATAAAATAATAACAATAATAATCATTTCAAAAAAAAAACCTCCACAGGACTGAAACACCAGCTATGTTAAATCCAAATATCTGACAGATCAACACCGGTCGCGCTCAAATGGCGTAATGTGACAACACGATACTAGTACCAGGTTATGGGAGCAGATACAATAATGTATGTTACAGTAACTCAAGATTACCTCCGTACTATGAACCGCCATAACTCTGTTTTAAGTGAATCGCTAGTTTTAAAATGTGATCACGATGTAGGCCTGCACGTTAGCTAGCAAGACGAAAGGGCAACTTGTCGGGTTCTCATTTATTTAATTAGAAAATTCGCAATGTATTTACTATCACATGTTTAAGAAGACACACTGAAATAAAGCAGCCATTTTGAGCAAACCTCCAAAAAACGTTAACAGCTGTAATGTAAGCAGCTAAAGCACTAGCGTTAGCGTTAGCTAGCGGCACCCGTTGTAGCGCGCCGGCTATCTCAGCTTCGTCGATACACAGCTAGCTGTCTTACGGCGCACGACTTCAATATGCGTGTCGTTACAGTCAACACAGAAGAACAACTCTGAACTCACCTCCGACGTGAACTTTATCTCCGTTTGCTGTCTTTCAAGGCTACAGACAGCTCGTGGCTACTTCGCCACCTTCTTACAAAGCTGCTTCTTCTTCTTTTGCTGCATTTACGGCAGCTGGCGGCCACTTCATCTTCTTCTTCTGCGGGCACAGTGACTATGAATCACACATCACCCCCTGCTGTCTGGTTGTAAAACACAAAATAATTCTGTTCAAGCTGGTTCAGTAGCCTGTGTAGTATGATACTTACCACAATATTATCTAAATATCCACTGCTTGTGTGAAACCATGTGGATTTAAATGTATTTTATCGACATAACATCACATTTTAAGAACAACAACAACAACATACTGAAGTTATATTACTATGGGTAACTTCCACTTTTACCAACGTAATATTATAACGTGATATCATTATTTTTTACTTGTATCACTTTTGAGTTTCACAAAACTGCATTTCTGCTGATCTCTAAAATATACTATATGCAAATATTCACAGCAGTTCTCTCACATACATACATGTATGTATCCACATTAAAATAAGTTTTACTGGACAGAATTTTGTAAAGAAAAAAATAAATCTATCATGACAATGTGCACAAAGCAAACTTTGTCATCACATTCTCTCATATTTTTATATCTTTGCCTCTGTGAAATAGTACAGGGTATTGTTGAGGCTTCAGTCTCTGCTAAAGTACTATCCCCTCAATCCACTCGAAACAACATGTCTTACTTGTGCTGACTGGTATTGTAGACATCTGGCAGGCAGCTGGTAGGGTTAGGTAGCTCTGTTGCATCACACATATAAAAGGAAACAAATACAGTGTGTGTATTGGAACACTGGAACTGCATCCTGTCTGCTTTCTTTGTTTTATTTTGTCTGTTTCCTCACAGACATCTTAATGTCAGTGGTCTTAGCAACATGTAACCTTGTACTCCACATGGCCCACAGTTGCCTTCCCTGCCTTGTCTCAACAGCAAGTTACACTGAAGATTTTCCCACTATTCTGGATAAGATTTTCTTCTCTAATTAGTTTTTCCTCCTGCCTATATTTTGTAACAGCTTTGAGTAGCACTGTTTTTCTCTCATCTAGAGTCTGTGTTTTACCACAGGCTTTGCATCTTATGCCTCTGGTTATACAGATGTCGAGTGCACCACTCTAGGCATTCATATTTGGATTATTAATACAGAAAAATGTATTATATTGTATTAATATAGGTTAAGATATTGGTACATAGAGTAGATAAAATCACCCCCAGTGTCAACAGCTGCAACATTAAAGACTTGTACACGTTAGTGCATCACTAATTGTATTTCCTGCAAAGAGATTATAGAAATATGGAAAACACACAAAAAGACTCTTATTATTCAGTCTCGCCACAAGATGATGCTCATGTTTATGTGTGTGAATATTGCTGTCTCAGCGCGCTGGAATGATGCTGCGTTCAGGTTATTCCGGAATTATCGTAATAACACATTCAGTCATATACATATCGTTCATGTCACGTCCAAATTGAAATAAAGACTAATGAAAATATCAATGTTTAAAATGTCCTATACATCCATATCAACACAAAATAAAAATTAAAACAATGCTTCCTTTCGTCAGTCAGATTCCGTCTTTCAGGGCGATTAAACCCCAGATTTAATGGGTTAATCCTATGTGAAAAATTATCAGCATCTAAAACCCTTACACAACATCGTCTCACGTATAAATGTCTTGAGCTTTCAATTGATGGGGACACTCACAAATCGTAAGTTTGTAAATCTTTCCCTTCTGTAGCATCCATCCCAGACGAATTGAAGGCGTCATGGTTGCCAGGTTGGGATACAGCAAGCTTCGTTTTGTATGTAAAAGCATTCTATATTTTTGATCATGCCTGCGTTTATTTCTCGCCATTCATCATTGTATTGCGTCATATTTGTTTTTTCTTCATCTAACTGCTTGCTTTGGCGTCGTTACATTTATTTACTGCAGTGAGCTCACCCATGACAGCACAGTTTTCCTGGTTGGGCTTGTGTTTGTGCTGGGCGGAGTCACGCAGACCAGGCAACACAGTCAGAAGCTTTGTTAACGCTTCATTGAGCCAAGATGGCAGACTTCGATGAGCTCAGCGATGAAGATAAGGTATTATCTTATAAACTTAAACTGTTATTTCTTTATTACTCGTAACCTTTGTCTAGAAGAATAGCAGTGCGCATTACGGTCCTTCAAATGTTGAATGAACTGCCAACATGGCTGTATTAGGTGTCTGTCGTTGGAGCTAGCTAAGCCAAGGCAGCGCTGTAACGTTATTTGACAGTTGAGTCGTCGCTTCATATTGTTCTTGTACATAAACACAATGTAAGTATGCTAACATGTGTTTAAAATACATATAGCTGAACGTCGGGTCTGTTTTTAGCATGGCCACCGGAGTTTGGAGTTATGTGACATTATTAGCTAATGCTAAATGGAAGGAAGTTCAGCTACTTCCTGCATTTACAGTAGGGATAATGACAGTGCATCGGCAGCATTAAAACCACCCACACCCAGTTTGCTTTAACTGGATGTTAGCTGCCTAATCTGGCCCTGATAACATAAGTAGTTGAAGTTTATCAGACGTGTAACTGGAGTTTGTAGCTGTTTTGAGTGATGTGGCTGTAAGTATATGCACTGTAATCTCAGGACAGATGCAGCCTCTCCTGCAGTGTTATTGGGACTTGCAGTGGCTCCTCTTGTTCCCCTTGTCTTCATGCTGCTACATGTCGGGAAATAATGCTCTGCATTCCTGAAGCTGATTGTGTGACCTGGGGCTTACGCCTCCTGGCATCACTACAGCAAACCTCCAAACATAAATGAAAACAAGGCAATAGTATTTCCCATTTAAACTTTAATAGGAAATCTGCTAACTTCTGATGTATCTTTATCAGATATAACATCACATTGTTTGACTGCATCGGTCAGAGCCTGGGAGCGCTTTCTGGGCTCTGAATGGAGTAACTATTCAGGAGCACAGTCAAACTGGGTTACTCATTGTTATACCCCTCTGCCCTTTCAGCTGGACAGCCCATTTGTAGGTCACTGCCAGCTGCAGCCTGGAGGCTAAATAACCCTGTCTGCCTGACAGACAGCCTCTCTGGCACCCTCATTCTGTAATGTGGCAGTGACATTAAGGACATAGTACTGATTTAAAGTGGTGAGGGTCAGAAATGAAGGGTGAAAAGAGAGAGAGACATTATTGCAATTTTACCTCCATGTTATTATGTGCTGCCTGATTGTATAGCTTAAAATACCTAAAAGTGCGCCCTAGGTATTGCCTTATGAGTGCAGTAATACCCGCCACAACTTCTTCACTCTAGCTTTGACACCACATGCTTACACTTGCATACTCACTGCTAAGAAAAGCCCTTGGGTGACATGACCCTGCCTGGCTGCCATCTAAGGAGTGGCCAAAATAGAGCTAACAAGTCTGCAGCCAAGAAAGTTAGCAGACTGCTCTCTGCTTCACTCTAGTGGCTGTCTGCAGGTCACTCACTTCTCATAAACACCACCTGCTATACCTCAAAAAATAAATTGGCCACAAACCATGCAGCAGATTGTTGTTACACATTGTATTTGATAATAATGTGAGGCCTTGTGCTATTTAAAAGTTATGTGACAAGTAATTTTGCTTGTTTTTTTTAGGTCCGCATTGCAGCTAACTTTGTGATGCACTCTCCTCCTGGAGAGTTCAATGAAGTCTTCAATGGTGAGCCTTGTTTGGGACACTTTCAGGACCAGCTGCATTTTGATGTGTGTGGATATAATTTGTTAATGCTTCTCTAATGTTAACTATTTTCTTTTCAGATGTGCGAATACTGCTCAACAATGATAATCTTCTCAGAGAGGGGGCAGCTCAGTGAGTTTCTTTCTTTTATTTTTTTAATCTAGTATAATAATGATGTTCTGGATGTGCATCCAACTTGGAATTGTATTCTCTCTCTTTTTCATACAGTGCCTTTGCCCAGTACAACATGGATCAGTTCACCCTTGCCAAAATTGATGGCTATGACGATCAGGTAAGTTTTAAAAAGATTTAAAAGAATTAAAAGAATATAATAAAATGAATAAATACATTTGCTTTTCTTATTGTAGCAATTAAAATGTCATCATTCTTATATATTATTAAGACAATTCCTGAGTAAACAGCTATAAAAACAATAATGATTATGATAATATTAAACACTATTTTAAAAACACCTTTTAAAACAAGAGTTACAAGGTGCTTCAGAAAATACAGTACCATACACGAGAGATGCAAAATATGAAGTATAAAGAGTATAAGAGAAATGAAAATAAAATATAAAAGAGCAACATTAAAACGTTTGAACAGTAATTATACAAATGCTTGGATGTACAGGTGTGGTTTTAGATGCTTTTAAATAGTGTAGTAATGGCAGGTGTCTCCGTTTGTGTCTCCTGTAGGTCCTGATAACGGAGCATGGAGACCTGGGTAATGGCCGCTTCTTTGACCCTCACAACAAGATCTCCTTCAAGTTTGACCACCTGAGAAAGGAAGCCAGCGACCCGCAGCCCCATGAGGGCGAAGCAGCTCTGAGGTCATGGAGGGACGCCTGTGATACAGCCCTGAGGGCCTACATCAAGGAGCACTACCCCAGTGGAGTTTGCACCGTAAGATCGCTCATTCAGTGATACCATGTTCGGCATTGCACTCCATGAATCAGATGTTCATCCGTATTTTTTATCCGCTTCAGGTTTATGGGAAAACAATTGATGGCCAGCAGACCATTATCGCTTGTATTGAGGGACACCAATTTGAGCCTAAAAACTTCTGGTAAGTTGATGAATCTCATTTTAAATGTCCTAATCAAATTCATTCTGACAATTACCTTACTGCAGCATAGGTGTTATGGCATGTTATTGGGTTATGCGTGTTTGGAATCAGTTCTCAAATGTTCTGTTCTACATGTTCTGTTTCCAGGAACGGTCGCTGCCGGTCTGAATGGAAGTTCAGTGTCTCACAGTCTACAGCACAGGTGGTCGGAGTTCTGAAAATACAGGTATGTTAAGTTATTAGCAGGTGTGTTGTGAGCTTAGCTATGAATTTAGTCCTGTTTGACTGTTGTCTTTATTTCTTCGTTTTACTGCAGGTACATTATTATGAGGATGGAAATGTGCAGCTTGTCAGCCACAAAGATGTGCAGGAAGCACTGACTGTGTCTGTAAGTATTTAAATGATTATTCTATTTAAACTCTGGAGCGTTATCTAGGAAAACTGAAGATTCTTGTTTAACCAGAGTCTGTGTTTGCAGTTGACTTATCAGAGTATTTCATGTTTGAGATATGTTAATATATGTCTAATTTGTTTAATTTACCCTCAAATGTATGTTTCGGCAGAATGAGAGCCAGACTGCAAAGGAGCTTGTGAAAATTATTGAGGAGGCAGAGAATGAATACCAGGTATGTGGGATTGAGGTGTTGCCTGACCTGCCTTCATAACACACTACATTGTATTTAAAGAGCCCATCCGCATGCTCTTCTCCCACTCTTCTGTTAATAAAGGCAGTGTCGTAGGTTACAGCATTGATGGCCTTTGCTCCTCACAAACTCAAAAGTTCACTGATAGTGAAAGCATGAATAGTGACCAAAGTGTTAGCTTAAAAGACATGATCTTGGAGGTGGAAGATGATGTTTATATTTAGAAAGCATGACTGATGTACTTTATCTGTTTTTCAGGTGGCCATCAGTGAGAACTATCAGACCATGTCGGACACCACGTTCAAAGCCTTACGCAGACAACTGCCAGTCACCCGCATGAAGATCGACTGGAACAAGATCCTCAGCTACAAGATCGGCAAGGAGATGCAGAACGCTTAGAGGACAGAAGCTGCTGAGGGTTATGACAAACAAATTGAAGAGAAGCTGATGCTCGCGCAAACACGTGTGACGCAACATAACGTACTGTATGTCCTTCTAAAAGAGACATTTGTTTGGGTTTTTCTTTTCCAGAGAATGAGAGCTTCTGTTATGCACTACGAGGGGATGCCTTTATTTTTAAATTGACATTGAGTGGTGCAACTGTCGCTCATTTGCAAACATATAGTTGTTGTTTGTTTTTTTTTAACAAATAATGCCTTTCGTGAGACTGAAAGTTTGGGACACTCCTGCTGTTTCAATTCTCACAGTCACATGTTTAACACATACACCGTCTGATCCCTGAGTGCTCCACAAATCCTCCCAAAAACCTCTCGACTTTCATGTAGCAACTAATTTTTCTCTATATGACATAACTGATGTTCTTAAAGAGCTTCCAATACCTCTATAGTTTTGTATTAACAGAGGGCAAATACTGTATGCAATTCGATATATTGACTGACTGGAGGGACACGTGACAACGCCAAATGATTCAGTTTATGTTTCAGTCAGAGGATCCCTCTGGATGTGGGGTTCTAGCCAGCGGACATGCCAAAGCATACATTTGTCTTTTTCCCATTCACTGATGGTATTTTGTCTTCCCTTTTGGTTCTGTCTTTCCTTTCTATTGTAGAAAGATATTTTCGGTGATAATCCCTCTATACCCCACCCTGCCGGACTGATAAAGTATTGGTGTCCTCCTGCCAGCTGTTTGCCTTTAGCTTTTGCTATATTTTTTTATACAAACTGTAAGTACATTTATTATTCATGAAATAAAAATATGATCTTCAAGCAGTGGTGATTGTTTCTGTTTTAAATGTATGGATCTTTATCAGTGTTTTCTTCTGGGTATCTTTGCATTTGAAGCAGGTTATCGATCGGAGGAGGAGTTTCATTTCCTTGTTATTTGTTATTTATTTATTATTATTTATCTATATATATTATAATTTGACTTTACATACCTGGCACGAGAGCAAATTGTAGTGACATACATTTTGCTGAATATATATTTAAAAATTTAGTTTATTAAATAAAGTGTAAAATGTATGAATTTGACAAAATTTTACTGAATTTGGTTGCCAGCTTGCCTTACATTTTTTTAGGTATGTGGGCATGATTGTGCTGGGGGAATTTACCAATGAAGATGCAATAAGTAACTTTTTTCTGTCACAATTGTAGTTATATACTCACCCTACCACAGCCCCAAATACCGGCCGAGTTTGCTTAAATTCTTACAAATGTATGTAAGCACATGGCTTTAAAGATGATGCCTGTGTTCTGTGTCGCAGAGATAGCTACTGAAGCTAGTATGCTAACGAGTTGACTATGGCCCATCCATTCTCGTAACACCACTACGAGCACCTAGACTGAATCGCTAACTGCATGGCTAACTGAGCTATCCAGCTACTGGAAAGTAAATGTACAAGCAATTCTTTGTTGTTATTCTGATATGTAACACCCAATTTCTTAGAGTATGAAAACATGAGGTGGGTTATTCTCACAGACAGCACATTTAAATGATCAGCTGCTATCCCATGTGGTGGAAGTTCTCTCTCTGTTTATGTATTGGCATGAAAAAAAGTTGCATCATGCACCTTTAATGTCCTTAATGCTTTAAGTACCATGTTTGGCAGCTGCATTATCAGTACAGCACACGCAGGCCTAAATTCAGCTGTGTCATGCAGAGCAAATGTCACTGGGATATGCTCGACACTGAATACTGTATTTGGTACATCGCACCTGTCTCAGCTGCATATTTATGTTGACGGTCCATAACCAAGTATGTGGACGATGTATATTTCTCTGATTAAATTCCCACTGAATTTTGATTGGACCTAAAATGATCAGTTGTAGTTTCAGGTTCACAGAAAAAAAATAACCAGCATGATGATGGATTACTCTGACATCACACTGATTACCAGATATTTACTTCGTCCTGTCCAGTTTGAGGACTCTCTGCATTTTCTTGTTTTAGAGAGTTTTGAACTGATGGTCATGTTATTTTAAGGTAAGTTAGATGATATTGCTTTAAATTCACTCTATTTTTGGACTCAATTTTTGATGTTTATAGAGAGTAATAGAGAAGCTATCTTCAGGTGATAAAATAATAATAACGATTAGTTGCGGCTGTATTTACTAAGGAATCATCTCTGTAGTTCATACCAAAAAATGAAAAATTGATTGGATAATGAAAAATATATATTAGTGTCAAAACTGTTTCACATTACTTATTCTGTTACTGGCGTGAGATTTCAGATATTTTAGCAACTATACTGTATTCTTAAAATAATTATTAGAAAAACAACTTTTCCCTGTAGCTGCCCTGCTGATGACAGGCTACACTTTAGGGACTGTCAACAAGAACATGACTGAGGATGCTGTTGTAGTCTGTTAATAAAACGTGAAGGGAAAAATGAGCTTCGTCTCAACTTTAGGTTTATAAAATCAGAAGACTTCCTCCTGAAGTTGTTTGATGAAGAGGTATTTTATTTTATTATTATTTTTTTTTTTTATCGTCGAGGTATTTTCGCTTTTTTCGGCGTCATGTAGTTGACGACGCTCCCTGACTGCGACCGTTTGCAAGCGTTCATCAGCCGGGATTTTTTGCGCTAAACTGCGCTACCTAGTCGATTTACACATCGCTCAATCGACATTTTTACAGAGAAAATGAATGACAAATCGACGGCGACGTAAAAAGTTAAACTCCAACACTGAATATGCGCGCGGGTCGCGTAATAATACGTAACACGTTGAAATCGTCCCGGCGTTGCATTCACGCCAGAAACAACATTAATGCTTCAGGAGGTTGATTCTGAGTCAGCCGGTGAACTTCCTCATCTGAGTCAGTCCAGAGTCAACAGCAGCGGCCTGTAGCACGTCAACATGTCGCTGAAGAGCTGTCTGCAGTCCGGACTGGACTTCATTGAATTTCTGGGAGACAGAGTGTCAAACACCAACAAGAAGGAACTTCGTGACATCTACAACTCTGAATTTAGGGGCAGGTAAGCTGTAAAAAAAGAAAACAAGTGTGTGTGTGTGTGTTACCTGCAGCTATCAGACTGGGCTCTGTGTTAATAGTCCCAACTCTGTCTGTTTATGTCCACAGAGAAGGAAGAAGGGACCCTAGTTTCTCCAATGTTGTATTTGCACTTACGAAATTCAACAAAGCCTACATAAAAAAGGGGAAGCTCTTCATAAATGTCAAACCTCAGGTAAGATGAGCTGTCATTCCACTCCCCAGTAGGAACATGACAGGACGTGTTATTTCCTGCAACTGGAAAGTGGACAAGGAAGGAAACACAGAAATAAAATGAGGACGTGTGATGTTCTTTTTTTAAATCTCCACTGTAGGTTCGAGTGTACTGTGATCAGTGGCGGAGGCCCCGGGCCCCTCGTCCACAGCCACACAGCCCCAGCCCCGGCTCTGGCCCTCAGGAGACAGCTAAGACTCCCAAACCCTCTGCCCCCTCGACCCCTGCGACCCCTGCGACCCCTGGGCTGACCCCCAAGAAAAAGCTGGCCACGGAAATCCTGGGCAAGCTAAAGGCAAACAGGTAGGTTTCCTTTTTTAGTGTGCTGTCTGTATAATGTTGTAATATATTCCACACACGTTGCCATAAATTTTCACAAATTGGGTCTAATGTCCGTTCTGCCACATCACAGAGGACTGCCACTGCATGCCAAATGTCACCATTTCACATGCAGTGTCTATGATAAGGTGTCAATACACGCATGGACAATCAATGATCAATAAACACGTCTGATCATTTATTTATTATAGGTGTTAATGTGACTTTGAAAAGTCGCCTTTGTCTTAAAGGTGCAGCATGTAAGAACTGACCAAGAGGAGGATGTATCTTACTACAATAACCACTTTTGGCTGCTAATTGTAGCTGCTGTTATTTAGCTTAGATAGTCGTGCAGCTAGTGGTCTGGACTAGGATCCCGGGGACCAGGGTTAGTGTTTACAGCTCCGGACCAGGGCCGGCAAGGGCTGATGAACATGTTAACTTCAGTAGATATCTCTGCAACACAATATATAGAATTCATAATGTAAAGAACTGCTTTTTTTTTTTAAATTGCTGATCATTTGGGGGAATTTTTCAACCAGAATTGTTACGTACTGTGCCTTCAAGGGAAAAAATTGTATCAGCTTCTGATTCAGTTGTTCTGTAGACACCACCTTGGTTTTATAGTCCCTGCTTCTGGCAATAAAATCTAATTATCATCGCTGAACTCTTATTTGTTTCTACGAATTGTATGGTCAGAAGTGTGAACCCATCCGGCCCTGGTGACGATTTATTTTCCACAAAAGTTCTGATTTCAAACGTGTTTGTCTACTGGTGTCTTCCTGTATAGGGTTGTGCATCTTCTCCCCTTGTGAATGTCTCCAGATGTAAACGACATACATGTTAAACTGCCATGAGGAGTGATTGTAAGAATGAACGCTCACCTGTCTGTATTTGTTGGCCCTGTGAAATGGTGAAGACTTGTTCAGTGTCCACGTCACCTTTCGTCCAAGCTCGGTTTCAGTCTCTGCAGGTCGGCATAACAATGGATGAAAATCTATGCAGAATATCAAGAAAAATGTGCGCGGAATTAAAGATAAAATTATAGATAGATGTAGATAATGATAAAACTCTTTAAGAGAAATAATGGGATTTGAAATGAAATTCATTTTCCAGTAAAAAGTCCGTTTTATTTGAGCCCAGAGAGACAACAAATAAGGCGAGATGAAGAGAGGGAGAAGTGGGGGATGGGTGACGACCACCAAGATGTTCTCACCTTCCCTCTGACAGTTACAAGCCTCACAGGTGTAGACTCTGCAGTTTACTGATCATGCCTCTCTACCTCGCAGGAAAAAGTTGACCGCTGACAAGTGGGGCATTCAGATCACATCAGACCCGGCAGGGGAAAATGGAAAAGTCCAGTTCACTGTGGAACGTCTCAGGGAGACGTTCATCCTCAGGTTCCACATCCTTAACAAGGGCACAGCCTGCATCCACTTCACCTACTACACTGCCCTGCACAAGATGCGCTGCTTCACTCTGGAGGACGAGAGGAGAGTCACCAGAGCCTGTCCACTGTTCCTCTGTCCAGGTTAGAGCGCTGCTACTTTCTGTTTTCACTGCCAAAAAAAACAAAAAACAAAAAAAAACGCTGAAGAGATGATTAATGTTCACAGCTCCTCTCGTTGCTTCCTCTGTCTCCCGCAGGGGAGAGCTACGAGGTTCTGGTTCGGTACAAGCTCAGCCACTTTGGATATTTTCCTGCCACGATGTACTTTGAGTTCTGCCCGGATCTGCCAGCATCTGCTCCCTTCTGCATTGTGCGGGAGGTGGAAGCGTTAGCCAGCACCCCTCTGGCAGTGGAGCTGGGGCCCGTGTCTCCTTACATGCCATTTCAGAGGGGAAAATACAGGGCTGCCAACCTCGTGATAGTGGAGGGGGTCCCTCCTGAGAGGTAAGAAGTGATTGTAAACCAGTCTCAGAATAGAAATGCCCTCGTATGCCTGGTTATTGAAGAAGAACGCAGTATATTTTACCAGGTCTAATAAATCTGCATTCTTTGTGATGTCCAATTATGGTCAATTAGGAATACTATGATAATAACATTTGCCGTCTCATGCAACATTTTTCACAATATTGAACATCAGACAGTTGTTACAGTATCTTCTGGCTTTTATTTTGAAAATATAACGCGCGTGGAGACAACATATTCGGGGGGGGGTCACTACAGGGCGGCTGGCCTTTACACATTGGTTCTGGCTTTGACACAGAAAAGCAATGTGCATATTTAAAAAACAAAGATATCTCTGGTTCTGATCCATGATCCAAGTCTTTTAACTGTTCACTGTGACAATGTAATATGAGCGCAAGGGTTACAGATAAATGCAGAACATTGTTTTACCATCTCCAAATTGAATGAGCACAGATTTTCCCCCCAGCAGCTGGAAATCCATGATTACAGATTTCAGTGGAAGTATTTGATTTGGTAGCTGGTTGAAGCAATTTCCCTCACGTTTAATTGAAACTGATCAACAAATGGACCCAGAGCGGTTCCTGAAATTGTGTTTTATTTGTGCGGATAACAATCATGATGTGTTTATGTTTTGTTCCTCTCTGCAGTTCCATGGCCCAGCCTCCGAACATGCCAGTGAAATTAGCACAATACAGATGCCCAGAATACCTAAAGGGAGCGGCTAAACTATTGATGGAGGACCCTGCAGCTGCCGGGCGGAGCTTCCCATCCCTGAAGTGAGACAATGAATTAGTTATTTATCAGTTTTATCAGTGAAGTTTGTTTCTGGTCATCACAGGTGTTTGTATGTGTACTTTACTTCCAGGGGTCTTTTGGACTCTTCTTTAAAGATGAAGACGTACCCTCATCGATTTCACCTCCTGCTACACCTGGAAGAGCTACAGATGGAGGTGGACATCAGGAAGTATGACATCCTCAACCAAACCATGACTCAAGAGAAGAGCAATAAAAAACTGCTCACACTCAGAGTAAGACATCCTCACAGTGTACATCCTCATCCTCACACTGTTTTAAATGGCAGCAATGGAAGCAATGTGATGCCATCTCTTTTCCCTACTCTCTTTGGTATGATGTAAAACTATGTGTGTTGCTAGTCTGTTGTCAGCTTGGGTTATCTGAAATTATAATAATTATCATCTTTATAGAACACTTTGAAAATTCTTGTTACGAAGTGCTTCACCAAATTCAATGAATGCAAACACTGTACACAGTGAACATTAAGCAGAAATCTAAATTAGGACAGGCTAAACAATAAAAGCATGATGTTTTTTTTTAAAGATAGGACTTAAAGCAGGCCAGACAGACAGAAGATCTCTGCCTGAGGATCTCAAGATACCCACATGTACTGTACTAAGAGGTCAGGGATATTGTCAGGACTGAGACCATGAGAAGCCTGAAAAGAAATCAGTAAAATCTTTTTAAATGTGTTGGAAAAGGAGCAAAAACATGATGCAGAGCAGAAAGACGGCCAACATTTGTATTCTCCAACAGGTTCCAGGTGTTGCTGAGAATCGACCATCCGTACTCCGTGGAGATTGTCTGAGGGTGCACAAGTCTGAGGACAAGGTCGAGCCGATCACTGTGTACAATGGATATGTTCACAGAGTGGAGCTGGACAGGGTCAAGCTGGGCTTTTCGAAGCAGTAAGAGCTGGACAAAGAATACTTTTCACGAGCAATTAATCTGCTTATTATTATCACGACTAATCGATTAGTGTTTAGTCTAAAAAGTGTCACATTTAACAAAAAACAAAAGAAAAAATGCTTATCACAGTGTCCCAGAGCCCGAAAGGATGTCTTCTGATTCCTTATTTTCCCAATTGACATTCCAAAACAGCAAATCCTTTGATTTAAGAAGCTAGAACCAGCAAATGTTTGATATATTTGCTTGATAAATCATCCAAACCATGAATTATCAGGACGGTTGGAAAATCATTTTTTCTCTCAACTCATTGATGAAACTGAGTTTATGCCTCTGTGATCGTAAATAAAGAATTTAACTCAAAGCATCAGCTCACATTCTCACCACTGTTCCGTTTCAGGCTGTTGCAGATTTTCATCAGCAATATGAAGTTCGACGTGGAGTTCACTCTCAACCGGTACCCCTTGAGGCTGCAGCATCGGGCTCTGGACCTGGCAGCAAAACATGAACTGGAAGAGGTTCTGTTCCCATCTGGTGCAGCGGCGGCTAGTCTCCCCATGCCCAAACTCAGGTCGTTACACACTGAAGAACATGCATACAGAACCCTTTAAAGTGCTGTGTGTCTTATATTTTGTTGCAGCAGCTGTCTGGCATTGGTGAAAGGAGTGTGTGAACTGAATGATTGTGTGTGTTTCCCAGCAGCCTTCGCCTCCGTTCTGTCTGGGCACTCGTCCACCATATTGTGCTAACAGGAGGGGATTCTGTTCTTTGGTGTAATGCCATAATTTTGACTCAAGTGGATGAAGTGGAAACATGGGGGATTATGTTGGCTGAGTACTTGCATACAAAGCCTTATCTCCTACATATACCAGACAAAGTTCGCTGTTATAACAAACCTGTATCTCCTCCTCAGTGTTTACTCAGCGACAGATATAAATTTCACTTTCGCATTTGTAATGTTTGGCTTTATTCAACAGATCAGTTTCACCTCTGTTTTTTTAGTCTCTGATGAAGTGTTTCACTACTGAGTGATATTTACAAATCCGTTGTTACATTCAGGATGTTCAACAGTCAGCTGGAAAACAACCCGCAGCAGCATGCGGCCGTCCAGCGCATCGTAGCCGGATCATCAAAGCCCGCTCCTCATCTTGTGTTTGGGCCCCCTGGAACTGGAAAGACAATCACTCTGGTTGAGGCCATGAATCAGGTATTAAATGTTCATGATGTGCTATTTTCAGTCTGTAGTTAGACCCTAAAAACCAACTTGATAATCGATAGATAATTAATCTACAAATATTCAAACGTTCTCTGGTTTTAGCTTCTTCAGCGTGAGGATTTACTGCTTTTTATGGAATATTTATAGGTTTCACTGTTTTTCTGAAACTAAACAACATATCTGAAGAGGCCATCCTGTGTTCAAGGATATTATAATTGCTATATCTTTTACTGTTTTCTAAAGTTTTGTAGAATAATCTTTGTCATGGGAAGCTGCTCATCAACTCAAGAAGAAGCAGCTGCAAAAAGGATACCTCATTTTCCAATTGCAGTAGATGTAAAGATAATGTGGGCGTGATATTTCCTTCCTTACATTTTTTTCCGTGATGGGAGTTAAGAATTGGTTGTAATCGACCTATAAAATCAACTCTTAGAGAATGACCGGCTTTTCTATTTCAACTCATGACCGGCTTAAAAACGTTGTTTTAATTATGTGTTCTGTTATGTTGCTTGCAAAATGCACATGTTCATACATAAACCAACCACCTAACACAATTTGTAAAGCAACAAAAAACCATCCGTGTGATGTGTCCGAATGAATTTTCCTCGGCTCACGTTATCAGGTCTACAAGGCAGACCGCTCAGCTCACATCCTCGCCTGTGCACCTTCAAACAGTGCCTGTGACCTCCTCTGTGAGAGGCTGATGGTGCACATGGATCATCATCGGGTTTACCGTCTGTACGCCAGCAGCCGAGACCCAAGAACTGTCCCCAAGAGCCTGCTGGTGAGCATCAGCTGACCGTTTTACACCCCATGGGATTATCTGGTTGTGTCTTATTGGTGGTGAATCGGCTCCAAGTACATTTGAGCTTTTAATAATTTGATCTCCATTAAACTTAAGTCACACATGATCTAGATTCTAGTTCACAGAGGGTGTAAGAGACGGACACATTCAAGAAAAATCTCTCACATTTGTTTTGATGTTTTTATATTTTTCTCATGTGCTGTCTTTTACTTGGCTCTTCCAGAAACATTGTAACTGGGACCAGAGACTAGAAAGTTTCGTGTTTCCAAATAAAGAGAGTCTGATGGAATACACAGTCGTCGTTACAACTTTGATCTCAGCTGGCAGGTAGGTTTGCTCGCGTGCACAGTAACTATTCAGTATTTGTCACCGTTTTGACTCTTTTATCATTCTGTAGCGTTACACAGCATGAGCGGTGCTGCACCGACATGTCACTGAGGTAACGTTTCTGATGTGTGTTTCTCTTTTTTAGACTGGTGTCTGGAGGAATGCCAGTCGGCCATTTTACCCATGTCTTCGTGGATGAAGGAGGCCAGGCAGTGGAGCCAGAGTGCCTCATCACTGTCGCAGGTAAATGCTGAATGTCTGAATTATCAGAACAATAAGTCTTTTTGGTCAAACTTTGATAAAAGAGTTCATAGAATTGAAGGTCAAGATTCCAAAATTTTATCATGTCTCAAACTTAGTATTTTAACTCTGATTATTCTGACAAAGAACAGAATATACTTGCTTAGAATTAGGTCTACTGGCTGTGAAACACTGAACAGATTTCACAGCGATCATTGTAAAGAACTTGATCCAATGTCCTCATCAGTGAGCTGCACTGCGACCTGAGCAGGCATGTTAGGAATGTTCAGTTCAGGATAGTCTCAGCATTCGTATCTCCGTTTTTGTGACTTGTGGTGTAAGTTTGTAAGAGCTGAACCCGTGAGTGAAAATTGTTACTGATTGGTTGGACGGTCGCTTTTGTTTCACAGGTCTGCTCAGTGCGCAGGAGGGTCAGTTGGTGCTTGCAGGAGATCCCAAGCAGCTGGGACCGATCCTTCGATCACCTCTTGCACTGAAGTATGGACTCGGTGAGACGAGGATTCAATTATTATCTCCTGATGTATTCTGTTGCACATGATAAACCCATGTGCATGGGACTAATGTTACCAGTAGTAAAAATTACTAGAGGTCCTGAGGTAATGCTAGTAAAGTATGAATAAGGCTGATGATAATAATTATTGCACTGTTTAACTTATTTCTGCTGATAAAAGTTATTGCGACTGCTGTTCATTGCACCTCGATTTATCCACATGATTCAAGGCTTTAATTGAATTACTGTGACTGTGATGATCTTCAGGGCTTTCTCTGCTGGAGAGACTGATGAGGGATAACCCTTTATATCAGAAAAGTACTGACTCCGGACACTTCGACACCCGCTTTGTCACCAAACTGCTGCGGAACTACAGGTGCGTTTTTAAGTCGTCACCTCCATTTTGCTTGTCACACTTAGTTATTTAGAATGCTGCTGTTTTTTTGATTCAAGCTTTTTTGGCTTTCTTATTTGTTTTTTTTCCCGCTTTCTTCTCTCAGGTCTCATGCCGCCATTCTGAAAATCCCCAATGAGCTGTTCTATGAGAACGAACTGCAGGTGTTCGCAGACCAGTGGGACCGCGAGGCCTACTGCAACTGGGAGTACCTCCCGAAAAAGGTTTTTAAACTTTCAAAACATTTCTGAAATAATCATAATACTTACATCATCCTAATACACAGCAAAACATTCGGAACAAACTACAGTTTATTTATCGACCCGGTTAATTTACAGACTTCTGGTGAAACGTGTCACTCTGCCACTCTTCCTGTTAGCCTGAGATTGTTTAAAAAAAGATTAGTGACAATTAGGGACCCCACACATTAAAAGAGCATGAGTACATCACACCACAAAAGAAACATTATAATTTTTTTAAATTAATTTCCAAATAGTTTTTACTAGAATCATCTGACAGACCAAACTAAACCTTACGGTAGGCCAGCTAGCCCGTGGGCCCCTCTTTGTGCAGCTCGGCCTCATGGGAAGTGTAGGATCTAGAGGTTTTGAGGCTTGATGCAACCAGGGACATACATTTGGGGTATTTCTGCCTCTATTAGAGTGATTGTGACCACTTTGTTGCTAATCTGTTTCTGCATGAGAGTCCCTATTATTATGATCAGTGAAAACTCAGCGGGACATCATCTAAACTTTATCCACAAATCAACATGGGTATAATGTGTGTAACTGTCACATCACTACAGGGTTTCCCACTGATCTTCCATGGGGTGATGGGCAAAGACGAGAGAGAGGCCAACAGTCCATCTTTCTTCAACGTGTCTGAGATTGAAGTCCTGGTCGACTACCTCACCAAGCTGATGGAGACACAAGGGAAGAAGGGTCTCCCCAAACTATCTCCAAAGGACATTGGCATAATCGCCCCCTACAGGAAACAAGTGAGTCAACCCCCTGCTTGTTTTTCTTTCAGAGATGTTTACGAATAGTTTCAACAAGACAATCTGTGACAGCGTCTACCTTTTTTTAACAGGTGGAGAAAATCACAAAGGCCCTGAAGTCTGTCTCGGCTCTCAAACGATGGAGCGATCTCACCGAGCTCAAGGTAGAAACATTCAGCTGTGTCACTTCATCTTGTCTGCAGCTCTGGAAGAAATTCAAGGCTGTTTGTTTAAAGTCTCTTCTGCACAGAATCAGTTTAAATAAAAGACTTTGCTCAAGTGTAACTAAATAAGTAAAGGTTCTTTTCATCACAGCTTTATGAATAGTCATCACATTTTGTATTTTGGCTAACATTTTAATCATATAACCCGTCTTTTCATCAGGTGGGCTCTGTGGAGGAGTTTCAGGGACAAGAGAGGAAGATCATCATTATCTCCACAGTCCGCAGCAGCCTCAACTATGTCAAAATGGACGAAGACTTCAATATTGGATTCCTCTCAAATGAAAAAGTCTGTTTTATCCTTCCACCTGATACAAAGCTATGATGAAAATCTACCTTTGATATGTTTATCTAAATCTTTTGGATCTTTGTTTGTATCGTTCTACTTTGCAGAGATTCAACGTGGCCGTGACCAGGGCCAGGTCCCTGTTGATAGTCGTGGGAAACCCTGTGATCCTCAGCAAGGACTCCACCTGGAAGAAGTAAGGCAAAGCAGGGGACAAATTACAACAGGAGTTCAGAGCCTTGTGTTGAAACGTGATTATTGAGATTGAATGTGCATTCTTGACCCTGGACATCATACTCAACACAAGCTGTACACAAGTATCAGTTCTGGAGCTTGTCACACAATACGATTTCATTATTCTGTGTTTTTTCTCTTTCGCAGGTTCATCACCTACTGTGTGAACGAGAAGGGTTACACTGGATTTGACTTCAGAGATGCAGACGGAGAAGATGACATCGTCTCCAGACTGGCGAACCTGAAATTCAACGTGGATTCTGACAGTAAGTACAGCTGAACAAACATTTACGTAGGCTCATATCGCTTCCGATGTTCTGCGGGTGAAGGAATTGTTGTGTCTTCCTGTTACAGGTCCCGGACCAGAGAGTGCCCTGCAGCAACACGTTGACCTTGAATGGAAAAATGAGCACTAACATCTCCGTCAGAACACAAAAACTAAGAAATATTTGCAGTGATGTTCTCTAGAAATAATCTGATTTATGTACATCACCATACACAGCAAGTTTTCCCCTCTCTGTGAGCTTTAAACGCACTTAACATTTGCATCTGTAAGTTCAGATAATGTCATTTTTTTAATTAACATTTTTTAGAGCAGTTTGCATATTTTGGTGCAACAGCGCTCTGATTTTGGTCTTTTTGCTCTTGATTTTTTTTCACTTTGTCTCTTCAGTGATCTTTTTTTCCGGTTTAAGAAAACAAGAAGCACACCACTCTCTCTCTCAGGAATTAATCACCTTTTGTCTTATGCCGTCTGCACTTTACAAAGTAGTTTTCTTTTTAACTCATCTATTACTCTCTGGTAATTGCTGAAGAAATAAACGCTTTCGTGTTTTGCACCGTATCTCAAAAACCTTCCCTTTGATTAATCATCACCTTTAACGTTATCACCTGTCAGTAACCACATTTGATGTCTTAAAGGGGACAGTGCTTATTTATCCGTCTACATTGTTTCGGTGTTTTGGAGATTTCGGCTGTGGAGATGACTGTCCCCTCTTCGATATAATGGAACTACATGACATTCAGCTTGCGGTGCAAAAAGATCACCGACATCTCTGCTGATATCTCCACAGCTCGACAACTCGAATGGAAGCACTCTAGAAAGATAAAGAGCATTACAGGTAAGAGGAAAAATATGTATTTGTTGCTTTTAAGCTGAACTGTCCCTATTTAACTTTCCACAAGAATCGACTGGGGAAGACGAGTCGGTCTTGTCTCAAAAATAGTTTATTAACAATGTTCATGTTCACTTCAGATCAAACATTCACTACAACACTTTCAGTTTACAAAGCATTTATTACAATGAGCTTTTTATATAAATCTGGATCCTTTATCATCTCAAATACTTACAGAGAAAGAAAGGGAAAAAAAAAAAGTTACACAACACTGAGCAGAAGCCGTTTCCCCAAAGACGTGTGCACACGGTTAAGCCCCCATGGTTTTTTTTCAAGCATGCATCGACATCGTAAGGGAAACTTATTTTGATTTGGGCGCAGCGCAATCTGCATACACATCGATAGCAGTATTGTACATGCTCTTAGTGATATGTTTGACAGTAGTAGACCCTCTGCTGCTCTGCGGGAACGCCCCTTTCATCATCAACGCTTCCAGCTGTGAATGTTATACGACTATCTCTGCTGACGTTAAGCTTGTTGAGACCCGCGAACGCGATGCCACAACAATAAAACGCCCGTGCTTTCATTGATGAGAATCTTTTACTTTTTACTCTTTGCCTTGTTAGTGTGCTTGTCCACAATTCTGCACAAAAATCCAGAGTTTAAACAAAGTATCAGCCCCCTAGAAAGATTTGAGGTAACAACATTAATCTGGTGCGTGTGTGTGTTTGTAATAAATGCCCCCTCTGCGTTAAAACAACAGAAAAAAATACAACTAGTTTTATATGTTATAGCTTCTCCACCGGATCGCCGAGTTAAAACTTATGTGCTTGGCCAGTAGAGGGTATAAAGTTGCATTATAGATGGCATTACAATATAACAGACACACAGCTCCTGCCAGCTGCTAGGCTTAGGTAAGAAGGTTGCATGCAACATCAAAGATATTGTTTTTTCGCCACACACACATTTCAACGTCCACCCTCCCGCAGACAGACGGCAACATGCAACCAAAGGGACACGTACAGTACAATAATGAGCAACAGAGGCAGAGAAAAGGAATGCCGTAAAGAGTCTGTGCCTGAGGACAGTCGCTGGGCGTTTTTTTTTTTTTTTTTCCTAAGAATTATACATCAAGCCAGGTTGAATTCACAATCGAGTATTCAGAGAGAACGCGTGAGCAAGAACTGGGTCCAGTGGACGGTCTCTGACATGCCTCCAGAAACTGCTTTAAGTACAATTCAGTGTTGAGTCCTGATGATCAATATGGTGAAAAATGAAAATCATATTCATGAGAAGTGGGACATTTTAGGTATAGTGGTTCCAAATATCAATTTAATCTCCTCAATTGCTGATAATTGGTGTCAGTATCAACCCTGAAAAAAAACACACCAGTCAAGATTAGGTTAAGATGGCGGATAATGTTGCACATATGAATTGAGTTAACTTTACAAGTGTGCTGTATGTGTAAGGAGGTAACAGTGAAGATCAAGAGAAACAGATCAAGACAAAAAAATGACAAGTAAAACCAATTAAATTTTTTTCGACAGCTGTTCTCTCAAAACTTTTTTGGCAACCATAAAACATCAAAGACAATATTTATGGCTGCTGACAGATGTTTTCCCACAGATGTTGAGGAAATATGTTACAAGTGTTGTAATTTTCACATGATTCATTCTTCACATGACGTGAATTTGTGTAACCGAGCTCGTGTGCCAGAATAATTAAGATGACGCTGCATTTAAAGATCGAATTTTGAGTTAGGACGACGGAAAATGTAGGAAACCGACGACACATTTTGTGTAATCAAGCTTGGTGAAACATGTCAGGAGGTCACTGTTGACCTCGTCAGTCAGTGTCGGGTTGGCATGGAGCAGCTGGTCTATCTGGTCTGGGAGAGAACAACCGAAGGCACACCAGAACAGAGAAGGCACCAGGGAAAAACAAGCTCCTCACGCACACACGCAACTCGGCTCCTCTCAAACATGCGAGGAATGTCGTCCGACTGGAAACATCCACACTCGAAAGGCTACCAGCTCTAACAAGACATGACTTCCACAAGTGGGTTAACCCGTCCAATACACAGATTCCAGACAGCAGGCGCGACCGGTGACCGGCTCGCTTGCCCTGTAGCAGAAGAGCTGAACTCAGTTGCTCACAATAAACAAACAGGGGAGGTTTCACCAGGCCTTGGCCTTCGTTTCTGTCTCAGCTGTGTCATCTCCCTGTTGGTCCTAACAGCTATTGTGCATAGTTGAGTCATATTGGCTTGTGTCTTGACTGGCCAGTTCTCCTCTGCCCATCCTGGTCCACTGCACAGATGAAGGAAAGTGAATAACTGGATCTTATACTCAAAAAAAAAAAAAAATAGTAATAAAAAATTAATGTGAAGCTGACTCTCTTCTTGTAATCAAATTACAGAGGCAGCTTTACCTTCTTTACCCTCAGTGAATATTTCACACCGGCAAAAAAAAACAAAGAAATGGCACAAGCAGCCATTTGTTGCGCTTGACCAGCTATCAGCAACACTGAAAGCCTTAGTTATGGCTTCCCTCAGGTTTCACAATGACAGCCGACAATGGAGGGCCCCTCAGCTGAAATGTTAGCTAGCTGACAAACATGAGAAGTAGACAGTGACGTAAGAAAAAAAAGAAAGAAAACGAAATAAAGAAAAGGCACTAGCTCTCAAAAGACATCAACTTTCATCCTCTTATCACGACTGTGATGATGAACAGAACGGACACTGACGGGACAGCCTGGACTTTACTCATGGAGACTTTATACAAGCTAAGAAGGATGCTGCTGCTCGCCCAACATCGTGAAGAACAATATTGCATACAAATATGTGCATCTATCACTGCCTCGTTAACGTTACAAATATAAAGAAAAAACAAGTAGGAAAACGCTCTATGTGTAAAGACAGATCTGAGGAAGGAAAAAAAATCAACAAGGAACTTTAAACATCAATTTCTAAACACAGTTTGAATATAGACAAAGTTCATTTCCTGTATTTGTTGGATTCATCTGCCTGACTGTTATCTTGAAATGCGACATACAGTACAAAGATGCTGTTTTGGTAAAAGGTCAGTCCTTTTTTTTTTTTTTTTTGATGTGTTACTTTTTTTTCATCCTGTTGGTCAGTTGATTTCATGTGGTCTCGGGCCGCTCACAGCAGCGTGCAGCCACTTCTCTTCTTGCGCTTGCGGACCTGCAGCGCCGCTCTGGTGGCCATCTCGAACACTTCCCGAACGCCGTCCTTGGTCTTGGCGGAGCACTCCAGGTATCCAAAAGCGCTGATCCTGCCGGCCATGTCTCTGCCTTCTTCTGCCTTCACCGGCTCCTGCATGGTTAGATCACAGATTGTTGTTAGGTAATTTTGAAAATGTTATGTAGGGTGAGGCATTCAGAGGACGGTATGTTTTCACCTCTGTCCAATCATAGGGTGGTTGACTCGTCAGAAGGATTACACAAAAACTAGTGAGCAGATTACCACAAAATTTAGATTTCGATGTGGATCCAGATAAAGGGACAGACCCAGGAATATTTTCTCACTGTATTTAACATGCGAGAACATTTCCTTTAATTCCGCAGGGAATAAAGCACGGATCCTGATAAAAAAAAACAAAAAACAAAAAAACCCCGAAATACATCAAGTTTGTTTCGGTGGCTGGTATCTAAGAGTGAGTGCAATTTGATGCGGATTAAAGGGACGGCCGGGCCTTGGCAGTCACATCACGGCTTACACATGTCGAGCCAACATGTGTGAACATGAAAAAATCAAAACACTTGAACTGATGACTTAGTGCTCCTCTTTGTGAAACCGTTCCTGATACCTGCAGAAAGGAAAAAGCTGACAGTGGTGTCTGAAAGAGCTGGAGAGCTTTGTGAACACGCTGGACCTGGAGACAGACACAGAGCGGGCCGTGGCGTGACACAGTGAACCAGTATGTTGTCATTGTAGTATGACTGAAAGGCCACTGACAGCCTGTTCAGAGTCACTGTTTGTTCCCCCAAGACAATAAACTTTCAGTGACAGACAGAGAGGATGTCATTTAAATTCATGTTAAATCTTTCTTTTGGCTTCTTCCTACTTCTAGGAGACCCCTCCTCTTTTCTTTTCTCTTTTTTTTTTAAACCCCATTTCAGGGTTCTTTTGTCTGTGTTCATTCGAGCAGACTACAAACAGAAAGTGTCGTCTGTTGTACAGATTGTGAAGCCCTCTGAGGCGAAATTTGTGATTTTGTGCAAGCTAAATAGAATTCGAAGTGGCTGAAAATGCTGAACGGCACCATCTGGTAAAAAACCCCACAAAATTATCCCACACAAATGTACACATGAGGCATAAGAACGCAGCTCTACCGTTGTCACAACACAATGCGGCACTATCCAAAACGCCATCAAGGTGTGCTTTATTTCTACTGATTTTCTTGCATTTGTGGAAATTATAAAATCATTGTCAACACATTAACTCTCCGGAGTTGCATAATCGTGTCTGAACGTGTTATAAACCACAACACTATGCAGTGTTTTTTGGAGCCTTCAAACACACTGGATGGATGACTCAAACTTCATTGTTGCATTAGGTTTTCAAAATTGTCATAATTAGCCCTTAAAAAGGACAAGCTGTCACAGTTCCCATGTGGTGAGAACTACTGAGCAGAGCGATCAGAAACTGAACATCTGATACAATACTGCAGTTTGTTGTCCAGCAGTGTAATATATTTAATATTTTACTTCAAGAAGGACTTCTCCATTGTCAACACAACATTGTTTCTCATGGCTGACGGTTCACATTCGCTTGGGGTGGGAACATCTAAACTGAATAAAGATTCAGAAGGCTACAACATTATTAAGATTTCCATGCATAATATATTTTTTTCACTCTGTGTGACTACTTGCTACTTTTAAAACATCACATATTCGTAATGATCTGTAATTAAAACAAATGGATGACTTAACATCCATTAACTTTGCTCTCATCCAGTCATCGTCATCGTAACTAACATGGCGCCATGTTTTCAATGGTTATGACGATGACTTAAAATTCCTGATTATTGATTTTTTTGGCATCCCGACGTAATCTTTCAAAAGAGAATCGTGATGCACCTAAAACTCAACATGTCGATCATGGGGGTTGCACCAACAGGAATCACATCAAGACACTAACAAACAGGGAAGTGATACACACAAACTCTCTTTAGTCCAAGGGCAAAAACTAAAAGAAGAGGGGCGATTTATTCTTCATTCTATTCTGAAAGTTAAAAAAGTATTTAACATCACAATGCCAATTGGAGTGTGGTTAATATTTTATTTTCAGTTTTTAAAAATCATCAAAATGCTGTTGCAAAGTCTCCAAAACTCAAATATCTTCAGCTAACCACTTCCAGACGCCCACCACAGATTCAAATTCCTCCTTATTTTGGAGGTCTCGAGGTTGGCGTGTAGTCTTGCAATGAAGCTTTATTTGTTGTCAATATGTACATGAATAATTCAGATAGAGACCCGTGAACAACCCTGCACCCATCCTTCAGAGTCTGAGTACTGGCGAGGTGCCTACTTGTTCACTTCATTGACCCTCAGAGGCTTCCGTACCTGCTTCATCTTGGCCAGCTCTCTCCGCGTGTGCTCATCGTTCCTCAGGTCCTTCTTGTTCCCCACCAGAATGATGGGGACATTGGGACAGAAGTGCTTCACCTCGGGCGTCCACTTCTCAGGGATGTTTTCTGTCCCACGAGAGAAGAAAAAGAAGAAGAAGAGGAGGAGAGTTGAAATACTTGAGACAGCGAGAGAGAGGAGGAGGAGGAGGAGGGGGACTATAAAGAGGGACAGGCAGTGCAGAGTCACAGTGCAGAACACTTCTCATGATGGATTGCTCTGCAGACTGCTCGAGGCAAAGATGTTTTTAGCTGCTCTAATCCGACTTCCCATCAAGTCCATTAAGCCGTTTAAAAAACAGCTTGCTGAGCTGATATGAACTGCCTTGATTCTGTGAGGACAAACACGTTTATACAGAGGGAGAAATGATGTATTCTATATTATGTTGTAATTTCTTTGCTGATGCCGTCACAGCCGAGGTTTGTCTAATTTGACCTGTTTTAAAAACTCAGTCCTCTGTGTGTCGGCAGTTCCTCACCTAAACTGTCTGGGCTGTCGATGGAGAAACACATGAGGATGACATCCGTGTCAGGGTAGGAGAGAGGCCTCAGCCTGTCGTAGTCCTCTTGGCCAGCAGTATCCCACAGCGCCAACTCCACCTGGGAGATAATCAGAAGGAAAATACCGTAAGAGGAAGTAGAAAAACACAATACATAGGCGGATACAGAGTGGCTCTTGGAGATCTGTAACAAAACAAAAAGTATCTTGTAAGATCATACAGATACTTGCTCATCAAATGTAACAAAATAAAAGAAGAGAAGATTTAATTAGAAAGTAATCTGAGGAATTTGAACGTAGCTCCAGAACTATAGGGGGCAGCATAACCGCTTACTGCTGTAAGCTTTGCTGTAGCAACTTCCTTGCTTTTTTGCAAGTGGCTCAGGTAACTGTGGAGCTATGTGGCCCTATTAGCTGACCGGAGTCTGCCCGCACCACAATCTGCAAGTCACACCGGGTGACAGGGCTCAGTTAACTGGCCTCCTGGTGAACATGTTTGGACCAACGAATGCCAGTAGAAGACAGGCAGAACAGTATGGAGGGGATTTACAGCAGCTCTCACCGAAACTAGGACTCTGGGGAAAGATGACACAGCAAATTGCCCGTTAAAAGTTGTTTAAAAATACTTTCTAGACTGATAATATCAAGTTTTAGGTGTGGTCGCAGCCTGACGTGGGTCCTATGTTGAAAAGATAAGATCTAAGAGCTAATTTCCCACATCCCTCAGGTTCCATCTTGGACGGGTTTTTCAGGTAGGTTCTGTCAGTCAAAGTGACATGAAATGTAACTTTACATTAATGTACTAGCTCCTTCGGATTACAAAAGGACTGGGCATTTAGCTGATGTCTTTTCCAAGATAAGGGCAGCAGAGTAAGTAAGTTGCTGAGATTGAAAGCAATTTACAAGCAACCAAAGGAAGACACATTACAACATGATACAGTACAAAACAGTCGAAGAAAAAAGATTGATCAAAAGAAAGACAAAATCTGTGTTTTTTGGGTGTTTTTTTTTTTAAGTTTAAACCCAGGGATAAAAATGGTTTAAGTATTTTGTTTGCGGTTTTCTGCAAGCCAAAATACAAGTTCTGTATTCCTCTGGTGATTCTCATCACTCCTTATTATTTTCATGACTCACTCCTCCGTGTTGTTTCATTGAAAGTTTTGTTATTTGAACCCTTCCAGAGGGGTTAAAAAAAGACAATTATCTGTCTTCACAGACTAGACGTAATGCTGCTGCTCACTGTTCCGGATGAAGGCACAGACATTTAACCAGTCACGACATCATTAGCGATGAAGTTTCTTTTCTCATCCACTGAGTGCCGTGACTGTTTGGAGTCTGACGTATGAAGCTCGAGGCATGCGCCGCGTCTGAGTGAAGGCCAACGCTTCGAATACCAGGGAAGCAAATATTTGTTAACCTCGGGACATTTATCTGCTCTCGCTGCACATACCTGGCATCTTCATCGTAACTTAACGTTGCTTTCCTTGTCTGACGGGACTTCAGCGTTCAGACACTTCTCACCACCCCTGCAGCTCTGACATCAACAGCTTCATAAGTCTGTTGCGTTGTCAGTGAAATGAACTCAGGGACTGGCCTCATCCCATCACACCACTGATTAATTCAATTAGGGAAAGTTGGAGATTAGCAAGCATCAAACCAGATACCTTCTGTCCCTGTCCGGGCATTAACAGCCAGTCTTCACTCGACGCCGCTCTTCATCTGACTCACTCTGTTCAGGGGAAACTTTTTTGCAAAGTTTTGAATACTGGAACTCCACTGAATGACAACCGATTCTGGTAATGCCCACAGAGAGCACAAGCATCAGTCAACGAGCCCAAAATAGAGGTTTGCAGAGGCAGCGGGTGGGTGGTGGCTGAACATTATGGAGACTGCATGAGCAACCGGAGCAGTTATGTTCCCAGTGGACTTGTTGTGAGCTGCAGACTTTGGGGAGGAAAGGAAAGAGGGAAAAAACAGCTATTTTTAGAGGCTGCCCAATGCACTGAAGGTGAAAGAAAGAAAATGTTTTTTTTTCCCCTTGAGGGGGGCAAGAATTTAGAGGCTGAGAACATCCAGCTGCTTGTGTGATGGGCTAATTCTTATGGGGATCCTTTTCAGGAGTTGCAGGGGGGATAACCAATGGAGCTGCGCTCATATCTTTGCCAAAATTATCTCCCCTTAGACCGATGTCCATCATGGATCCCTAACTTTAGATTTCCTGTACAGCAACAGAACAGTTAACCCCTCCTTGCCTCCAGGCATCTAATAGAACCAGAACAGGAAATGAGAGACGTTTATCGGTCGGGAGGAGGGTCCTGATGCGAGAAGAGGGGGATTGCCAGGAGACATCCCTGTTCCCTGTCTGAACAGGAAGCTGAGAAGTGGAGTCATTTCCTGTTTTGCCAAGTGGTGATCCTGCAGCGTTGGTCAGCTCAGGAGAACAAAACCCTTCGACGTAACAGGCCGTCTGCAGCTCAGGCTTGACCCTCGCTCGCAGTACACACACACACACACGGGAGAAGTTAAGTAGCTGGTTTCATAACTGTCTGAGAAAAACTCCCTTTTTCTTTACTATACAGCACATATTATTTACCCTCTATATTACATTAACCTGATGTGCCAGATGGTTCATTATACAGAACCATCTGGGAAGGTGCCGCTAGAACTGATTGTAAAAGGGCAGCCACTTGCAAAAAATACTTGGCAAGGGATTGGATGAGCCATTCGTCTCTCCCTGACTAATTTTAACCAATCAGATCGACAGCAGGGGAAAGCTACAGCCAGCACCGCCAGCAAGTAGATCATATCATCAAATGTTTAAGCCAGTTGAGAGAAAAGCAAACACGTTTTCCAAAAGAGAAAAGCCTTCAATGTCTTTCCTATTTTCATCAAATCGAAGTACTCGCAATCATTCTGATGTATGGATGCTATAGCAGGATCAACACAAACTTCCTTCCAATGAACAGTCTCTTCTTGCTGGTTTTCTACTAAGCCACGCCCCTTAGCAGCCAGTGCTTCCTTAAAAGGATGCTGATTGTTCAAACCACATAGCTTAGATAGTTGGCATGATAATGTGAACCTGCAAAAATCCATCTGTCTCACAGGGTAATCATGTAATGTAAGTGTCAGAATTTTCAGTGTGAAATTCTGTGACTTTATAAATTCCAACCATGGAACAAAAAAAGTACTTCCTGCTGACAATATCAAACTGTAACAAGGTTTTCTCGATGTGTAAGAGGTGTGCAAGCAAAATGTCTTTATAGTAATGGCACTGCGAGTTTGTTCAAAAGGTCTAACGTGACCACGCAATGACAGAAATGGCAATTTAAGTTCAGTTTTCTCCTGGATTTACCTGCATCTCTACCCAAAGACCAACTCAGAAAGTGGTCCTGTGCTGAATGATTTGGTTTTTTTTAAAAAATTTTGTAGACAGTTTCTTTGTCTGCTCTTACTTTCAAGGCCAAGGAGCATTTCATCCCACTGTGTGGAAGTGTGGAATTTATCAGAGTTCAAGCTAACGTTCAGCTGTTTATTGCTTTTGGGGATGTTTGCACTCCAGTTGCAGTGCAGAGGCCAAACACGTCAATCAGCCCTCACCCTAAAGCCTTCGATCATATAAAGTTAAAAGCAAAAACATGGGGGTAGCTGTAGCTCAGCGGGTAGAGCAGGTCGGCTAGTGATCAGAAGGTCGCGGGTTCAAATCCCTGCTCTGGGCTGGGCTGAGCTGCATGTTGAAGTGTCCTTGAGCAAGATACTGAACCCCCCCATTGCTCATCAGTGAGGGCCCTGCGATGAGTTAGCGACTTCTCCAGGGAATACCTCGCCCGGAGACAGCTGGGATTGGCTCCAGCAGCAACACCCCACAACCCCATGAAAAGGGATAAAGCAGTTACAGACGATGGATGGATGGAAGTGAAAACATGAACGAAAACATCTTTTTTTCAAACTCATTTAAAAAAAAAAAAAAAAGTTAGTTTGAGACATGAAGAAGTCAACCGTACATAGTTCATGAACTCACAGAGCTGCTGTTTAATTAGCTATCTAGCTTAGATCCACCTGTGACAGTTCATGTCTGCTGGAAGTGATGCTGCTTTTGTTTCCACCTGTCTGATATCAAGCACATATTACCAAGAGTTTCAAAGGTAAATCTGCCATAAGGTCAATGTTGGCGCATGACAAAAAACAGTGAGACTTTCTATGAAGACGATGACAGACAACCACTTCCTCTCTGCTCTGCTTTCTTCTGTGTCAACTGTACAAACCTGCTTTCCGTCAACCTCGATATCAGCGATGTAGTTCTCGAACACCGTCGGGACGTAGACTTCGGGAAACTGGTCTTTACTGAAAACAATGAGAAGACACGTTTTCCCACACGCTCCATCCCCGACGATCACCAACTTCTTCCGAATGGCTGCCATCTCTGTGTGGAAACAGGAGGAGAGTTTTTACAAGAGGCTGTCACAAGCAGACATTTTGTCAAAGCGTCAAAATAACCAGCGGCGCCACAGAAACCAAAGTAAACTTTTTTTCTGCCGTGATGCAAGTTTTCACTTGCGATGTCACGCTGCGGGAACGAGCGAAACGGTGCCGTCACACTTTGTCATTTGTCGTTTGTGTATTCTCCGCTACAGATGTTTAATATTATTTGTAGAGATCACAGGAGCACATGATGTATCAAGAACACAATGTTCTACAAAAACTTTCTCTGCTGACGCTCTGAGGCTCCAAAGCGACCACTCTGACATCTCTGACAGACAGTACGGCATCGCATTACACCTAAGGGAGCGCTGTGATCTGCATGTTGTCACAGACGACTGCAGTCGCAGACCTTGAATCCCCAACGCCACATCTAGACTACAAAGCCACATAGAGAACAGAGGAGAAGGAGTAAGATAGTGGAGGAGAAAGAGGGGAGGGGGGACGCTGAGACAAGCTGGGACATGAAGGAATGTGCCATCAGGCTGCTGCTCCGCCCTGTTTGTTTCCCTCTGCAGCACGCGTGGAGGAGAAAAAGCATCCAGGAAATCAGGGCAGCTGGTGAAGCACTTGGTGGTGTGTGTCCTAAAGCAGACAAAACACCGCCCTGCTTTTGATCCTTATTCTTCTTCTTCAGGAAAAACACTCAAAGTAATGCCCTAATTATCTCATAACTACTTTACATTAAAGAAGGAAGAGCTAAACCTGCCAGCCCATATGTTCCAGTGTAAGCCAGGATTGCCTACGTAGGGTTTAGAGCGCAGCGAGCATGTGTGTGGCCGACCGAGCGCCATGCAAGCACCATAACAGCAATCATGTCAGACTAAGATGGATGCCCGCGAGGATGAAGCTTTGCTGGTTTCCTGCGCGCAAAAACACAATCGACTGAAGCAACTGAACCAAGACAGATTTCTGCAATAAGGCCTGCAGATGTGAGGACTGGTTTAGCTGGGGATGAGTTAGCAGTGCAGCTGATGGATGAGCGGGAGTCCTGCTGCCTGGGAGCAGCTGTGCATATAGTCATTTGGCTCCTCACCTCATCCACTTTCTGCCAGACGGTCTTGACAGCAATCCTCTTCACGGGGGCATCCACTTATCAGGGGAAATTAATCTTTCAGTCATGCTGGAAAAACTTTGGAGTTGAGTCTGCCCCAACACCCACTTTTTTAATCTCTGCTCAGTTGCATAGAGAAACGCCAGGGAGCTCAGTAAAATGCATCCAACCGTGAAAAAGCATCAAGAACACAGGTTGACATTGTTAAACTATTCCTGGTTCGGTACATTACAAATCTGTAAGATTAATATCTCAGTCCTCTGATTAAAGATGGGTGATATGCTCAAAAATTTCAACAATGGTACATGGATTTTTTTTTAATCACATGTAATGATTCTGTAAATTCAATCAAGAAAGGGTCCAAAATAAACACACTGTATTGTACTTCTTCATCACATCTGGAAGGTGACTAGGTGCATCTACATGTTGGGAATTATTTTGCTGCCAATCAACATTTAGATTAATCAACTAATCCTTGCAGCTCTAAATAACATCTTTAAGTTAGTTATGACACTGTTGGAAATATAGAGTATGAGTTAATTAATGAGGTAGAGGAGAAGCAGTATGATTAAATAAGGGTCAACTTCTTCCTATTCCTCATGAAATGTGTTGTTTTTGAGAAATTATTGATTTAATAATTGTTTCAAAGTTGTTGTTTTTTTCTTTCTTTTTTTTTCTTTACATGTTTGAAATAAGGAAATCAATACATGGGGAAGTATATCAATCTTTGAAGAGTCAACACAAACTGAAAACTGTTGATGAGAGAAGCCTTGGTGAACAGAATAAGCACATACAACTATTAAAGCCAATTAATACATTAATGGTATGTGAATGAGTTGAGCTGCAAAGTGGTAAAGCGTAAAAGGAAAAATAAAAAGGTCACAAGGGAAGAGATGATGACTGAGCCGTATTTCCACTGAATCTTAGACTGCAGCCATACTGGAAATTTTGGGTGTGTTCATATGTTTGGCAGTTTTTCTTAATTTGGGGTTGTTCGCCTCTTTCTTATGGAAATTCTCGTCATGGTTTGTTCCCATTTTCTTCCCATTTTGCCCACAGGCCCATTCCCTCTGCTGCAGTGTGTTCAGTTACAGCTGCACAACATTTTCAAAGACAAAGATTCCAGTTTGAAATAAGGCTGTCATCACATGCTTGCTCCTGTTATTTCTTTAATATATAGTGACAGGCAAGCAAGCAAACCTCTTGATTACACTCTACGTTGACAACCAAAATTCATCATTCACTTCAGCGGCAGTTGCAAATATGTCAACCGAAAACCAGCCAAAAAACAGAATACTTAATGAGAACAGAGGCTGCTTCCACTTTCCTTCTGTAAGTGGGTTTGATCCTGGGATGAATATTGACTCCAGAGACACGGCGCAGTATCTTTTGATCTTTCTCTTTCCAGAGATTGCCAACTGGACGAGAGACGGCCCGAACTAGCTGAAGGGTTCAAAGCCAAACAAGTGGGAGACAGCAGCACTGGGGCCTCAGAGGCTCACCCTGTGAAACAAAACAATCCACTTCCTGTTCCGTGAAGCCTGGGAGGAGCTTTTGGCTGGAGTTCTGTTTGGACAGGCCCGAGCAGAGCTGGGACACGGAGAGGGCTGCCAGAAGGCAACGCAACACATGCGTGCACGCAACTTAAGCACGCAGGCTTACTGACACATACATGCACATGTGCACAGGCGCTCTCGCTGGACAACGATAGCTTATCCTTGGTGGCAGTGATATCAGGAGCCGATGGAGAGAAGTATTGATGCATTGGCGAAAGGAAATTAAGCGTGAAAATGTCTCAGATAGCCAAAAAAACTGTGGTGATCTCTCAGGCTACTTCTGATTGATGCTCTCAATTCAAGCGCCTATGCAAACTAATGACAGCAACAACTGAAGAGGAAGTTTAGGTGGTTGCAAGAGGTAACATATTTGACTGTGTTAATGATGTTTCAGCCACTGAAGGAAAGCCATTTTGCTTTAAGCGCCTACACTATTCATCCCTTCACTGTTCATGATCTCACCCCGATTCAATCAACACTTATGAATGGACTCCACTTCTCTAGGACCAGTATCAGCTGGCTGACCCGAGACCTCCACACCGCTGGATGAAAGCTAAAAGGTGTCACCGAGAGATTAACCGTCGGCATGGAAGCTGTGACAAAAGCAGAAAAATAGTTCAACATCATTCTGTTGACTCTACGTAACCATCAGTCAGTTCAGGGGGCAGACATTTTCATTTCCCTGTCGTTGTGAGTCTACGCTGCACGACCGAGATTAATCCAGTGGTGCACAGAGGTACGCTAGAACATATTCAAGAAGCCTTCCATCATCCTGAGGTTGACTGAGGATCGACCATCACTGTGAGACAGCAGGAACACTGTGTTACATCCAGGTTAAAACATCAGGAAGAGACACTGGAGAGCAAAGATAAAATAATACTGAGACAACTGAACTTAATTATATTTATACAGCGATTCCAGCTATTTATAATATTGATCTATTCGCATCCGGGCCAGCAATACAGAAAGGTTTAAGCTGATTCCAGTTCTGCGTTATACAGTGAGGTGCACTGGTCAATCACATGCAAGCAAGCCCGAAGTAAGATCTCACTGAAACGTCAACACTGCAACGAGTTCAACAGTTTACTGCCGCAACAAAGAAAAAATAACTAAAGCAGATTTGTAAAATACTCTCAAAGTATTTTAAATCACTGCACAATGTTCTGTTACTACAGCTGGACTTCCTGGATTGTATTTCATGTCTTGACCATTGTAGCAGCAGTAATGCAAATTCTTCCCGAGATGCCTCACGTTTAGGTCGTGATCCCTGAGGGGAGCCTGACACACAGGCTGCAAACTTCAATGACATCATTAAAAGAATAGTTGGACATTTTGGGAAACACTCATTTACTTTTTCTTTTTTTTTCAGGAAGTTGGATAAGAATATCAAAGCCACTCTCAAGTTTGAACAGCAAATATGAAGCTACCTCCAGATCCTGGTTAGCTTAGCTTAGCATAAAGACGCTGTTTATTTTTGTAAAAAGTGAAAAACAACACATCTATGTTCTGTTTGTGCTCTTTACCTTGAAAAAGGTTTTACAATATGGGTTGCTGGACTATTTCTTGGCCTGAAGGGGAGGGCGGGTACCTTTAATTAGCCATTATTAGATAACACATACAGTGCATCTTGCATGATTTGCTTGCTTAGCTCCCTAGAGATTATCAAGTTTTGATCACCTGTGAAGCTCTGTGAAGTCTGCTTTCATCTACATCAGAAAATCAATCCCCTACAATTCTGATCATTTATTAATCATTTAAGTTATTTACAAAGTAAACTTGCCAAACATTTGCTAGTTTTACCTACTCAGATATAAAGTTCTGTAGTTTTATGTCATCAAACAAAGTCAACTTTAATGGACATATTACCTGATTTGGGGCAGTTTTATTCAAGGATTCATGATGAAAATAGTGGTAACAAACAAGTGCAGGTCTAATAAGTGCAGTGGCCATCATAGCCCATCCGAGTTCACTGTGATGAAGAAGACAAAGCGTAGAGTGTCACTGGCAAACGCATGTAAAACTTGATCCAAAGACAACACGAGAAGCCATTAAGACACTGCAGAGCAGCGCACCATTACTTCCTACAACTATTTGAGCAATGCCCCGGGTTAATGAACACACCACCTCTCCCGTTCTCTAAGGAGGTTTTCCTGAGGCTTAGGGGCCAATGGGAGTTATGCAACATGCTGAGCACAGAGTTAGCACAGAGCAGAGCGTGACCCCGGCCAATGAGGGAGAGCTGCCTCTCAATCCTCATATAACTTTAAAACCAACAACAACGCTGAACACGGACAAACATCCAGCCAATAAAAGGCCTGTTGTTTGGGAGACGGTGATGATGACTTTTTTTTTTTTCCTTCAGAGGTCCTGCAAACAAGCAAACATGCCACAGGAAATGAGTCCCGGTATGATTGTTTTGGCTCGTCTAACAAGCTGACCGGGGCTGTCTGCTATCTTTGATACTAGTAATTATTTTCATTATCGATTCACTGTTTGGTGTCCAGAAACCTCGCAATTCCCCAGAGCCCAACCTGATGTCTTCAAACTGCCTCTTTTGTTGAACAAAAACTCTTTATTTACCATTGAAAATGACCAAGAAAAGCAGCAAATTCTCACCTTTAAGAAGGTGGACACTGAAGACGTTTGACATTTTCGCTTTAATTAATTATCCAAATACATGGGAGATCATTTTCTGTTGTTCGACTGACTTGTTCATCGACTGATTGTTGCCGACACAGTCACATATGGGCTGACATCAATGTTAGGGAGTCATTTCCAGGGTTTTTGGTGTTGCCATGGAGCTCAGTCAGACTCTAGTTGCATATAAACTAAGAGAGCAGTAAAACCAAGGGTGGATTTTAACTGTTTGACAGATTCACCTTCACCCATTAGAAGTCCAGCCTAAATCTAAATCTCTATGGAACAACTTCACTACCAAACAGAAACGACCTTTAATGTACTTGCGGTTCTTCATCTCAAGAGAAACGAGCGAACAGGCTTATGTTTCAAAAATAAACACGTGTACCTGAAAGCATGTGAGAATACACCTCCCTTCCTCTAGTCTGTCTGAGAAATGGGCTAAAGTTCATAAACTGGCAGAGGCTGTGGCCAGAGACGGCACAGTGCCCGTGACACCGCCTGTCTGCACCACCTTTCACCTGACGTGGAAACATCTTATCTGGCTACATCTGACGGGAGGCAACAGACATCAGATCACAAGGAGGATCAGACATCAAACTTCTCACACAGGGAATGCTTCAGGCTGTTTTCAGATCAAGTGCTTGTGGACACAATGCAGGGATTCCCGAGTAAAGGCTGTCGACTAAAGCGCATAAAAATTGAAATGCGAGCGCTGAGCTCTCTTACACAACTGCAGGGCAACATACACAGCAACAGATCAGGTCAGCCTCTCGCATTCTTTGGGCGTATGTTACAAACACACTCGGCTCCTCGGCCTCACTGAGTCATGGCTTTACTGGTACACCCATGGAAATGATCAAATCTCCCAACAGGCAGCCAGCCCATGAAATAAAAACAGGTATGACATCTCCCTTAAGGCCTGTCCACGACAATGACCCATTCATCTGTACGAAGAAACATGAATCGGAATTTCCTACTTTAAATAAGTGTCTGTTAACTAAGATTTTTGTCGTTTTTCATTTGGGGGGGAAACATGTATTTGCTTCCGTGCAGAGAGAATGATAATAACAGCTCTCCCATCCAAGAAACAAGCACTCGAGAAGTAACTCCAATGAATGTATTTTAAGAAAAGGATAACAAGCTCGAGGATAAGTGCTGAAAACTAAGCTTAGTGAAAGAAGAAATTAACAATAAATTAATCAGGCCAATTTTCTATAAGATTAACCCGTCATCTTCATTGCTGCCATCATCAGTGTATAAATAAATATATAAATGTAGATTATACACCAAAGGAAGATAGTCACAGATACCCCCCGCTCTCACAGCCTTCCTCTTCCTCTCCAGGAAGTAGGGCAAGACGAACGAGTCGAGTCAGCTGGTGGCCAAAGACAGAGGCAGAGGATACACCTACACGAGGCTTTGAGCTAACCGACACCTCATGACTCACTGCTGCTCAATAACTCAGGTCATAAGCAGACGATCGAGGCTGCCCGACAAGCTGAGGGGACTCGAAACGCAGATGCCTGGAAACTTCTGTTCCTCCAACACCAAGTCAATCCATCCCCGATCTATGTCAAACTAATGTTCGTCTAAAAGATCATCTGTTAACTATTGTAGAAGAATGAGTTTAACAGTGTTTTAAACACTCTCCCACAAAAAACTAATCAGTTGATTAGCTTATGGACAGGCAGGGCTTTGTTTTTAAGGTTTTGGAGTGATGGAATTATTGACCATTTATACTTTTAGTGGCTGTTTTGGATTTAATGCCTACTTTTCTCACAAAATTATGAATCTCTCTACCTGCCCAGAGACTAAAGTTGGAAAAAACCTAGAAGGTATACAAGTTAAAACCTCTTACCTTCCTATTTTAACCCTCATATTTTACAATGTCTCTTTTAATCGCAGTGTGTAAAGTGTAATGAAACGACTAAGTATCATGTTCCAACAAAAACACTGACCTCTGGATATCATGGTATTACAGAAATGTATCATATTTGTTTTACCTTAATAAACTCTGCAATGAAGATTTTGAAAATGGTACTTTGATGTAAATTATTTCATGTTTTTCATGCTTTTTCAAATAAAGATGCATGAAACAAGAAACACGAGACAGGAAGTTAACCAACAATTGTTTGACAGCATCAATTGTCTACTGGAGACGTCGACTCATGTTCTGTGATGTTATGATGTGCATTATTCATTGTTCCCCACAGTCCAAACATTGCATTGATGAATCAAAATATCATCAACAGATTAATCTATAATGATAGTCATCGGTTGCAGATTGGATCTATTAAACAGCGTTACATGCACAACACTAATGCACAACTGTGTGCGCCTGAACGCACCGCTGGAATGTATTTCCTGCACAACCAAAGCAGGCTGCAACCATATTGATTATTTATTATTCTGATTCTGATTAACTGGTTTGATTTAACAAAATGTTGGAAGAAAGTGAAAAAAAAGAGAACATAACACTGAATATGTTGTTCTGTCTCACTAAGATATTCTGACAGAATCATGATACAATACAGAAAAAGAGTATTTGGCATTTTTGCCTGACAATCAATTACTCGTCAATTAATGCACTGGTTAAAAAATGGTTTAAAACTACGCATTTTAAGTTTTTGTTGCACTTGACATCCATCTGCAAGTGTGCCGAGAATATATTTATTATGAACGCCACATAAATGTTTTTCATTTCAAACAGATTGGGACAAATTGAGGAAGATCAAAATCATATTATCATTTTATGTGAATCCTACAAATTATCATGAATGGGACTGTCTTAATTAAATCACAGTAAAAGCCCTGACATGTATTTCATACCATTGAAGCTCAGGGTTGCAACCATATTGATTGCTGATTATTCTGAATATTGACTGTTTTAGTCAACGAAATGCTGGAAAATAATGAAAACCTATGAATAGTTGGACATGTCAGAGCCCATTTAGACATAAAATGTGATCTGTTGTGTCTCACAAAGATATTCGATGAATCATGATATAAAACAGATAAGAAATAATTGACATTGTTGCTTGATAATCTGCTTAAACACTTATTCTACTGGATAAAAATGGTTTAAAACTACCCATTTTCTGTTTCTGTTTCACTTGACCTCCATCTGCATGTGCACAAAGTATATATTTGTCTTTAATGCAACATAAAGATTTATTTTCCAACAGATTTGGACACATTTAGGAGGATGATTACAATCTATTACTATCATTTCTATGTGAATCCTATTACTTATAATAAATCGTTGCTATTTAAGTCACATTAAAAGCCCTGGATAATCCCCCATGTGAATTCAGATCTTTTTCTTCAACACAACTCAGCCTAAATGACTCACCTCTGTCTTCAAATGTCACCCCCACATGTCTTACTGTGTTTGAAAACCCTAACCCAAAAAAAACCAACAACAACAAAAAATAAAAACACCCCACTGTTAGCAGTTCACACAAGCAGAGGCAGTGTTGATACTGAGGAAATTAAAGAGTTCCCAGGAATAGAAATGGCTCATTAGGAGATTTGCCATGCGGAGTTTGCTTATTGAGGTCGCAGCAGTTGGACAGACTGTTCACACCGACAGGCTCCGATCTGCTGCTTTGACTTTGAAACTACGAACAACGAAGCTATCAACAGTTGTAGAGAAACACGCCCTGGCAACCAGCAGCCACACAGTTTCACACTCCGGGACTAAACTACTACCTGAGCAGGAGAAAAGGCGAATGTTTAGTGTGAGGACAAGCCACCACCTTGTTCTCTCACCCAAGTAAGTGAGCTATAATTAGACTGTCGACTTGTGTCAAATAAGAACATGGAGTCAAACTACAGCCTCCGTGTCATAATTACCTGTCAGCAGCCGGATGAGACGTTTTTATAAGTATTAATCCCCGTTCGCTCTCTCCTCTCGATCGTGACACACACACAGAGACACACACACACTCACTTCTTGCTGCAGTATTCGCTAATTTTTACGGAGAGGGTGCTGAGAAGCGGGGCAGGCGAGCAAGATCCTCCCACCGACACCAGAGACAAACGAAGCTAGGCTAACAGGCAGCTAGTTCCGCTCAGGACCTTCAAAATAAAACGTACAGAAGCACTCCCCATCGAAAGTGTGAGTTGTTCAGAGAGAGCTATAATCCTCTATAACCCTAAATGATGACAGAAAAATGGAGATAAACTAAAATAGTATTTATGGAAATAACAGAAAGCTGTTATTTTTTTTCACTAGTTTTGACTTTTTAGACATGTCTTTTTTTCCTGAACTTTTTTTTTTTTTTTTTTAACAAACTTTCACAGACTGGAAAAATGGTAAGGAGCATATAAAGAACATATAAATTCACTCCATTTTTTTAATGAGGAAAAATGTTTGTTTTTTTTTCAGTGTGTGGAAGTTAAATAATTTTCACACATTTTCATAGATGGAAGTCAAATAATAAGGAACATGTGAAAAAATGAGAAAACAAGAAATGTATTCCTGTGTGTGGATGAGAAAGAAAGTGGAATTTTTTTTTTTTTTTTTTGAAATACTTGGAAAAAAAATACATGAAATACTTTGAAATACACATGAAAAAAAGATGTGTGTGTTTCATATATGAAACCGGTGATTTTTTAAAAAAAAATTAATGAGAGATGTCTTCAAAAAATAAGGAGATTTTTTTTTTTTTTAAATGAATTACTTTTCATGCCCTGAAACTGTTGCTTCACTTAAAAGTAGGAATGATCATCCTGGCAAATTAATATTATTATTATTATACCTGCAAACCACAAATCATAAACACAGTAGAGAAAATAATTTAGATCAGATTTTAGATGATGAGAATGGATTATATTTTGATTGAAAATACATTTTTTCAAACAGTTTCCTTTTTGATTTTCACATTTGACTGCATGTCAGTAATTCTAATACAAATCAAATATCATACTTTTAAACTCGGTTAGATACATCTAACCGAGTTTAAAAGTAGGAATGATCATCCTGGCAAATTATTATTATTATTATTATACCTGCAAACCACAAATCATAAACACAGTAGAGAAAATAATTTAGATCAGATTTTAGATGATGAGAATGGATTATATTTTGATTGAAAATAAAAAAAAAATTAAACAGTTTCCTTTTTGATTTTCACATTTGACTGCATGTCAGTAATTCTAATACAAATTAAATATCATACTTTTAAACTCGGTTAGATACATGACTACTACAGCCCATGAACATAATAAGACCATAGAACAGGTCCTCGGGGTCCTCACAAATCTTTCCCCATGTGATTTTGATGGCCTCTGCTCTTACTTCCGGTGTTGTCACGGTTGCTTCAACCTAACTTGACGGAGCTGCTGCAGCCGCCGGAGTCACTCAGGTCCCTCCTCCACTCCCCGGTCGAAGATGACATCATCCGTAGTACAAGGAGGCTCGTGCAACAGGAGGGCTGGGTGTGGATCTCAGCAGTGTTGCCCTCTGACATAAAGAAAAGAAAAGCAGTCGCTTGTGTCGGAGCTGACTCTTTTACTTCCTGCAGGCTGCTGGATGTGTTGTACATCTGTGTTATTTACCTCACATGTGACCAAAACTGGACATTCAGCATTGACATGTCTGAATATTAAACCATATATCAAACGAAACAAGAAAAACAAAACTGACAATATGGTTTTTTATTGATTCTTGGATAATCAAAAGTGGAAATCAGCCAGCCTATAGCTGCATGTACTCAAATCCAGTATATATATATATATATATATATATATATATATATATATATATATATATATATATATATATATATATTTATTTATTTATTTATTTATTTATTTATTTATTTATTTATTTATTTATTTATTTTTTCAGCTATAGCTCACATTTGCTTTCAACATACACAGCAGTTTATAAGATATGACCACCGTTTTCGATCAAAGGACATGCACACACACACAAGATTAAAGGGCCCTGTGGCCCTTTTGACGTCTGGTAGATATATGGAGCTGTTAGCTCACAGGGAGGCGCATGTGTGGGCAACACGATACACAATCATCACTGATTTCAAATGAGTGAAAATATATCAGTCATTTATGACCTAATTGCTGGCTTGTGTCGTTCAAGTTCAAGTTTCATGTCTGTCCATTTATAGTATTTTAGCCGATTATACTCGAGCTTTAGTTCAACTAAAGATTCTTTTGTTTTTGTTCCTTTATGGGCCATTATTTCTGATCAAAATAATAATGATTTGTTTGATAGTGACACCGTGAGAAACATGATATTTTCTGAGATGATTACTGTACCACCCTATAAAAGAATAATACAAGATGTTCGCACCTTATGGTTTGTTTACTTTATGCCTGCAAGTTCCTTTAACCCTAATGTTCTGGAGGCTTCGGACAACCTTTAACTTAAAATTAAATAAGCTTAACAGTGTTTAATCAGCTTGATGCTTCCTGACTTTTCTGGTTTTAGGAGATTTTTTTAGTTAACATAATTTTGAAATGACGACAACATCAGTGAAACGTTGAGACTCAAACATTACTTTCATTCTGCTCCCTATACAGTAAAAAAGCAGCATCATCCCTCCAATATTCAGTCTGTTTGGATTTGTGTAGTTTTAATTTTGTCACTACAAAGTCTAATAGACGGTGAACTGTCCTGGTCGATAACATATTATCTCTCTAGATAAATAAAGGCAAGTTAGTTCTTCGTGAGAAGACAATGTAACATAAAAATACACGAAACCTGTTTATTTTAATTTGATAACAATTCTTCATAATCATTTTGGTATTTATTCATCTTTATCAAAGTGCCAGACCAGTTCGTGGCTTTATAACTAACTATGAATCTATATATCAGGTTTTAATATATATATAATATATATATATATATATAATATATATAATATATATATATATATATATATATATATATATATATATATATATATATATATATATATATATATATAATATATCAATATTTTGTGCTTCTGTTACTGAACTTGAGCCAATGTGAAGAACATTTTCCTGTTGTTTAAGATTTTTCTGTCTCCTGACATTCAATATTTGATAAAACACACTGGGAATTTCTGCCTGTGGTGAATGAATGACAGCTTTTTGCAATATTATGCTCACAGTGTGAATGCAAGGCGTCAGTATCGGGGAAGTGGTGTAATCATCGGTGAGTCATTTGTTGGCCACGCCAAAAGGTTAATTTCCTTCTCAGACGGTTCTGAAATAAACAAGGTCAAAACAAGTGGGAAAAAATCTGATTTATTTCTAAACTGGTACATGTTATCCCTCTACCTCACATTGTGGTAGCTCACACCATCTCTCTTAAACAAACAGTTATGGATAGAAACAGAAAAATAAAAACTTCTTGTACTGCTTACAACCAAAGTCATCTTTAAAAATATATATATGGAGAATCTAAACAACATGACATGTAACAAAAATGGTACAAAAGAGGTATACGGTACATTTAAGGGCGTACAATGTTCCTCGCCACTTCTACAAGGATTAAATTTAGTGCATCTGAAGAAAAAACAAAACTCTCGAGTCCCTTCCATCTTTGAATAAGGCATATGTGTGAAGCTTATCACATCTTACAATACCGAGACGAACAAATCACTTTCTCCTCCGAGGGTCAAATCATGAAAACGTGTCCTCAAATCAAACAGGTGATCCCGTTCCTTCATCTTTTTTTAACACAAATATATAACCCTCCTGTCCTCGTTACTGTAATGTCAAAAATAAAACAAATCATCTATGAGCACATTCGAGAAGAAGGACATCACAAATCAACAGGCTACCACAGAGCATGTGCAACAGTGCCAAAGGTGACGTTGTTCGGGCTGCGACTGACCGGGAGTATTTTCATCATTGATTAATTGTTTAGTCGATAAAATGTCAAAACCGACATCTTTAAAAACGCTTCTTTTTGACCGACAGACAATCAGAAAAACCAAAAGATTCTTCATTTACAATCATATATGACAAGTAAAAGCAGCAAATTCTCACATTTAAAGACGCTGGAGACCAGCAAATGTTTTGACTCTTTTTTTGCTGATAAATCACCGAAAAACAATTAATCGATTATCAAAATCTTCTTTAGAATCGAGTCACTGTCGCAGCTGTAGTTGTCATTCGTTCATCGTTAGGAAAAAAGGAAGTACAGCAGCAAAAAGACTCAACTGATTCTGTTTGGGTCCAGAGCTGAAAAAAAAAAAAGGTCCATTCCTCTGTTTTGTTTTTTTTGTTTTTTTTTTTTACTTCCTACATGCTTCTTTAATGTACAGACATGAATCTAATGATTTTTTTGCATTTTTTTTTCTTTATGTGCGTATTTTACAGATTTCCATCCTCATGCCAGAATGGCACCTCTTTGGTTTCCTCACATTCTGTCCTGCGATCCGCTTTACGATACGACCGTGATCCCACAGAAAAAGGGACGCTGGGTAAACTGTAGGCAAAAACAGGACGCTATCATTTGCAACCTATATTCAATTGTGATTTAATGTTCAAACTGATCACCGTTGTTGATTTTCTACGCATTTGTTTTTAGTTTAACGCCTGCTGAAGATCCACAGCGTCCCAACTCTTTTGGGATCAGGCTCGTAATCTGATTGTGAAACTGCAGGATGCTCTGTTTTTTTATTTTATTTTTTTTGCTGTTCTTGTTTGTTTTGTTTTTTTCTACAAAACATTAACATTTAGGGCATGACATGAAAATGGACAATCCATTCAAAGGATTGAGTAGCAGTTCGGCCTGGATCGTAAATGAGGAATCAGAAAATACAACAGGGGTTTAATTCTCACTGGCAACCGTCACAAACAGCAGGTCTGGGAGAGAGAGGGAGAGAGTGACTTCTCGGATGATGTCGCTGAAAGTCTTTTTGTTACATGACTGGGTTGAGGTGAAAGCGGCTGTGACCGGGTCCAGTCTGGTGGGTTGATGAAGGTGCTGCTCAGATCCGAGTCTTCTCTATGACAAAGGTGTTTTCTCCCCCCCCACCCCTCCGCTCCCTCCATCAGTCCGGGGTTTAGGGAGCTCGAAGGGACCCTGAAGTCTCACTGGTCCGCTGCAGCGATCTCGTCATGTGTCTAACTCGAGCCCCGCCAATGGGACGACGAACACGGTGATGTCATCGCCCGAGCCCAGTCTCTCATTGGGTAACCGCCAGCCGCGCTCTTTGAGCACCCCTCGTGACCTCATCAGCAGGTCCTGGGCCGCCAGAGTGTACCTGTCACACAGAGGAGACGTTTAAACAGTCAGATACACAACACACATATGATAATCAAGTAACTGTATCAGACAAAATAAAGTTAAACACACACTATTATGAACAACTTTTCGGTTTGTTTTTCTGTAAAGTCGCTGACAGATATCGGTAGTTGCAGGCTGCATTTTCCCCTTTATGGCCTTTTTTTTCCAATTGTGTAGTTGCTTCTTTGGTCTTTGCTCCTATGTGCCCTGTCTCTCTACAGTGTAATAAAGCGTGAATGCCTATTTCTTCAGGTACCAGGATCTATTTACAAACCCGTTCCTTCCACCCCGCGTACATACACAAAACAAACACGGGGGATATTTCAAATCAAAAAAAGCTTGTGGATGGATTAGCTTCTGGGCTAACAATGCCATGGACCAAGTGGGTGAAATATAAGCAAACAATATAACAGAGTGGGAGAACAAACTGCTGTGAAGTACTTGACTCTCCCTCAAATACATTTTACAGAAGATTCAATGAAATCATTAAAACCCTCTGCTGATGATTCACATGCTCAGTCTATTACCCTACATTACATGATGCGCCCTCCTTATATTCATTAGGCCTAATTCATTCATTCCTCATTTTGTACCTCTGTACCTCTGTACCTCAGTACATATTTCAGGTCCTTGTACCAGATGTTGTGGTGAGTGTTTCTTTATGACAGCAGAAAGAATACCCTCTCTACTTCAACTTAATAAACTCTAAATCTAAAACCCCTCTTGGATTAGCTGTAAAATGCACAGTCACGTAGGTTAAAACAGGCTGTTTCTCTCCTGACACCATGAAAAGAGAAACATACAGCGTTCTCACAGGGCAGCGACACTACAAACAATATGATGATCTTAAAGAGTATGATGCATTACTATAGATTTAAGTACCCAACAGTGTATAAAATGGTTAAAACGAACTCAAATCCTGCTGATGATACTTTTACTGAAATAACATTTCAATGCAGCACTTTTACTTGTGACAGAGGATTTTAATAGAACGGTATTAGCAGTGAAGGATACTTAACACTTATACAATTAACACGCTTTAACATGACCTTACATCTGTCCTATGTTATACTCTACACAACATACACTGAACATACAACTGTAACTATAAGCTGAATTTTCTAGTATTTGTCACCCCCTAGTGGACGTACTGAGAACAACAGAACAGCTGTGACATCACATCGGATTTACGGAACTGCAGCTTTCATGTTATTTTTCTGAACATGGTGTGACGACTGAACATATACAGAGAACAAAAGCCTAATGTAAAGGATTATTTGGCAGACCGCCTACCTCATGGGATCAGAGGGGTCACAGCAGGATAAGTAGGCCGTCACAGCATCTGCCACTTCCCTGTCCGTCGTCACGTCCCACAATCCATCTGTGCCCATGACCAGGACGTCATCTGGGCCGTGTTTGTTTTCATCCAGGTTATAGACCTTCACCTGTGACAGAGAGACATGCTGTTGATCATTATTTGTATTCACCGTGCTGCCATCGTTTATGAAACTACCACAGTCAGCATTTTGTGTGCTGACTTCTGAAAGCCTGACAGATGTATGCTGGCACACGAGGGGGCATAACCTCCGTTTCCGGCAGTAAAGCTGCTCATGTTCATTCACATGTTTCGGACCACTTATCTAGAGTGACTCGCAGCAAGCGTGATACGTTCCAAGTGCTCAGCTCAGGAAACAAGTGACCTGACAATATTCCTGTAACGCTGAGCTGAGAGGTGCTCGAACAGGAACTGAGAAATAAAGTCTAACAAGAGAGGCAGCGAGTATTTTTAACTCCGTAAAACAAAAATAAGAAGTGCTGTGTGAGAGGTGAGATGCTGAAAAAAAGGTTGTGTGCACTTCTAACCTTTCTTCAAAGAGCTTCAAATGACTTGCGCGTTCAGAGCGTTCAGTGCACAAGAATCCAACCGAGACTTTTACGACGCATTTAGACATTTACGAGTCAAGGATTATTATGTTGAGGAAAATAAAACTATTTGTTTGCTGAGGGCGTCGAGGTGAATGAACCTTGAGAGTAATTTTAGGCTGTGAGATCTATAAAGAAAGCAAGATAATGTGCCTCGTTTAACTTTGTAGGATTGCTTTGTGTGCAGCATTCAACAGTGCTGGGACGAAGAACTCGTATGAAGTAAGAGTAACAAAAAAATAGAATGAGAAATATTACTTGATATTTGTGGAATATTACTACTGATACTTTAAAAGCTTTATAAGCTGCATTTTAATGTTACAGCTTGTCGATTAAATACTAGTTTCACAGTTTAATCCCTTAGAGATTGATCATGTGCTCCATTTTCAGCATTTTAACTTGTAACTGCCGCTGTTGAATAAATCTGAAAAGTCAAATCTTTCCCTCTCAAACGCGGTGGAGTAGAAGAACAAAGTAAAAACACAAATAAAATTGGAATCGAGTTAAATAAAAGCACCTTGAAATTGTTATTAAAAAGCAGGTAAATGCAAGGTCACATTACACCACTGGCATTCACACAAGTGCCCTCTGAACAGCAGTACAATGAAAAAAAACAAGAAAAAAAAGTTGTTTTGCTCTTCAGCAGCTGACACAAGTCTGTCACGGGGCACCGACTTGTTTTTTTGTTGTTGTTGACTTTGTTTCTTAGATTGATAACCGAAGAAGTTGTACTGAGAGGCTCTGCAAAGTTTTAACAGCTGCCTGCGAAAAAGCAGTAAATAAAAACTGGTATGAAACAGAACCGCAGAGTCTTAAATGGCCAGTATCAGAATGATGCAGTGACAGCAGACCGCTTAGCGCCCTTAAACTCTGAGCTTGTTGGGTTTGACGTCAAGAGGGTTTGTTGACTTTGACTGAATGAACAAATGTGACTTTCCATTGCCATCCTGGGAAAACAAATCCTTCCCCCGTGCTTCACTTTCCAAACATGTCGGAGAACCTGTGCTGGCTGCTAAAGATGCAACAGGCACCTCTCTGGTACCTCTCTGTGGAAGAAAACCCACTTGTTGTGTAAATATAAGAAGCTCACTACACAAATGAAAACATAAGGTTCATATCATTTCTGCCGATAGATCCTCCACATTGCACAGACTGAACCTTGAAACAACAAAATGAAGGAGATTTAACACCTTTTCTCACGTCATAATACAGTGTGTAGAGTAAGAACTGGAAACCCCACTCGGTTCCCGTGCTTTTCTGATGTTTGTTTTCCCTTTTATTGTGTAAAATACCCAAAAATAAAAGGAACAAAATCACCGCTGGGGTACATTTTGCTGTTTCTTTGCACCAAATCTGAGCACGCACAAAGGCATTTTATGAGATGCATCTGTGAGCAAAAGAGCCTCACAGCCATCTAAGTGAGGCCCAGGGCCAAAACGCTGCTCGACTGTGTCTGAAAGGCTTCCACGGTGTTTAAAGCAGAGCTGCCTGAGGACTCGACTCGGGCAGCGCTGACAGCCGGAGCTGCTCCCGACTCCTCACACTCACCTCAGGGACGCAGGACAGGAAGGGCTTGATGTAGATGTTGGAGTTGTACACCTTCAGGTCATGATCCCCCAGCCCACGGGTCACGCCGATCGTCGCCATGACACGTGCCTGTGACACACACACACACACACACACACACACACACACACACACACACACACACACAGATAATAATGTAGGTTACTGTTTCAGCATGTAGTTCAGTTCTTGGAAAATCCACTTAGGGGGGATTATTAAATGAAGACTGTGTTCTCTCAGACAATAATGAAAATGTTAAGCAGGTCTTGTTTCTGCCCACGCAGACTCTGCACAATCAAACAAAACACTTATAGATGTGAAGATGCTTCATAATTGTAATCGTCTGCCTACGCAATCGACAATGACCTTTGAATCTGTATTTAATTAGAATACCTTCGTGGAAAACAATGGTCCACATCCAGTACAAAATACTGTTTCTTACCTTTTTGCCCTCTCCATATATCAGGGGGAATTTCAGATCATCTTCGACGATTGTCTTATAAGCCCTACAACACACAACCAGCAGATCTCAGATTAAGTTCCTGAAAAAAAGTTGTCAGGAAAAGTTATTTGGGCAAAGCAACCAGTGTCGTTTTCAGGAGGTTCCCACTCGAACTCCAGCCATACGTCCACTCAGTGGCACCTGAGCCGACCACAAAAACCTTCCCTCCTCCACCATCCACACCATTTTGTTGGCTCTTTTTTGATTTCTTGAAATTTCTGTTTTTATCTAATCATGATGGAAAGTCGGGTGAAACTTCTGGAGCTTCACAGTAAAAAAACAGTGCTGCAACATTCTCAGGAACAACTGAGGTCGTGGGGACCTGTTTAAAAATGAAAATAACTGGAAAATGTTTGCTTTTTCACATTTAAAAACAAGTCCCCTTCTACTTCAGTTGTTTAAAAGAATGCTGTGACACTGTTCTGCCGTGAAACTCCAGAGAAGTTTGTTGTAAAACTTTCCATTGGCTTGAGGGCAAGTACATTATGGCTATTCTTTTTTTTCATTTCTGGGTGAACATAGTTAGTTTAAGGCCTAATAAACACTCTGCAAGCAAACTGTTCTGAATAATTATAGGACAGAGTGTTTGTGAAAAGTGATTAACTATGGGAGATGTGATTAAAAGGGACCTCCAGGTTTACCAGCCAGTCATGGTGTGGTCTCTGTAGAGCATCTTCTTGCCCAGCTCGCTGTGCTGGATCCTGCGAGGGAACTCAATGTGAGTGAACTCGTTTCCCAGGAGCTCCGGCCTCAGGAAGCCCTGTGACGACACACAAAATCGGGGCAGGTCGCATTAAACCGCAGAATAAAACAGATTTATGTAAGAAGCATGTGTGTCAGGAAGCGGAGGTTTTTCTAAAGGCAAGATAAGAAAAGGTTTGCGTGCGTAACAGAGGGCCTGCAGTACATGCTGCTGTATGCAGAGGCACAAAAAAGATCCCCTGTTTTTAGCAGCGAACATCATCCACCCACTCTGTGACTCATAACTACAACCCACTAAATCAAGCCACCGGTGAACAGGATTTCCTCCCTCTGCTTCAGGTTGTCTGTGCATCATGCTCAACTCACCTTACTGTGGACAAATACAAATCAAATGTCTCTTTAACTTCATAGGCAGTCACAAGATTATAAAGCCCTCCCCGAACATGTGTTTAAATTAATATACGTGTTAAATAATCTCATCTGAGACATTGAGGATAAAAGAATACCAGATACTGAAGCCGCTGTCTCTCTGACTCCGGTGTGAATTCGTTCGTCATGGGAATAACTTCGTTATTTCGTATGATTATGGCCCTGCAGAGAGAGAGAGAGAGAGAGAGAGAGAGAGAGAGAGAGAGAGAGAGAGAGAGAGAGAGAGAGAGAGAGAGAGAGAGAGAGAGAGAGAGAGAGAGAGAGAGAGAGAGAGAGAGAGAGAGAGAGAGAAGGTTCACACAGACTCAACATTATTTAACACCTACAGCTCAGATCACACTGCAGTATGCAGACTGAACCCCAGGGGGCACAAAGAGCTCTGATATCTAAGAGGACTGCCCCTGAGTATAGAGGTACATACACCTGGAGGGTAAATTACAGTCATTTCCTTTATCCTGGGGGCCTGCAGAGGGAGGAATTTTTCAGATCTCTCACCTGCTGTCTCCAGCATTGGCGACGTAGAGCTTCCCCATCATATGAATGGCAGCTAAGGCACAGCACCCACCGGAGATGGTGTACGACGCTTTTTCCTTTTCAATCAGGTCATCCTGAGATAAAGCGAGAGAGAAAAAAAAAATCAAAGTAAGAGCCGAAAGGGCAGAAAGACCTCCACGCTTCGAGGTGCACACTTTGCCTCTCATCACCCGCAATAGCTCATTATTTTTCTACATAAATATTCATGCTACAAACAAAACAGCCTTGCTAATGGAGGGAAAGAAGGAGGCTTTGAAGAACACATTACCTAAGATGTGGGGTTTTTTATCTGCATCATCTAAACCAGACAGTGGTTGCATCAGAGAGGTCTCTCACTTTGAGCTCCCCAACTGCATGTCACTGAGCAGAATCAGCCTGTTTGTGCAATCTGAATTCTTAATTTCAGACGCTCAACCACAAACAGGAAGAGATCATGATTAAGAATTAACAGTCTGCTGCGTGTCTGAGCACAGATGTGCTCTGAGCACGATGTTCAAATTAGATTACATGCTCACAATGTAACCATGTTGATGTTTCGCACATTTGATGTTTACTACAGTATGTTCACCATCTTAGTTTAGTGTGTTAGCATGCTAACATCTTATAAACACGAAGTACAGCTGAGGCTGATGGGAATGCCATTAGTTTTGCAGGCTTTCTGGTCGTCATTAGAATTAGAAAAAGTGACATTTTTACTTGAGGATGTTGCTGAATGTAAAGTAAACACACTTATATCTGTCATTTCTGGAGCAAAAGGTCTCTTAATCAAAACAAAAGTGGCTGCAGCTGCTCAGGAGCTCTGGAGGAGAGAATCTGGTGCAAAGTCAGACCTTCTGTGGGAATAAACATCTGGAGACATACTGGATTCTGCTCTGATCCGGAGCCGCTCACAGATTACTTTTTACGTTTTTGGGATCAAGAAGTGGATTTATCTTCACTGCTGTTTATCAACCTGGCTGCAGCAGCGATGTGCGGAGGTGACCTCCATTGTCGGGTGTTAATATACTGTAATGTAGACTTCTTGCTGGAGCTGGAGGGGAAATTAACTTTACTTCATGAACATAATATTACAGAGAGGAGAGAGGAAAGAAGAAGAGGAAGAGTCTGTGGTGAGTGCTGCCTGCAATGAGAGTTGACCTGAATTTAAACATGCAGACGCAAACACCCTCAGTGCATGTTGTTGGTTGTTTGGATGAATAAACACTGGTTTCGGTAAATTAGGTAACATTTTGACATATATAAATACATGCCACATTTATTCTACCTCCCTATCCTGGAAGTAGCAATGAGTGACCAAATATATAACACAGTTGCCTTGAGTAAACTTGGTGATTTTTCTTTATCTATTAATGTTAAAGGATCACCTTAATTATTGCAATTCATCCTGTGGGGGGACAATAATGAGTGTACCAGATTTCATGGTGATCCAGCTGAGTGCTGTCGAGATATTTAACTCAAAGCCGCAAATATCAACGTCATCGTGGTGTCAGATGAAACCCAAAGTTGCTCGGATGGAAAATCTGAGAACTATGACTGATGAATTCAGTGCCATCCTGTCCAGTGGAGGCTGAGATACTTCCCTGGAAAATGTGGCGCTACAGGCTAAGTTGAGGAAACACCAAAGTTATTAGGATTCTGGGAACCATTAATATATATATACCTAATTTCATGCCAATCTCCCTTTGTCAACCTTGGGCACAAATCACAACTAATATGCAAAATGTGCACAAATTCCTTTTACTGCTCTGTTGTTTTCTCACGGAGATTGTTGATTATCATCTGCTCACCATCTGTGAGAAGGCGGTCTCTATGACTCCGATCACCAGGCCCTCCAGGCTGACAGCCTTCTCCATGTGAAAGCGTACTGTGGAGTCGCTGATAGCATCTGGGTCCTCTGGTTCCTGTGAGGCTCCCTTCTTCGTGTCGGCCTGGTACGGGCTGCCGTTCTTGGCCAGGCAGATCGGAGGAGCGCTGTTAGGGTTCTCCAGCAAGTGGCAGATTTCTCCCAGACGGTCTCTGATGAGGCGGTGAAGGAGCCTGGAGGCCATGATGGCGGCTCCAGAACCTGCGTGTCCGTCAAACACGCCCCAGAAGTGGAGAGGGATTCCTGTGCCGTCCTAAAAAAAAAAAGTATACAAATATAACATGTTGTAGTATCATAGAAAATAGCGGGAAAATAATAATTCTCGTGGTTACATTTTAAAAAAAACACCAATGAGATTACATCTCTGAGCAGAAGGCACAGATTTGTGAGGGTTTACAGGCTCTGGGACTAAAGCTGGTGACATTTGTAATGCTGAGCAATATGTTTTCTCCCATTTCAGGTTTTACTGGATCACAGTTTCAGTAATTCTAGATCATAAAATTATGATGTAAGTTTGCAAAAAGACAAAAACCTTACTGTGATCTTTTACTTTGAACGATCTTGGAGGAAACTGTTCAGGTCTAAATCGATAAATATATTTAAGAGCAAAAAGAAAAAAACAAAGAAAGAATGTGGAGTCATTTTAACGGATAGTCAGACCTTTCCAGCATGATATAATGGCTGATGGGAAGGCGTTGCCACCTTTGTGTTGGCGGACATGTTTACATGCCGAGTTGGCCTGACTGACGAACAGATGAACAGGCTTTGCTCCTCTGATGCCAGACTCGAGAGGGGGAGGGACACAACAAGGGATGATGTAATTCATTTACACCACATGAAAGATGAGCACGTTTTGTGTGTCTGTGTGTGTGTGTGTGTGTGTGTGTGTGCAGGCGTATTAGTACAACAGATTTACGGACCTGAAGAGTAAACCTGATGCGATCCATTACAGGACGACTATCACAGAGTAACAAGTCTCTGGCTTATACTTTATGGACGCAGTCTCATGGAACACCAGATCAACAGGACAAACCTGTTCAAATCATGTCTAGCGAATGAATCACTGTGACAAAATAACTGCACAATCACTGCACAGTGGTCAACCAGATCTGGAACTTTACATCTGCAATTACTGAGTTCATTAGCGTTAATTTGCAGTTGAGTTTGTTTCCCCCTCATAAATTGAGGTCTGTTATTTCTTTTAGTTGTGTTTCTGGTCTCCACTAACCCCTGATTAAAATATCTGGCCTTTTAGCCTTAAGCAAAATGCTCCGCTATGTTCACAACCACGTTGCCAAATATCTCCATCCGCCTTTTACTGGTTGTGGACTGCTGTTTTATAAGCCACGAGTTTGGCACTGTGGCCGTCACCGCGTTGTTTTTGGAGCCAGAGTCGACCATATTTGGATGAGTGGGTGGAGCTGGGGAGGAAATGCTGATTTGGTGTGACCAAGAATCTGGGAACATAAAGTGTTGGTAATTTACAAGATCTGTTTTGGGTCTTCACTATAAGGCTAACAATACAAACCTTAGAAAACTGGTTATCATCTATATATTTTTTAACCTACCTGGGCTTATTTGTGTTGCTTTGTTACACACATAGTGAAACATTAGAGTCAATTAAAAGTAACAAGGTGAATCCACCAGCAGTAAATAGAATACAACAACACTATCAGATTACTACTCATGCGCAAATTTAATTGTATTTTGAGTGCGCTACAGCTACAGGAGCACACTGATGTCAGATTTAGAAACATGATGATTAATTGTTTCTAGGAGCTGCCGGCCCTTAAATTAACTGGCTCCTGTTCTGGTGTTCGGGCCCTTCGCTCACCCCGTTGTCCTCCTGCAGAGTGGAGTTGCGGTGTTTGCCGCTCGGCTTCTTCACAAACAGCTTCTCGCAGGAGGCCTGGTCCTCGTTCAGCATGCTCTTGCCCGCATTGATCACCCTTGATGGGAGAAAGGTGAGAATGGAGTCAGATGATTGATGCTCTTTGCTTTAACCACATGAACTCATAACAGCAGCCTGGAAGATGGAGCGAGTCGAACAGCGAGGCGAAAAAAAAAAAAAAAAAATAGAAAAAGAAAGTGGGGCAGGATGCAGTCATGTCCCAGAGGGAACTTGTAGGAGGGATTAAGTGTTTTTTATTATGAGCCGATGCCTGTGGAGGATAATGGCTTTGGAGTAATGCACCGGTTCATACGCTCGCAGCATCTATCTGCAGCAAGGTTCACTGGAGGCACCAAGGCAGAACCGTGGTGGAGAGAGAGGCTACCGCGCGTCCATCTGCAGCTTGTGAAACATTTCAGAATAAGTCAAGTCATACTCTGCATTCTTTTTTTTTTCAAGGAAAGGAAGTTGCTTGTCACGTTTGCAAGAAAAATGGTGCAATACCGAAATGAACAAACTGACAGGCAGAACCTGAAAAAAGAACAAATGCCCTGTATCTCCCCAACATAATTCAGGTACTAAAACTTGCTGCAACTCGTGAACTGTGTCTCACTATCGATTTAGGATGTGGACACAGAATCGCCACTTCCTTTAAACGCATGGTAACAAACAGTGAGGGCTGGATATACAGTCACAGGATTCAACTTTAACTTCCTCAAAGCTTATAAAGAGTTCATCTGCTTTTTTTTTTTTTTTTCAACAAGTTTGAACTGATGCAGTGAACTGGCACTTTAAACCTGCACAAGCTTATTTCTATCATAAAAACTGTCCTGTCAGAGCTCCTGTAAACTTTGTTGTTGATTTTGCTAACTTCCTGTCAGTTTTGCAATTAGCAATCTCTCTTCATCACCACACTTGCACAACTCCTTTTCACGGACGCTCTCTTTCCCTCGTCCTTTTCTTTTCTTCAGGTGTGTTTAATCACTTTGCCTGTTTGGTAGTGAAATCTGTCAGATGGCGAGCTGGAACCAGTAGCTTTTCCCTTTTTCACCACTGCCCATGACCAAACACTCTATAACACTGACTACTGCTGGAATATAGAGCAGCTATTTAATACTTAAATTAAAAACAATATGAATAACTCATAACAGCTTTAACATTCTTTCCTGTTAGTAACACACACTGCAGATACAGAGCAAAATTGGCATTCACTCATTAAAGTCTAATAATATATATTTGCTCTTTCTTCCATCTCCTACGCCTCCTAATTGATATTGTTAAGGGACCATCACTGGAACAGACCGATCCTGCTGCTGTGATGTCAAAGCTTCGTGACTCCTGGAACATCTTAATTAAAATTTATCCCAGGACAATTTAGCAGAAGGTGATGAAGCCCTCATCAAGGGCAAGTTGTTGTGGCTGAATGGGTTGGTGCAGGACTCCCATTCAGGTTTGTATCCCACTTGGGACATATCATCATACTGTTCACTCATTATTTTCTGTTTCTTTTCTGTTTTCTGCAGGTTTAGGAAAACCTGGTTTGGGTTTATAAAAAAAAAGACCCTTTCACAACACATGTTTTGTAGGAAAGCTTCTCCCATGTGAATGATTTCCCAGTGTTTTTCCCCGAGTCACGAAGCCATCACATCACAGAAACGTGATTGGCGAGGTGCACTGATCGTCCCAGAGCAGCATTAAAATTATGATGCTCCCATAACAGCACCAACATGGCAATATCAGATAGTGCTGAGGGAAATATCTTTGTCTTTGGCTGCTTAATACTCCGCTTCGCTCACCAGCTTGTCTAACCGTGTCTGTCTGCTGCTCGGTGCTCAGCAGGTAACGTACTGATGGTTTACAGAGCTTTTTTCTCTGACAACTTCGCTTTGACACTCTGACAGATAACACAACTCAGGCATGTTTCAAGCATCTGCTGAGTGATCTTCATACTTGACTTAAGTGAATGGAACCCAAGTGCTGCCTTGATCAAAGGGACAGAAAATCTAAAACACAACAGCATGTTATTCAGGCTGATTACTGTGCAGTGATGTATGTATAATTTGTGGTAAATGGGCCACAGAATACAAAAATCCGCTCAAAGCTTGAGGCTGACTTGGAAAGCCGCATTTTGGACCTCATGCTGGCATATTACGTAACATTTTCTCTTTCAATTATCCATAAATGCCACATTAGCTGGATAATACAGCATAATACCTATTGCGCAATTCCAGCAAGGCGAGCTTTGTCATTAAGATTCCCTCGGAAACTTCTGCAGAGGAGGGATTAGTCCTTTATCAGTTACTTAAGACATCACCAAAAGAAGCGAAAAAGGAGTGAGACCGAAAAAAAAAAGTATACTGGCAGCAAGAGGGGAAAAGGGGGAAAATGTGCAGTCAAAGAAAAGAGATGAGGGAAGTAGAAATCTCATCAAATCACCGGCTGATTACAATCACTGCATGAAATGGTCGCTGGCTGGCCAAAGGCTCTGATATCAGAGAGCAGCAAAATGAAGCAGAAAATGCAACTGCTGCCCCAAATCTGGATTATAAAAAGCCCTTTCACTTTCTAATCAGTTGAAAGCAGTGGACAGGCACCACAGTGTCCTGCACTGCGCTGCCTGCATTAGGACTAATGACGGAGAAGAATTTAAAGTCGCCTGATTGTCGTGTAAACTTTCTGCCGTGGCCAAAAGTTGGCACCGAATGCGGAGTATGTTTTTTATTTGCTGTTATGGATGCATCTGCTCCATCAGCAGTTGGAGGCCGACATTACGTAAGATGAGCTTAAAAAAAAAAAAAAAAGCCACCATAGTAGCTGTTATGATGTAATGTCTTTTAATGTTACTCTAATGTAATTTCACGTTGCAGCTTTTTAAATAAACATTTCTTTAACGTAATCAGTAGAATATATGTTGGCGATGTACGTTTCTGCACACCGCGGACATATTGCAATTTCTTTATGTCCAATTTTCAATTCTATTTTATGACAAGACTATGTTTATCATCCTGATCCTGGGGTTTTACAGCCTCAAACACAGCTGGAAATTGCAGGCAAGTCCCTCCTGTATATTATGTTAGTTTTAGATAACGTTTCTGCAAACCATGGTAATGTCCAGGATTTGACATGTGTACCAAACATGTTCACATCAGCCACCTGTTGTTGTAGCAGGAGGTGGCAGGAGGAGGTGGTGGTGGCATTATTACATCCAACAAGGCAGCCGAATGGACAACCGGAGTTCAGGTCACACCTCCGGATACCGGAAGTTTTAGTGGCAACAAAACTATTTACTTTTCATTTAATGCGCCATCACAGAGATGGCGACCAAATCAGGTATTATAAGCCAAACCATATCTTATTTCTAACCCTAACCAAGTGTTTTTTTGTGCCCAAACTCTAACAGAGTGTAAGAACAGCACTGCGACAAAATATGAATGGAAAATTCCACCTATACAAAAGGAGAGGTTGACCCATCAGGGGAAATCCAGTTTGAACTTATCTGTGGTTTTACAGAGATGCACTTGGCTAATGGTTGGGTTCATTGCAATACTGATAAAAATTCTGATAAGGCTTCAAGTGATTCACTCACTGGAAATCTCTTCAGCACTTGTTCAGAGAGCAGGCTAAATGTTTCTCTACGTGTTTGCAGTGTAATGAATTTTCACCCTTCCCACGGTAACGAATCAGCAATTATTCTGTTTTTAAAGCAGTCACATGCATTCAATGAGCTATAATTGAAGTCAACCCCGGCTGCGTGGGAGGATGTGATTCTAAACCTGGCGCACAAGCCTTCCTATAATGTGACCCAACTCTTCTGGTCATATGTCTCCACAGCGTGTGACTGTAAACCATGGCGGTCATGCTCGGTAAAACAGTGCTGTTCTGTTTATACTCTCCTACTTTACAGTTTATTATGCAAGGAAAGTTCGAAAGAGGAACTCGAGAGTTCTAGTGAATTCTCTGATTGTGGCTGCTGGAGTCTTTAACGTCATAGTTTTGGGTTACAAATTCAGCAGCAAGACATAAAGCTGTGGTTCAATGATGTTGCAATTCGCCTCATGTGCTGTGAAGCCCTGCAACTCAGGAAAAGCCTTTTCAGTGATGTGGTTCAATCAGACGCAGATTGAGGCACCTCTGGAACGATCCTTTTAGACTGTTGATGACTTTATATCACAAATCTGAAATGTCTGAAATGTCTTTTCTTTATGTTTCATCTTCAAACATAATAAGGTCAATATAAACTGCATCCTGTAGGTGAGCATCTAATCCCTCTGCTCAAAACACAGAAACATTCAAGAGTAAAAGAGTTGACTATTTGAGTGGATTTCTACAAGTTACACGTGAAAAAGTTGAATCCCTGGTTGCGGCTGAACTATGCTACATCGGGTGGAGGCGGGCTGCTTCATAAACACTGCATTCCTGGCACAGTCATCTGTAGCTTGTGAAACATTTAGAATTAGTCTAATGATATTCTGAATTCCTTTCTGGGGAGAGGAAGTGGCCTTGTGGTGCAACACTGAAATGAAAACTGACAGGCAGGACCTGACAGAAAACAAATCCCCAGTACAATAACAAAAAGGCACTGCAGCAACTTGTCCAGAACATAATGCAGGTGTTGTAATTAAAACATGCTGCAGCTTGTAAACCGTGTCCAACCTTCCGTCGAGGATCCGGACACAGAGTAGCGTCCAGGACTGGATGATACAAACAAATACCAGGTAACTAAGTATATTCATGGTAACACGAAATCAGGGTTGTTTTTACGACAGTATGTTGCAGCTATCTGCACCTCAACTTCCTTAAAAGAAGCCTTGAAAATGCTTTCGTTAATCTGCTTAGTTCATTTCTGCTCACTCACGTCATGTCCAATAAAAACAACATAATGAAGCTATAAAAAGTTGTTCTTTTTTTTGAGAGCATCTGCATTGAGATTGAGATTACCTTCACTATTTTTTCTGCCACTGGGCACAAATTCTCCCATGAAAATGAAGGAAAATAGGAAAATAGAAAGCGATCTAGTTGTGTTTGCCACAGCAACACCAACAACAACTCCACTTTGGACATCAATTGGGTTTTCAATTAAAACTTGCAATAACTGATCTTTTTGGCTACTTGGAGGCAGCGGCAACAAGTTGTGAACAGAACATCATCATATCATCAGCGTAAAGTTGCCTCTTTAGACATCCAGCGATTACACAGCAACATGATCATTCATATGAAGTGATATTTCTGCCCATCTCATGAATCTCATTTCTACAATATGTGTCATATCTTGTTACATCAAATGTTCATGGCCTGGTTTTTGTATCGGAGGGCAAAGGGGACGGTGGTGGAGTTACAGAAGGTTGCCACGCCAGTGACCGAGGTTTGAGACAGCTTTTAACATTTCTAATAGTAAAAAAAACTGAACATTTTTGCTGAGGGACCACAGCGCTTTATCATTCTGAGAAGTGACATCAGTGGACATTTTCACAGAGACCTCTGGATGATTTCCAGCGCAGTTTGGGCCAACAAAACACATCACAAGAAGTTGGGATGACTTCTGACAGGAAGGAAAACAGGAATTTTAAGCCAAAACTTTAATTTCTATAAGTGGGAGTTTTTTTCTGCCAAAACCTAAACAACATTGTCAAAACTCTAAGCAACATAAAGAAACATGAAGTTTCAACATATCTTTGGTTTGCAGAAACATTGCCAACAATTATTCTGTGAATTGGGTTGGTGCCGGGAGGTACTAAACTATTTTTTTTGATATTTTTCCCTAAAATGTTGCCTGCTGCTTGAATAACACTATGCAAGCAGTGAGTAAAGCAAAACAGTAAGTGAGTAAGAGAGTTAAATTAGCTGAAACTCACTATAAGCTCTGTAAAGCTGAGGGATGTGGTAGATTCTCTCAGGCGTCACCTCTAACAAAGAGCTTCGACTCAATCTGGTGAACGTCTCTCTGTTCTCTATACCTGCTCACTGGCTTCATGATCAGCAGAGAGCTTATCTGGATGTATATATAAACGTTTCCAAAATGGATCTCTACACTCCTCACACTCTCTCATGAGCTCAGTGCCGGGGCCTGAAAGCTTATCGCCTCCATATTAAATTGTATTAAATAGCCATTTGACAAAAGCACTTTTGAGTGGCTTACGGTAAGTGCACTCACATATTCGTGCTGACACAATGCTGCACGGCAGCGTTACACCATCAATTAGTCTCATTATCTCAAGCATCCCAAATCTCTGCTGTGCTAAAACTGTAGCCAGATTTTAGCTTCACATTTCCCTTTGGAGTCAGGCCAAATGTTGTGCAAAACAGGACCAGCGGAAAAATACCGAAACCCAACAACAACACCCATAAATCCTCATTACGATCAAAACGACGGACGGACACTAATTAAGATCAATGAAAGTGGGGAAGTTGAGTCTGAATGGAAGCCAGCAGGGCAGCCTCCAACTGGACAGCGTCCACCTTCTGTAGACTGTTTGGCCATCATTGTTCCGACTCATTGCAGCACAAGGGGACTGAACAAGCACCGGACAAAAGGGACGGAGCTGATAGATGCTCCGACGGATAAATGTTGCTCTGTGAAGATCATAATTACAGCCAGATTGATCTAAAGTGCAATGTGCAGCTCAATCATCGACCAGTCCACACACATTCACTGTTCATCTGATACCTCTTAAAGGCTCTAACTAGTTTTTAGCATTAACTGTGTGAGTTATTAAATAACATTGTCAATCAATCTCAAGTAAACGCGGCCAAACACTCATCTAAGTGTACGGCTTTTACATTGTTTAGTCAGCATTTTTTCGATATGTTTAACACTACATAGAGAATAGATGTATATGAGTTGTCTTTGTTGTCAGGACAATGAGAGGAGAATGGTGGCGGTGCAACAGACCGCTGTTCAACTCCACTTTGAGACCACTTTGCATCTGTTTGCTTCCAGATTCAAAGGTCAAAACCAGGTAGAAATGTTGGTAGTGTTTGTTTCTGCAAACCACCGCCTGGATGTGTTGCAACTTGACATTTCGTTAGGTTCAGTTTCATGTTGCTGTGTGCTTGTGGTTTGGTTAGGCTTAAGCATAAAACCACTTGGTTGGGGTTTCGAAAAGATCATGCTCTGGCTTAGAGGACAATTCACATGTATGAATCACTTTTCATGAGCAGATTTTAATGTAATGTAAAACCTTGACCTTCCCCATTTCTCTCAGTTGCCTATACAACCCTGTAGACGATTTGTTTAATCTGTTGGACTGTGGATTTCTTTGTGAAGGACTCCGGTCAGATTTTACACAACAGTCCAGAGGATGTGACTCTATTGCAAGTTCCTGAATGCCTCGTCTCCGCTAACAGAGAGCGACAACAGTTAACGTTATTTTGGAAATGGAGTCGCGAACGTAAACAAACGACCGGCTTCCAGCTCCACAGATCCTCTTCAAAATACCTGATTTTGCTGCCACAAAACACCTGGAAATGTCCTGATGTCTTCCAGTCCAGTGGTTTCACACTTACAAATGTTAACACTCAGTCCCGAACAGTGGTCATTGGCTTGGCAGCCTTGTTGCCCCAGCAGTAAGTTTCGCTGATTGAAACGGGAAGCCTGCTGAACGGTTGTCTGTACACCTCTCCATATGAGTCAGCTCACGTTTAGTAATGTGAACGAGATCTATCACGAGTTTTAGAGATGCCGACTCGCCATGTGTGAAACGTACACATTTTAACGCATTCATTTCTTGAGGCACAGAGATGTCACAGCATCAAGTAGAAACTGAAACGTACATTTAAATCTACTTCTTTTATACACCTTTTGCAGAAAAGCACAAGTCCAACATTTATTTTGCCGGTCTGCGCTTCGCATTTTACACTACGTGAGCACCAACAGCTGATGCATATGCAGGTCGTCCACTGAGGTTGTGTTGTAAACAGCACTGCTAATGCTGTGATTACAGTTTTTTGTATGTGAGTCACTGGCAGCACTATGCAGACGACGGCACCGATGACAGTGCACATTCCCACACGCTGACGTCCCTTTTTTTACATTAACGCGTCCTCATCTGACCTCTCCATCAGTCTTCTGAGACGGCTGTCGTCAAAAGACCTGGTCCCCTTGAGTGTCTCTGCATGAGTCAGCTGTTTTTTTTTTCTGTTTCCCCACTGGGTCCAGGAGGACAAGCAGCAGCGGCATAGCCCACATACTGTACTGTACTGTACTGGAGCTATTCAGTCCCTAATAACTCCCCGGGCCCTCCCTCCCTCAGAGTGTGGAATGTCTGAAAGTGTTTTTCCTCAGCGGGAACCGCCAGAACAGCAAATCCTGACCAATAGTGTGAATGAAATGCCTACTGCAGGTGTACGAATGTGTAAAAACCCCTGCAGTAAAAAACCAAGGACGCGAGCAGCTCTGCACCTAGGACTGAGTGGTCATTAGTCACAACTTCATGCCGCCGCAAGACATTTTTTTTTTTTTTTATGAAAGAGAAAGATGAAACACGAGCTTAAAGAAAAGTCAATGCAGAGAAAATCGAAGCTGTCAAAGAGGTTATGTTATTTTTTTGTGTGTGTTAGATATCAAAAAGCTCATAGAGGTAAGACGTTCACACAGAGAGGCGTGTTGGTTAACATGAGCAGGTAGAGACATTTCCTTCTTTCACTTTTGCATCAAATGGAAATTAAAACTTGATGAAGAGCTTCAGTTAGAGATCAGTGGACACAGATGTCAGGAGAGGTTTTGTGCAAAGCCTGTGCACAGACGCAAGTATCATGCAGGAGGGGGGAACACCGTGGCAGACAGAAAAAGAAGTGTACAACAGCAAAAGGCCATGTTGGCCATCATCATTTGGCTGCTGCAGTGCACTGAGAGCTGCTGCACCACAGGCCCGAGTCTCATCAGGACTGCAGCCTCATACAAAAACAATCATAATATCTCCTGATGTTGAATGATTTCTTTAGGAGGAGGGGGGGACGTTTTCATCAATGACCGGATCGAGCCACTCACTCTGCGTATCCCGTCCTCCAGTGAAGCCTGCTGTCTCTCTTTAGCGTCAGCACCGGCCGCGACGCGTGCTCGGTGGAGTACTGCAGGAGCTCCGGGGTGAGGTCCAAGAAATCCGGCCGGCCGTAGGGGAAGCGCGGCGGCAGGCTGTCCGGTCCGCAGGTCTGGCCGCCACCTGAGTGATGGTTGTGGTGGTGGTGGTGTCCGTGCGGCATCATCCCTCCCACCAGAGTGGACATGGCGTTTTTAACTTTGCTGATCATCATCGGCACCGACGCTCAGCCGAGAGGGGGGAAAAAAAAAGGTCCGGACGGGGAAAACAAAAACGCGACGCGATGTTGCGCTGGAGGAGTAGAAAAAAAAAAAGATAACACAACAATACAAGAGCCAGTGACGAGGATCATTTCAGGAAGCGATCTTTTTTTTTCCTCCTCGGCCCCATGTGACAGCGTTCAGACGGGCGGCCGCGCTGTTTTCCTCATTCAGACTGAAGCGAAGCTGAGGAGTGTGTGTGCGCGTATCGGCTGTAATCCGGCAGATGGGTCCGTCTCATCTCCGAAATGAAGGCAGGGCTTCAGTGCAGCCAGCCCTCAACGCAACACAGCACAGCACAGCACAACACAACACAACACACAGCACCACACAACACGACAAACTCACATCGACATATTCACAGTCAGCTTCAGGCAGGAGGAATGACGAGCCAATAACTAATTAGAAATACACCGTATCCATTCAGCTCGGGCAGGTACAGCCCGCAGTGATGGATACTCAGACGTTACTTATCACGCACTGTAACGCACTCAGGCCTTTCATATCGATAATAAATGTTAATTAAAACAGATTTTATGTTCTCAGCATTTGGAAAAACAAAACTAAACAAAACATTTACACTTTGTAACAATTAACATGCCAAACTTTTAATAAATGTTTTACTGAAGAGTGGCAAGGTTTTCACCAGAACAACTTTTGGGTTGCCAGGTTGTAAAAAAAACAGAAAAAACTCTGAATGCTGAGGTTCTAATTGTAAAGAGATTAATGAAGAGCAGTGACGTGAAAACAACAACTTATATATTTTTAAATGTGCTTGAGTTCAAAAAAAGTCACACACAGACTACATGGAAATTATTATACAAGTTTTCCTTTTTTTTATTTTTTATTTTTTACTTTTATCTTGCCAATAAAATAAATATATTCAAAAATCAGCTTATTTGGCTCTGATGCCGCAAGTCATCTGCACAGTAACTAGTCACTAAAGTTATTGAATGAATGTATCTGAGTAAAAAGTACAATATTTCCCTCCAAAATGTAGTCGAGTGGAGTATCTTTAAAAAGTGTGTTAGTAGGTTACTTTCATCATTGATTAGGGGTGATACATTTTTCAGTTCCTAATAAACCTTCAACTCTGAAGCTAGTGGCTCCATTTTAATAGGTTAGAAACTTTAAGACTCAAAGTACAGTTACATCGAGAAATGTATTCGGCTGCAGTTTTCAGGGGCTTGAGTTTGTATTTCACTGTACATTTTACCACATGTACAATCCCTGGAAACTTCAAGTACAGTGTTGCAAAAAGTCCAAAAAAGTCACCAATATGAAGAGTAGTTGAGTTAAAGCCTCAGAGTATCTGATATTTAAATCACCTTAAAGGAATAGTTCACCCAACAAAGAAAAATGCAGTCAACATTTACTCATCGGGAGAAGTTTCATGGTCAACAAAACATTTCTGGAGCCTCACAACAAAACATCGTGGCATCATTCTCCTAAACAACTGAAGCAGATGGAGACTTGTTTTAAAACATGAGGAACAGGTGTTAAAGGTGTTAGGTGTTGGCTGTGACACTCTAGAAATTGTTGACTAAACTTTGTCAAGACTTTCCATCACATCATGTGAGTAGATAATGACTGAAATTTAATTTTTGGGTGAATTTATCCTTTAATCCTTGAAATGGTCATTGATTAAGCTGTATATGATGTATTCTTTAATAATTGATGGAAGTAGGGAATAATCCCCTGGAGAAGAAATATAAAACTATGATGTGGAATCAGTAACACGTGGTTTCTGGTGTTGGGAGGATTCTTAGGAACTGCGTGAGAGCTCGACTCTCACGCTGACGAATCACTCGTGTTCCCTGTTTTTAGTAGAAAATGCCAGTAAGCATATTTCATCATATTCCCATCACTGAAATATATTTATACTGCACCAACCAGCACAGAAATGAGCTGAATGTTTGGCTTTACAGACAAGAGACCCTGTTACGGTCCAGTTTTGAAAGAGGGGCAACACTAATGGTGCATGAAGAGTCGCCTGTCACTATGTTACATAATCACTTTCATCTGAGGTCACAGTCCATCTCTCAGCTGGAGCACTGAGGCTGATACGTCAGTCCTTTTGACCGTATTTACTCTTTGAATGTCACCAATCATTCTGTTTCTGCTGTATTCCTCCAATCAACACTTCAACTCTCATGGGTGCTTAAAAAAGTCAACTTTAATTAGTGATATTCTGTTTTTACGGACAATAAATCGCTTCACTGTGTTTTGTCTGACACAGATATTCTCTATCATCCCATCCTACCATCTACACGTCATCTGTACTCACCGATGTACTTATTTACTTATTAACAGTGATGGAATGTAACCAAGTACTGTTATGACCATGGCCGTGGGGAAACCCTGGCGCAACATGAAAATGAGACTCTCCTCTTCCAATCCTCCAGGCACCACCAGCAGCGAAGTGTTTTTACATAGTTTTATTCAAAACATAGCTTGGACACAAACATGCTGGCAGTCTGGGTCAGAGGAGGAGAGCCCCCAGGAGCTGGGAGGAGCCGGCCCTTAAACTTCTGGCTCCAAGGCAGCAGCCAGTCAGCTCCCACTTCACTCACTCAATCACACCTGCAACCAATCATACACATGCTCTCACTCACTCAGGTAAAAGAGGGTTATTGAAGCACAAAGAGAAACATTTATGACCTCTAGGGTCGTAACAGCTATGTTCAATTGCCCCCCTCGGGATAAATAAAGTTTTTTTTAATTGAATTGAATTGTAGTTGAGTACAATTTTGAGGTACTTGTACACTACTTGAGTAGTGTTTCATTCTCTGCTATTTTATACTTCCACTCCACTATGTTTTAGAGGTAACTATTGTACTTTCCATTCCACAACTTACAACAAGTTACTAGTTACTTTGCAGCTTGCTTATTCAGCTGTGGAAAAAAAATGTGGAAAATAATATATCTGAGTTTGTATTATTACCTTGATTAATATTGTAATATATAAAAATTCTGAGTTAGAGTTTCTTCCCCAGAATCTACATAGTGCACCTTTAAATGAGTGTTGAGTAAATAAAAAAAAAACATTGTTTAAGATCCAACAGTCATTAACTTTACTCCAAATGTAGTTTTTGACTTGAAAAGAGGCCTCATGCGGTGATAAGCTTGTGTGCACTGTGAGATGTTTGCACCTCTGCATGTTCTCCAGCAGATGGAGCTGAAACACCATCAGACGAGGAGCAATTTGAAAACAATGGAGCTGTGAAAGAGGCTCATCTTAGCCTGACACCATGTTTAAAACAGATGGAAGTTTTGTCTGTCTTCCATGTTATACCACACACTGTAAGTCTACGGCAAAGTGGTTGCTGTATGTTAACACGTTCTCTGTTTTATCACCTATTTCTTTGTAATAACAGCTGTTTTATAGCTCACTGTCTACAGCACCACATGCTGGCGAGTGATAAAAGGAAATCAAATTATTTCCTTTGCCTTAATGGATGGATAAAAAAACTGTTTTATTTCCCCCTCACAAAGAAGAAGCACTCTTAACATGCGGCGGCAGAGGCTGAAGATTTAATCTGTCTCCAAATGAACGACCCACTGCGTCTCTGTCAGAGGCTGCTGAGGCAGACTGCCCTGAATCTGAGGGAAACTGTGGATGAGTGCAGAGACTCTCTGGTGTGGAGTCATCAGGCCATCTGATATGCAAAGCATCTGGAGAGAACAAGACAAAACAAAAAAGAAAACACTTCTCGAATTCATATTTCATTGTGTGACAATGCAAAATGAATGCACCACAGTCGGAACTACACTGCAAAAAAAAAGCAAAATTCTCATTTTAACAAGGTTTTCACCCTCAGGCATATTTTGTGCCGAATCTCCGAATTTCTGTAGCTTTCCATAAAAAAAAAAAAAGAAAAGAAAAAAGAAAAACGACAAACGTGACATTCACACCCACTTCACCCTGAGAATCCAGGGTTTTCACTTCTCTCTCTCGCTCTCGCTCTCTTTTCATTCCGCACACAATTATTTCTGTCACTTTTTTACCACATACAGTGCAACACTGTGAATGTCTTCCAGGAGAGGCTGTCTAAAATGCTCACCACCGCCTCCTTAGAGTTTAATCATTCAGAACCATTATAGACACTTTTTTAACGCGGTACATGTGTAAATGAAAGGTGCGGGTTTCAGTTGAGGTGATAGCAGTTTCACACACTTGTGGTTTGGCTACTACACATCTCAAATTGTTGTCTTTTAAACAACTGCATTGGATCCAAAGAACTTTGTCTTTTCTTCTTCTCTGCCCCACTGATCAACACATTACCCCACAGAATTATCCTGTGCTCTTATTTTGTATATTGTCATATACAGTAAATAAGCCAAGCTAGTGTAACCCAGCGAGTTTTAATAACAAAATGCTGAAAATCCAAATCCCAAAAAAGACAATAAAAAAAACAAAACAAAACAAAACAAAAAAACCAGGAGAAATCTATGAAACAAAAGCAAAACAAAGTAAAAACTGAAAAAAGCAAAGTACAAACCAGAAATAACATGAAGAATCCAGAACCAAAAGCTGGGAAGACTAGAAGAAAAGATGGAACAGGGAGATTCAGAAACACAAGGGGAAAGGCAGACTAGATGAAATGACAGAGAGAGAGAGAGAGAGAGAGAGAGAGAGAGAGAGAGAGAGATGAAGAGAAGGACTTAAATACACAAGGGGTGATTAACGGATACAGCACAGGTGAGGAGTGAAAAGGGCAGCAGGGAAACAGACAAAGGGAGGAAATGAAAAGCAAAACATTACACATGAGGGCAGTACTTCAAAATAAAAGAGGAAACAACAACACTGCCAGAATCAACAAAAAATTAAAGGTCCTTGCTTTAAAGTGAAACCCTCGCCAAAATGCAACCTAGGCTTTTTTTTTGTTAATGTAATGTTAGTTTTTGTCTCAAGCTCATTTTCAATGGGGTGCGGGAGCAATTCTACACTAAGAAGGCTCGACACAACATGAGACTTTACTCGTAGTATCACCAGGGTCTCTACACTTAGCTTGTGTTCATGTGTAGAGACCCTTAAAAATAGTGATGTGCCTCTTTCGTCGTAGTTATGCTTTTACATGGTTTGACTCATATACATTCACAAAAAAAGCCTAGGTTGCATTTTGGCATTTCATTTTAAGTACTTGTACTGGAGTGTTTCTATGTTGTTGTATTGGTACTGTTACTTAAGTAAAGGATCTGAACACGTATCCAACGCTTGGAAAAACAAATTAACACTTTGCATCAGAGTTAATGAGTGTTTTTTTTTCCTCTTCTTGTCTCTCTGTCATTTATTTGAAAAACTGCCATCTGTTTTCTCATCTTGAAGAGGGCCTTTCACACTGCATGTCCTTTGTCCTGGGGTAAGAGTTAACCCCTTTCACACATATGTTGTTAACAAGGGTTAATGTAAACTCAGTGCTTCACACTGCGTCTCTAGCATCCTTGAGTTAAACGTCATATTACAGAGTGACGCACGACCAATCTCCAAGTCTGTTGTTTATGTTTTTTACGTTTTGCACTGGCATGTTTAGTCAGTTTTCTGGGGATAACCCTGTAAACCTGGGAATTACCCTTCAGTGGAGCAGCACCAGCAGGCTCCAGGCTAAAGTCGGGGTTAGTCCCATTAGGGAAGGCACCGGTGTGAAAGTTTTCTTAGCTCGAGGCAAACAGCTCTCTTAGCCTGGAGCTAAGAAGGTTCTAAGAACACTTTCAGCCCCGGGCTAAGTGCCTGTATGAAACGCCCTTTATAGTGAAAATATTCTCTAAAACAGAAAACTGGATGAGGTTACATTAGTCACAAAAAGTACATTTTTCTCATCTCTGCGGCAGAATTATTAACTTGAAAATATATGCTCCGTAAGGTCATTTCTGCAGGGTAACACTTGATAGTCTTTGGTTGTGCCCTGTTGTTGTTTGCTGAGCTGCCTGTACTCCCAGTGTTCGGACTAAATTGAGTTCATATATTCTGACTGGGTGTGGACATTATTTCATTCTCTGTTGCTACAGCTCCCCTCTGGTGGTGGAGCGGGTTGGGTGAAGTTGGAAACTCCATTAGGACGGGCCTCTGATGAAAACCACTTAATGGCCCCGCAATCTGGATTGAGGTCGGGGGAAAGACCTGGCAGTGCAACCACACACAAAGCCATAAAGCCTGATGTAGCAGCGTCTCATCGAGCATCTGCAGCTGAGGAAGAATAACTGTCCCGGCATCTGTAGACCTGTTGAATTAAAGGGGGCATTAACTGCTGCTTCCTCTGCATTATTGATAGCCAGCTCCATTCCTGAGGCCATTATGCCTCCTATTCTTCCTCCTGCAATTTTCTGGTAGACGTCCCACTGTCTTCAAACGCACTTTGTTGGCGAAGGCGAGCGAGGGTTCAGGCAGAGGGCTCGCACTTTTCCCTGCAGGGTGCTGTTATTTTAAGCTGGCAACCACAATCAATGCCACGCCATGGAGCTCCCACAACTTCTGCTTTTTTTTTTTTTGTGTGTGGAAGCGAAAGTAATCACAGGATGACAAGCAGGAGATGATGTGTGTTATGTAAGGTGCCTCCTACGGTAACCTAAAAAGAGGCAGAGCGGTGCCTGATCACATGAGGCCTCAAACGCAGCGGATGCGTTTCCCCCCCTGCAGCGAGACCTTAAAGAGTCACAAACCAGAGACTTTTTATTGGATTTTTGATGCCAAGTGCTCGCTAACCTGGATTACCTCATGACTCACCTCCGCTGCCACCTACAGTACATTTGTTGTCAAGCGCTCTCGCAGACGAGGCGACGCCGCCGGCTTTATCTGCTCTCACACAGCTTGAGACACCTTACCGCACGCCTGACCTCATCCTGTCACATGATTTAATGAGCAGAGCTGTGTCACAAACCACAGTGTCAGGGATATGACAGGGTAGGTCTACACAATGCACGGGAGATTAATGAGGTCATCTCCTCTGTCAGCGTGTGTGTGTGTGAGACGGAGTGGGAGGAAGAAAGACACCCGATGACTTTGAGACTCATATCATAAATTACGTAAACAGAATCAAACTAACAGCGTCGCTATTCATGAGCAATTACGAGGTGATGTGAAGCCCGGCTCCGGTCTACGTATCGGCTTCTGAGTATTATAGCTCAGCTCCGGTCAATGATAATAGCCTGACATTTTTTGGATTCGGTCCCCTGGGATTTTTGTGTATTCTGCCCTTTGAATCCAGCGAGCAAGTGTGTGTGTGTGTGTGTGTGTGTGTGTGTGTGTGTGTGTGTGTTTGTGTGTGTGTGTTTACGGAGCGGGTCTATGAGGTAGATGGCCTTGGCTTTATGATGATAACACTCTCTGAGGGTGTCCAGAATCAATCACATCCAAACCCAAATGCTTGCCTCCCATCTCCACAGGCCATTTCAAAGGTTGGTATTGATTATTCCAGCCTCTCCTGCCTTTGAAAGGGGGAGCAGACTAAAGAGACTGTAGAAGAAATGGAGGGATGATAATGCAATTACGGGGGGGAAGCCTTTGTAGACCGGGCAGTAATGCTTGAGGAGAGCGGAAGTTGAATGTCAAGAGACATACAGATGTATTATCATAACCTCAGAGAGCAGACAGGAGCCTAATGCATGTTCGGACATGCAAGCTGTTCAGAGTAAGGGACTGTACACAAATTATTAGGGGGGAGAAAATAAAAATGACCTCCTCTCCTTCCTTCCTAATAATGTGATAGTTTTACTTTAGGAATGCAAAGAAGGGTCTGACAGTCTATTTTTTTTCTTAACCCATATTTCTACTATATATACTGTATGAAAGAGATCATAAGCTGGTTTCCTTGTGCACCATGGAGGTTTTGTTCACCACATGCAGATGATAAAGGGAGGTGGGGTAAAAATATGTTGCTTCAGCAGAGAGCTGTTGTTTGTTCCTGGTTCGCTCATTTGGTGGCAGTGGTAACCTCCTTTTACTAGCTTTTTATTCAAAAATCAGTGTTGGGGAGTTGTGAACTATAGGTAATGAAACTAGTAGTTTAACGCCATCATGCAGCTCAGCTCACATTGACATGTGCACAATAAAGATGAGAAGTACGAACAGACGTTGGTGATTTGACCGCATTATGACGCCATCGCATTTTAAGGGGGCAATGAAGGATCCCTCGGATGGAGACCAGACACCGGTGCCAGCAGCAGAGAGGTGAACAGATTTAAAGTTTGGCAGCGACGACATGATTGACCCAAGAAAATCGTGTTGTAATCTGGTGGGTTTAGCTGAAAGACTGAACACCCGCAGTCAGCTGATTATGAAGGAAGCAGGAGAAGTAAACTACTTTTACTGTACTACCGACAAGTTTGAGCCATAAAAAGAAAGGAATCTAAAGAAAGTGTTTCTTTATGAAATAAGATATGGCTGCAATTAACGATTATTTTCATTGTCAATTAATCTGTTGATCATTTTCTTGGATGTGATGTTGATCAGTGTGTCCAAAAGCCAAAATGTCTTCAAATGTCTCATCTTGTCCACCACCCAAAGATATTCAGTCACACAGAAGAAACGAAACCAGAAAACATTCACATTAATGAAGCTGGAATCAGAGAAATTTAACTATTTCATCTATTCATATAATAGTTTGGGAGTCATTTAATAGTTGACAACTAGTTGACTATCTGTTGCAGATCTGAGATAAAAAGGCTATAAAATTAAAGGTGCATTGTGTAGATTAGAGGAAGAAATTCATAATGTTCAACCTCATTTAAATGTGCAAGACTCTTTTAAGTAGCTACCTTTCTTAATTACAGACAGTCTTCTGGGGGGCCTTGTTTAAGAAGTTATGGAAATATATTTTAAAGACCATATTAAAGGTGCACTATATAGTTCTGGGGTAAAATAAATGTAAGCAGATGACTATGTTGACTTCATTTTTTATGCTTAAATAATAAATAAAATACATAACTCTCTTTGTTATCATGACTGAATAAACTGAATAAACAACTGTGGCAGACCCTGCCACCTTTCTAGATCAAAACAGTGTTCTGTGGACCTTATTTTCCTCTGAGAACAGCTCGTTTATTCAGTTATGGAAATAATAAATATCTGTGAGTTTGCAGTTGTACAGATTTTACCTTTGCAACTTTCTGGATTTCTTCTCCAAAAACCAGGCAGTGCTCCTTTAAGCACCTCTTTCCTCCCATATAACTTTGCTACAGTCCCTAAATCTTTAATATACAAACCCACTGACCCAAAATAGCTTCAAGCACTTTCCCCTCAAACCACGTCACATCATAAACTGGCCTTGGTTTGTTTGCAGTACATTTCCTCAATAAAGGAAAACGAGAATTGATTAAAAAACCCCTCCATCAATCAGGTTAAAAAGCCACAAACAAACAAAACGCTGGAAATGACACTGAAGTAATTCGTAATAATATCAAGCAGCATTTATGACCACACAGTTTCCCTCCGCTGCTATAAATAGTGCCCTGCCGTCTTCATACGAGGCCGCGGCCACCCAGCTATCATCGTCTGAAGCCGGGGTGAGATGAACGTCTGCGCTCCTTCCTGCCACCACCGCGCTCCTCCACTGGGTGGCGCTGAGACACCGGCAGCATCAGCACCATCCTCCTCCTCCACTCTCCCCCTCACTGACATGAATCCGGCTCCTCTCTCATCCCTCGAACACCTCAAATCCATTTCTCCAACTGCACGAAGACAGTTGCCAAAAACACGAGTGCGGCCGGTACCTGGCGGCAGGATTGTAAAAGACAACCCAGAGCGCGTCATGCCCGAGTCCAGAAACTCTGAGGGTCGGTCCGGCGCGGTGTCCAGCTGCTGAGGCGCTCTGGAAGGATGACGGGAAGTTGCGAGTCAGAGCCTGAGGACCAGCAACTTTTATAGACTTTCAAGTCCACCAAGCCTGCAAGTCTCCAGCAGCACCCCCATCCGCACCCCCACTCCCTGATCCAGACTTGTGTTCACTCAGGGATCCGTGCGTCTGGAGAGCTCTGACAGAACACCAAGTGTTTGTAGGTGATGTGTTGTCGGGGGCGTCCTGAAGCGACGAGGAAATGGCATTTCTGGTTTTTGTGGTTGACAATGGAGAATAAATGAAAGAAGGGACGTTTCAGGGGATTAATTGACAGCACAACGACAGGTAGGCTGACTCTTCTTGAGGATACCTGAACTGTTTATACTAATGTTTGTCTTTTAAGTGACTGGAAATGAGTGAAATCAAAAAATATTAGTGTGTGTGTGTGTGTGTGTGTGTGTGTGTGTGTGTGTGTGTGTGTTTTCCAAAAAAAGCCGAACCTCTCACGTGTGACGCAGCCGAGCCCCATGAATAAACCAAGTTCATCGATTTGGGGGATATTGATTGTTTCCACTATGATAAATAGTTATTAACTTGCCATGCAGCAGCAGCAGCAGCAGCAGCAGCAGCAGCAGCAGCAGTGAGCTTTCTGCACAACTATAATGACTCCATGTGGAGTGTAAGTGCAAGGTGCAGCAGCTGCAGGCTGCAGGGTGGAAGTGTTCAGAGATCATCAGATCTGTGCGATGACATTAAAAAATCATCACTGACTGCCTGGATTAGACAAAAAAAAAAAAAAAGAAAAGAAAAAAAATCAGTCCCCCCCTCCCACAGAGGGAGCTGCCCACTCATTGTGGGAGCACAAAGGGGGACTGAAGGGAGCTGTGTGGAAATGACAAGAGAAACTTTTACAGAAACATTTTTACGAAAGGCAAATGAGTGGTGATGATTGTGTGTGATCTATCTATCTATCTATCTATCTATCTATCTATCTATCTATCTATCTATCTATCTAATCTCATGTTTCATGTGTTGAGATGTTTTTTGATCCCCTCCCCCACAATAAAAAAAAGGACTGTAGATTTCTCCGTATCCAAGCGTCTCTGTCACCTTGCGCCTCGGTAAAGGTAACCCTAAACACCAACATGGCTCTCGACCTGGGCTCTGAACACACAGCGTGGTGGCCGTGTGTCCTCCATCGCCACGATTCTGCTTAACTCCCCCACCCCTCCAAAAAAAAAGGGCAGCTCCAGAGCTCTGCTTCTAAGCTGCTTGTTTGCGACTTTAAGCAAATGTACAATGCTGTTATCTTGTTGGATTATGTCGGGAAGACACGCAAGGAGTCCCTGATGAAAAGCGGCTCTTGTGTGTGTGTGTGTGTGTGTGTGTGTGTGTGTGTGTGTGCTGTGGATATTTTTTTTTACGATTATGCTTACACACCACAGTGAATATGTCTCTTTCTGCAACCCCTCCCACTCCCCCTCTTCTTCCTCCTTCTTCTTTTATCTGCCCTTCATCCCCTTGACAAGTGTCGTGCGGTCATCTGTTTTTTTTTTTGTTTTTTTTTTCCCCCTTCCTCCTCTTCCCTCAATTAGTGCCATCATCGCATTTCATCCTGCGGAATAAGGGGATGGTAATAACCTTACACTCCTATTGCAGCGTGATACAATTCTGCTGTGATTAATTGAAGCCCCCTCAGAGAGTCAGAGGAGGCGTACGTCTTCCCTTTCACACTCACTGACAGGCAACCCATTATATTGTTTTATAGATCGCCGTCAGTAGCCCTTGAAGCTGCCTGCGGCCCACTGTTGTTCTGGAGGGTTTTTATTGTGAGGCGTTATTGGTTGGTATCGCTGACAGGCAGAGCAAAGGCCACCCTGGGATTACTGGGAGATGGGATCCCTGTGACAGTTGCTCTGCTTTTGACAGTAACACTGAAAAGTTGGGGGGGATAAAAAGATTTGTGCTCTCCGCAGTGGTTGTTGTAAAACGTGGGGATTGGTTACGGAGCTGAAGCCTTGGAATAAAGTTGCACCTGTGAACACTTGGCCATCACGACCTTCCTTCGCCTCACCGCGAAAACAAACAAACAAACAAAAAAAATGGTTTGCCCGTGCTTGAGCTGAGCGAAATGACGAGGCGTTCGACAGATCAGCTTGCGATTCGTTCGCGTGCACGTGTGTTTCCTTTCGAAAAGCCACCATCACACTGACGTTGCAACAGGAAACAGCGGAGCCTGAAGACGGCAGAGGCTTGGAGAAAGCACTTGATATGCATGAGCCGCCAGGTGATTTCCAGAGGAGGAGAACGCCGTGGATAAGAGGCTTGTCTCTAGTTTTTAAGGAGCCACCCCAGGCAGTGTTTGTGTTCTCCGCCAGCTTGCTGCTCACTCTGTCAGATCAATAGGGCATGATATGAGAGTCTGGCTTGTGTTTGCAGGCGTGAGACAAAACATTTTAGTTTTTTGAGCTATGCACAGTCCCGTGATAGCTGCACTGTTAGGCTCCCATCCTTTCCGGACGTCTGCCGCGTGACACTGACGTCTCGGCATTTCTTTCAGCGCGGCCGTGCGAGACATGCTTGTTTACGCCGGATGCATACGTGCAATGTGACAGCCCGCCGTTTTGTCATGGAGAACCATCGCGCTGCAGCACCACGAGTTATCCATAAAATCCTGCTTATTGCATCATATCAGGGACTCTGTGTTCATCACCAGCCTCGCATATTTGGCTCAACGGAACAATAAAAAAAAAAGTCACCAATCTATCTACGTGATTACATCCGATTTCAGCACCCCGAGATTCGCTGCTCAGTGGTGTTCATAGGCTAATGTGTTTTGAAAGCACGGTTTGTTCCACCTCTCAGAGCACCTACTTGAGCTGCTGGGGTGAATCTGTGGGGTGTTTAAAGGGGAATTCAAGAGCTCGCCAAGGCGGACGAAATGCAGCATTGTTACGCTCGTGTGCAGCTCCGTCATGTACAGAGGAGGAGGAGGAGGAGGAGGAGGAGGAGGACATGGGGAGAGCACATCCCATGTTTTATAGATGCCATTTAAAGAAGCATGCCCAAGATGGGCTGACTGCAATGAACTGTAACCGCCGACAAAACACCAAGACAATAAACAAACAAATTGGTTTCCTGGAAGCCAGCAGTGTCCCTCTGACTCGCCCCGGCTGATCCTTGCCGATGCGGCAAGCTGTTTTTTCCTCAGAGATTAGGCTGTGAAGCACAACTCCATCTCTTATTTATTCATGCTGATTTGCTGCGTGCATGTTTGGCTGTGGGTGTGTGTGAGGAAGAGGAAGAGGGAGAGAGAGAGTGTGTTGTGTGTGTGTGTGTGTGTGTGTGTTCACAGCTGAAGTGTTTGTCAAAAAGTGTTTATGTGAATGATGTGTGTGGGCACATCATGCGTGAACAAGCTTCTCCATCTCTTATTGATCTATTAACATTGTGTGTGTGTGTGCGTTGTGATGTCATTTAATTTCGTTGTTTCCTGCTGTCGTCCGCTCAGCGTGTTCATGACAGGAGTAACAGCCTGCGATCCTGCAGGACTCCATCACACAAAGTTTTTTTTTGATGGATTTCTCCGCTCAGTCATTTTCTATAGATGCTTCGAGGTCGTAGGAGCTGTTTATTCCCCCCCACCACCACCTGCTTCCAGGGTTAAAAGTCTAACTCATGTCTCCTATAGACAGTTGGAGGTGTTTGACAGGTGAAGCACTTCTATGGTTTGTGGATGGCCGTGAAATTCTCTCGGCTGAGTCACCAGTACAAACCTTGAGCAGCCGTGTTCGAAAATATCTGTTTCAAAAGTACCTCTAGACCTCAGATGTAAGGCAAGAAGTCCTAGAGCCTCAGGGATGCAAACTGGATGGACCTACAGCCAATCAAAGCAAAGGAATGAGCGACACTGATCAACAACACGCAAGGTTTGGAGGTTCTCGGTTGTCAAGTAGGAAAAAGAACAGCTGTGTCGTCACAAATTTTGGCAAGTGTCAGCTAAACAGTGCAAAATGTGTAACATTTGAGGCGATGAATCTGGATGCATGTTCTATCGGCACTGCCTGTTTCGACAGTTTTTCAGGGACAGACCTGCGGACTGGACACAAGCGGACGGACCTACAGCCGGTCAGAGCAGCTGAGTGTTCAGCAGTGGCTCATAAACGTTTGTGTCAGGTAGAAATCTGCAACCCAGTCACAAGAATATCATTTTACCAGTAAACGTCTCTTTTAAACCACAGATAGGCCCAAGGTTGACATTTCAAGAAAACGTGGCGTATCACGTTCACATTAAATGCTTATTAGTGGACACATCTACATCAGGAGGAGAAGGGGAAGGTGGTGGTGTGAAAACAGCCAACAAGGCTGCCAAATGACCGAAAAAACAACTATTTTTCACGGGAAGTCAGACCAGCTCAACACCAACAAAGATTTAAGGCCAAGCCGCCATGAGGTTTTTTCCTAACCTGAACCAGATGGTTCCTGTGCGTCCACCTAAGCAGGGCAGAAGCACAGCGCTGTGATAATAGAGAAAGAGGAAGTTCAACCTAAACAGACCTGAAGGTGCAACATAAATAAACTTTCTGTTTGAACTTTTCTGTTGTTTGGCAGAAACGTATGAACATTTTTTTCTGGCGACTGGGTCGGAAATGTGTCCGAACCGGAGTCTGGCAGATTCATCTGGTTCCCAGAAAAGAGTAACTTCACATCAGTGTCCTTAACGACTCTGTGAGGACACTCCCACGCAGAGTTTAAAAGCCTGCAACTCCCCTCCGCTTAGTTAGAACTGAAGAAGCCTCTTGGATGAGAGGTGAGACGTCGTCAAGAAACTGAAACATGTCCAGTTACCTACAATACAGCGCTTAGAATTCACATCAGCGTTTTGCAAGATTTTCACAGTGCTGACAGCTCATCACCCAAGATGCATTTTGGCTTGAAACATTCATTCACAGACCTCAATACTTTTGGTAAGTTTTGAATGAATTCCTCAACTATGTTTACTTTAGTTTTTGATTCCAAAAATTAAACATTTATCCAGTGCATCGCAATGAAAAAGCAAAGATATAAGCAAATAAATAAATAAATAATACTGCCGGGCAAAAAATATGTCTCTTAGCTTTTGATCCCATATGTGATCCCCAGGTTGTAAACCGCCCGTGTGCATCATCCTAGGAAGTGTATTCAGGTTTATACTCACAGTATGATGATTTCAACAGGATTATTTTACCTTATTAAATGTATCCAACGTTTTTTGGAAGAAACAACAAGTGCCCAAACAGTCTGTGTTCCGCGGAGGAGAATTTCTCCAGCTGACTCTTCAAGCTCTCTGGACACTGAGGACATTTGGTTTGAGTGGAGAGGCCTCAGCACAGCTTAGGAATCCACTCTTCCATGGAGGTGGTATTTAGGCGTCAGGTTTTTCTCTTCCAGCTCCACTTTCTCTCCCTCTTTCCCTCCTTCTATCCATCGCTCTGTTCCCTTTTCCTCGCGGTAGTCAGTATTTGGCAGCTTTCACTCTCGGTATAGTGTCATTGTGCTGAATTCAACTCCTTCTTCAGCACAGCAGGGAGGAACTCAATTCTCCAAGCCCTTAACCGTTGGCCTAGTGAAAAGGTTGGGGGAATTGCAGATTTCGAGAAGCCCATTTCTAAACTCCTGGTTTAAACCCTATGGTGAGGGAGCGCTCATTTTCTGTTGGCAGAATCTCTCTCTTTCTCTCTCCCTCTCTTGTGAAGCCTCGGGGTCTTTAGCAATATGTTTTTTTTTTTTTTTTCTCTCCTCTTTCTCTCCTACTCTTTGCTGGTGTTGTTGTCAAGCTCCACCTCATGCCTGTAATGATTAGGCTGCAATTTGAGTAGAAAATTGCAATTACAGGGTTGAAAAATGAGCCTGTTATTTTCCACGCTCGTTATTTCTTTGTTGAGAAAAGCAGGAGAAAAAAAAAAAGGCATGCCGTCGTGATCATAATTAAAACAATTGGAGTCAATGAAATGGGCGATGTATGTCAAAAGGCCCTCTCCATTTTCTCCAAATGGAGAGTTGATGTCGAGGCTATTTTCTAATTGAAAGTCGGACCAGTTCCTCCTGCAGTTTGCTTACATTATTTTGGAAGCGGGTTGACGATTGTCGTGACCCCGACGCGGCAGCCGGTCAGGTTTTCTTCATCAACACGTCCGAGCGACTGAAGAGCCGAGGTCTGTTCAAAGCACGCTCCTATCTTCAAAAGAAACGCGCTCGTGTCATTAAATGCATTGTGCAAGAAGCCAGCGTCTGAGCCCCGATCTAAGATGAGAATGAGGAACAGAAATCTGGCTACTCGTGTTATCTGTGCACCATGATAGAATTAGCTCAAGGGTAGCTGCAGTTCAAGATGTTCTTTCATCCGTTCAAACCCCCATCAGACAGTTACGTGCGCGATGTTGCTCGTGCTATAAATACATTCAGAAGATTTCATTTTAATTATTATTCTTTTGCACTTTGATTTATCAGTCACATTTTAATGTGATTTACCGATGAATCACAGCGCTGCATGTGAGGGAGACACCAGCTTCTAATGTAGCCTTGTAATTCGTGTAGCGCACATCGAAGCGAAAAGGAGCATTTGTTGAGCATTTTGAAGCCACGAGGGGTTCAAATGGGCTCATTAGTACTTTTTGCTCTAAAATATTATTAAAATGTTGCAATGATTACACTTTTCTTTTCCATAGCACAGAGCGTCATCCCAGATGTTAACATGTATCTCTGCAGGACAGCGTTGCTTGGTGGGCTTAATTATAATGTTTCTGGGAAAATTATCTTACCCAAGTCATAACCACGAGAACAAATATGCTACACCAAGCATGATTGGCTGAAGAGAGGTTACACAAAACGTTTCTCATCATGATCATGTCCAACTACAAAACCGGCTACTGATGGGAATGTCACAAAACAGTCAAACTGTCCTCTATGATGTTGTATTTAGCATTACTGATTGTAGATCCTACAAAAGTGAAAATTATCGTACCAGTATGATAATTATGATACATCTGGCCACGCTGCTGCAGAAGTACGTCTCCAGTTTAGCTTACAAAATACAGCGATAAAGCTTTTAAAATGAAGAAGCATTGATCGGGCTATTGATTTGGGCGCTGGGCGGTTGTAGTGACGAGACTATTTTATGTTTTAAAGGGGTCATTTTCACAACGCCGTGCTCTGACTCAAACCCTGCATGGGTCGAGCATGCCTGAACATTTCTTAAGCTTCAAGGTTCCTCTGGATTCCTTCGTCATTTTCATTTTCAGTCCTTCCTCTTGTGACCACGACTGAATCTGTGCAGCACAGCACAGCACAGCACAGCACAGCGAGGCTTTTCCTGTTACTGCAGCACATTTTCTGATGCTTAGATTGATGTCCTTTCTTCATACCAGCATCAATTTTCAGATATAAAAGCGGAATTATAAGCCTTGGGACGGAAAACAATTTTGTTCCCGTTGCACCCCCCTCCCACCCCCTCCCGGTTCTCGTTCGTCTTGCTTTCATTCTCTCTTCCCCTCAAACGCACACACACACACACACGCAACAACTCCCTTTCCACACCGCGCGGGGTGACTAATTTCTCTTGGGCTTTGGACGTCGGCCTGAGAGAGGTTGAGATGGAGAAAATGAAAGAGAGAGGAGAAGCGGTGTTGCGCTGGCAGCTCGGAGGAAGCCACCCACATCGAAAGGAGCCTGATACCACCTCTCATCTCATCTTTTTTGGCCGCCCGTCTGTCTTTTCTGTCTCAGAGACCGCCGCGAGCCCAGAGCACCCAGCATGCTCGTTGCCTCTTCGGGACTGTAGTCAATTTGATCATTGTTTACTCCCCAGTTTCAGGTACTGGAGACACATCACAAGCAATGTGCATGGTGCTCCCATCTGTGAGGAGAAATTGAAATCTAAGAGTGCTGTTTTTGCATCCAATTTGAGACATCTTTGCCGGATTCCGTGGTGTGGAACGGCTGCCAATCAGTAGGGCTTTGTTTACCCTCTGTGTCCTGCTGACAACTGGCTGGAACAAATATCAGCTGCTGTAGTGTCACACACTGTGGCTTCACACAATTTAATAAACATCGAACTGAAATAGGTTTTATGACTCTTACTCGGCAGTTATTTTAGAAAACCAACATGTTTTAGAACCGACAGTCACTGTGAGATAATTGACATTTGTTAGGAAAAAAACTAACAAAAAAAACGTAGTGAAATAAAGTTTCTCTCTTGAAATCTGTTCAAATAAAGTGAAGGAGTTCAAGGAAAGCGAAGTAGTTGGAGAAAAAGGAGCTGCGGCTACAATTTCAAAGGCCAGAGTGGGCTCCTTCTCCAAAGCCTGATTGAGTGACTGAGGTTGTTGAAAGTCTTGGCAGCAATTCAGCAGGAACATTTTCTAGCCAGTGTGAAGGTAAAAATGGCCCATAGAAAGTCCTCAGACTTCGTTAAGAGGAGGTCTGGTGTCACTTTCTAACCCTGGATGTCCAAGCAACAGTCTTCAGCCCGTTCTCACTCCTAAACTGTCAAATACAGCAGCCTGGACACTCGCCCTATGATTTTTAGTTTGAGACCGTAGTTACCCCTCAGTGTCTCTCTGGTGCAGTTGAAAAAAGAGCAAGAAAAGTCTGAGTCAGGGGATGGTTGGGGTGGTGGTGGTGACTCAAACGCTGTACTTTCCTTTCGAAGACTGGCTTTGTATCCCTTTTGTGACAAATAATCAAGAATGATATGTTTTTATTTGATCCTAAAGTCAGTGAATGTACGTAGATTACGTTACTTACTGACGTGTGTGGCATCACTTAGGAGACTGAACATAGTTATTTTAACCAAAGTTTGATCTTTTCCTAAACCTAACAAAGTGGTTTTGGAGTCCAAACCTTTAATAACAGCGTTAATAACAGTCAAAAAGTCATGTGAACTGTTACAGCATGTTCAGGCGATCACTGATTACATTACTTGTCCACCGCTGCACTGTGATTTAGCTTTTTTATTCGTATTAGTACTTAGACAATGGACGCTAACATTAGAAACTGAAAATGTCTGATGTTTACAGCAGCTCCAGCAGCAGAGTCACAGCTCAGAGTAGCAGTCAGTCAGATTGTACTTTCAAGGGATGAGAGTAAAGAGAGTAACAATTAGCAGATTTCACAGATTTAAAGCTTAATAACTGGAACCTGATACCTGAACCCGATAAGTGCCGAACTCCCTGACAGCTGTGTTGCCTTTGATGACTTCATAATAAAAATGAACTTGTGTTTCGCCAGTTAAATGCTTTTTATGTGAAACTTCAGCAGGAGCAAATCCTTTTTCCAGTTGTAAGTTAATACATTGCTCTTCAGATAAAAAGTGTCTTTCTTGTACAATGTCCAGTGTAGTCTTTAACACTGGCGATGTCAGGAATTTGTTGGCCGGTGGGAGAATATAGCACCACTGTGGCATCCCTAACTTCTTTTCTTTCTCTTCAGACTTAAGGTGAGAACTGGGAGTGACATAAGTACCCCCCCAAGAAATATTTTGCTTTTTTTGCATTTAGGAGTCACAGTCATATTGAAGTGTCAATAAATACAGAGATTTATATCAATTCACAGGTGAATTTCACTCTTCATAAATGAATCATTCAGGTTTATAGATCAGTAATAAGCCATTAATAAGAACAACGCTTAAGGGCACGTAAGTAGTCAGATGATTAAAGAGCACACCACAGATCTACAATGGACTGTTTGACCACTTACCTCCTGGAAAAAGGGGCTTAAGAGCATCTGGACCGAAATCCATTTATTAATGACGAACATTTATAACTGCAGATTTGATGGCTAATTAGAGTGAGGGAGAGAAAAGCCATTATCCCCATGACACTCAAGACTGTGGTTACTAATGTTAGTAAGTCATTAATTAAGGGTCATTACTTTATCAGTGTCCGATAAGCCACACAGTCTTATAAGTCAATAAATACTCAAGGGTGTCTCACTTTCTTCTGCCTTCAGGTCTGCAGCTACAAACAATCGCCCCCGATGAACGTAAGAGCCAGCTGAAGACGCAAAACACGCGTCATGTTAGAGGGGAATTAAAAACCAGACAGACAGATTTTTTTTGCAACCTGTTAACCCCCAAATTTGGTCTTTGTAATAATTTATAACTGACCTATAAAGCATGAGTAAATGATTTATTAATAAGTACATGATTTATTAATGATCAATAGAGCTAGCAGTTATGCTTTTAAAGAAATACCACCCGTAGAGTTGTGTAGTCTGAAGTCCTAAAACACGGCATTTTCTGCATATTCTGTTCCCTCGTCCCTCGTTTTTTTGAATTTTGATTGATGCTTTGAAAATCACACAAGTGAAGATAATCTTGCTGAACCAAAGTATCAAAAACTTGCGTTTGCCACAGAGATTATTTTTAGCGATAATCCTAAATTCCAATCCAGAAAACCCCCAAGATAGGCTTTTTGTTGAGGGAAGCAGGGCGATGCGAACTTCTGGGTTGGTCTACAAAAATACCTCATCTTTGTTTGTTTCCGCTGGACTCAAATGGCACTAAAAATGGAGCTGAAAATCTGATGATGCACGGTGGAAAAAGAGAGAAGTCTTCCCCCTTGTTTTTAGTTGCTGGGAGCTTCACCCACTGCACTCCTCCGTTTTGTAATTGTTGTAGTAGGATGTCATTGTCTTGCTTTAATACTTAGAGAGTTAGGCGGAAACTTTGTGCCGATGCCAGGATGCGTAAATGTGAATTGTGTCAAAATAAGGCCATTATTTCCCCGCTGTGAGCGCACACGCGGAAATCTGTCTCCAGAATTGTTCAAAGCTGGTTTTATTTAGGACCCAGCACGCACTCATGCCACCCCACTAATGACGGGACTTAGCAAGTTTAACCACTGACACCGAGCACCTTCCTTCCTCATGATTAGAGACATAATGGCTGTATTTTTGCTGCCATTCCCTTCCTCCCTCTTGTACATCTCTTAACACCTCTTCCCATGGCCCTAATTCATTTAAACATTTAAAACAGGGACCTCAATTATTCATGTCCCCCAGCCGTCTGTGGCCGTGGCCTGGCCTCCCGCGGCACCCCGGTGCAGAGTGTGTCTGGATGGACACATTCCCAGGCTGCTCATTAATTGATGCCTCAGTTGACGCCAGAGGTCTAATGCACTCTCGCTCTCTGCTTGCTTTCCCTGCCGATCCGGCGTGTCGCCTCCTCCCTGTCTCACACGGAGGGTGTGAGGGGTTTTTGCAGAAATGTCATGAAGTCGTGCTAAAAGGGCGACTTCACCCCACTGACCCGCTAAGAGGAGAGGCTATGTTAGACATCGGTTTAGATCCGGAGGAAAACTCAGTTCGCGGCCAGATCGCTGGAGCCAAGACTGGCATAAGTTGACAAAGTACAAGTCTATTTTTTGTTCTTCTATCTCTTAATTCGTGATTCATTTCTCTGGTGCAGGGCGTCATGTTCTTCATCATTCAGCTCCGTGTGTGGGTGGTGGCTACTTCCTCTGCTGTTGCCTAAATTAAAGAGCAGTGTGTAACAGAAGGGAAGGTTCATGGGGGTCATCGTACCGAAATATTCATCACAGGGAACACAAGTAAAGTAATTAAGAGCAGCAAAAGCACACAAGGAAGACTTTCTGTGTTTTCTGCCCATTAAAAACGAGTAGATGAAAGGATGAAGTGTATGCTCCGCGTCATCTCATCCTCATAAATATTGAAAATGAAGACCACAAGAATTTCTTCCTTTTGGAAGGCCGTAGGCGACCCTGTAAAGCAAAGCGATAACAGCTCTCAACAAGTGCTAAAAATAAGTGAATATACGGATCGTTTCTACTGCTTTCTACTCTCCAGGAAATAGCCAAGGCCTCGCACAAAACATGAGTACCACACTGACAAAAGCTCCCGCCTTCTCTCAGCTACTCATCTTTCCTGTGTCACCAAAATAACTGCCAGCTACCTGAATGGAAGCATTATAACATTAAATGGTGTTACAAACCGAGGCTTACCCGAACTGTATGTGCATCCAGGAGGAACGTTTGTAACGAGTTATGAAGTAGGGGCCCGTGTCCACGTAGCGTTTTTTTCTTCTGAGCAGCAGCTTCTTTTTTCAGTTGTTCCAAATGAGCAGTGGCCGCCCAGAGAAAAGGCCCAGCGTCCTTTTTCCGAGTTGAAAAACTGTATTTGCGTCTCTAATGGATCGTGTCGTGCACCCTCATCCTCCTTGCTCTGATGTCCTGATGTCAAATAAAAAACAAAACTGACAGTGAACTGCAGAAGGGGCTGTGTCGATCATACGGCGGCGGTTGTCGAGATCTTGCTGTCAGACGAGATGCACGCGCAACGATTTTTTTCCTCAGTGCACAAATGCTTCGTCTCAGCCCTCCTGAGCGCACAGAAAGCGCCGGGAAGAAACTGTATGAGGACTCGGGGCCCTGACAAAGTAGTTATCAGTCGCACCAGCAGTGTGTGTCATTATGACAAAATGTGGTCCTAGAGAAACCTTTTGTAGAGGCAACTAACACAGAAGCACTTTGAGTAATTGTTTACATGACTGTCTGACTGACCGTCACTGCGTTAGTGTCACGACTGTGCAAGGTACATTCAGCAAACTTCACTGGTGTGTAGTTTAGATCCAAGTGAGTGAGTTCACAGATGGTTGAGGTCTGGGTGCCACGTATCCTGGTCACAGAGGAGACTGCAGAGCACTCTTGTCTGTTTCTTTAAAAACCTGGAGGAGCACAGTGGGACAGGGAGGGCGAGTGGACCTGCTTTATTATGCCTCGAGAATGAATGAGCACAGAAGTTGAACCAAGACCAGATCGATTTTTCCAGACAGGGGCGTACATCAAAAACACACACGTTTGTTGTACCTTACTTTACGGGGAGAACACAAACTCCTCATGTTAGTTATGTCGTGTGTGTGTGTGTATATACGCCAACATCCTCTTTAGACTTAAGCATGGTGGAGATAACCACTCTTTAACAAATGAATGATGTTTCTCCCATACATGGTTTCATTTTTGTGTATATTTAGGGCATTTAGCAGACGCTTTTGTCCAAAGTGACTTAGAAAAGTACATTTGTCATGAGACAGAAACCAGAAATCACATGACAGAAAAAGGAAAGATTTGAGAAAAAAGGATCACATTTTGTAAAAAAAAAAAAAAGTTTTTCTTCTGTCTTGCGACTCTATAGTTTGTGAATCACCGCTATGTTGTTTTCATTGCATGAGCTTTCGTTTTAGACCTCCACAGCTGTGCCAGTGCCGGAGAAACTTCTGCTCACTATTTTTTTTCCTAGTTCTGTAAACCAAGAACGGTCGTTCTCGGGTGACGCAGAGAACAGGATGCAGTGATGGTGTCCTCACAAAATAGTGTTGGAGGGGACTCGGACGTGGGGAGGTGTGCCCTGGCATTAAAGCTGCTTTAGTCCCTGCAAGAGAAAAAGCAGCTGTTATCTCATTTACATTCATACCGCTAGCAACCAGGTTGAAGTGAAGTGCTATTGTCACCACATCGGTTGCTAACTTGGAGGTTGGTGTTGTTTCCCGTAGAGACAGGGATTAAAAAAACCCGCTAACGAGCAGATAGCGGAAGGGTGGAGCATGGAACTGAAATAGTTGTTCAGTGTCAGGCTTGTACCCACAATCTACATCCGGAGAGTCAGACTATTCTTAGCTTCATTTAGTATCATTTTTAATTAACAACGCATTCTTCAATTGTGTTTTTGATGAATGGATGAATTTTGCTTGAAGGGATTTTTTCGGTTGTTTTTTTAATGCTTGACCTCGATAACAAGCTGTAGAAAATGAAAATAAAAAAGGAGTCCTGACTCTTGACTGCTTTTTTTTTTTTCCCTCCCCAAGAAACACAAAGCCTGCAGTACAAGAGCCTGTCATGGATGCCTGAGTACCAGCCTGACCACTGTATTAGAACCACGCAAGAAATCAATTCAGGAAATATAGAGGCAATTATTTTGTCTCCCACATTCGCTGACAAAGTAGCAGCTAAGCGAGCCAAGAAAAAAAAGTGCAGAATTAAAGAGAGGGAAATAAAAAAAAAAAAAGTCTGCACTGTGTTGTTTTGGGACTCTATATAGAACACGTGGGTGTTTTTGAAATCATGCATACCTCTGCAAGGCAGCTGTAATTAATGAGGACTGTGAATGTTATTGATTTGCTGGAGCCTATACTGGTATTTTGCCATGTGCGTTGTCAGAACAGAAAAAACGGCTAAAATTAAGATCAGGTCGGATTTCTGAGGTCATTGTGAGTGCTCAGTGTATTTTTGTTTCTTTTGTTCTGTTGCCTGAGCAGTCGGTGCGTTGCAGTGGGTCTTTTGGGTATATGAATCATGCGCAGTATATCTGTCATGCCCATCAAGTTCATTCAGTGTCAGACAAGAACATACAGTAGAAAATAGACTCAGTTGTCTTTGTTAATCCTCTTTTTGTCGACTCTAGACGTTTAAGCTCCTTATTGCGGGCAGATTGGTTCCAATTTGCCGCAGAGGACCGCAGCACAATAAACACAAGTAAATTTGGACGATTAGTGAAAAAAAAAACTATTGGAAAGTCAGTTGAGTTAAACAACTCGTACGACTTGATAAGTTTTTGATTCATGAGTTGGCCTCTCGACTATAAAATCATCCTCATCAGAATGAATTCCTGATTGATTCCATCTTTCGTTTACACGGCATTAACCGTGCGTGTTCTGGCATTTACTCCCGAGTCAGATCTCAGAACCTCACTACGCTCACAGGTCTCTCATGCAGAGCGTCTCAGCCTCTTATTTTCCCGCCAAATGAGGTGTGCGAAGATCAGCTGTAAGCCATCAGCAACAGAGGCCAAATGGAAGGGTAATGCACTCCTCCTTATGCAAAGATGCACAGCTGCCATGTATGTATTAGCATTTGGGAACAACTCAAACCTCATAATCCACTTGATAATTAAAAAGGGCACTCCCCCCCCCTGCATGGCCTATTATCTGCAAATGAGGTCTAGAAGACACATTGTGGGAGAGGCAGGGAGGGAGTTCATAGCTTGACAGTTAACAGTTTGTGGAGCCTCCACAGAATTAATGCTGTGAGACTTGAGGGACAGAGATTCTGTATTAAGATATGGCATATCTTACCCTGAAGGCCCCTCTGGCACCACTGGGATTGTGGATCTGGACATGGACATTTGCATTACACTGAGGGGTTGTGGAGGCATTTCCCCCTCCGCCTCGTAGGGGCTGGAGCGAACCCGGAGAAGACTCGGCTACGGATAGAGCCCGTCCTTTCCGAAGAGCATGTTCTATGACAGGACTGTAAGAATCTGACAGAAAACATCCTCCTGACCACTATGAGGAGAAGAATAAATCTTCAGTGGGAAGGAAAAAGGAAATGAAACGGTTCTGGCTCACTGCTAATGAGCTGTGATATGTTATAGGAGCTGTCTCTTCCATCTGTTCGGAAAAAAAAGAAGAAGAAGGAAACTAAAACACCACAGCGATGGTGGTCTATATGTGTCTTGCGCATCCTTTCCCTCCTTCCAGGCATTTCGGTGCTCGTGTAAAGCTGCATCTCAGAACAAAAGATGACCCGCTCGTCAAGTCTACTATGGATAAATAAAGGTTAATACATTCAGCTTTTTCCTGCGATACGCCAGTGTACAGCAGCATCAGATCACTGAGGGTGCAGTGGTCTGTTCTACAACTATCTAGCTTCAGAAACAAGGTTCACTCAAGCTTATATGTAATTATAGAGTGTGTACTCATAACGATAAACTGTTGTAACTACTGTACAACATGAAATCTATTTTCATAGCTCTGTCCTTTTTTTTTTATTGTACCACATTTTTGCAGAAATATATAATTCATCCCAGCTTCCGCAAAGTAGTTGCTAATCTTCCTGGGTGTCCTTATTGACATTATGACCAAAAAAACATACAAATTAAGATTGCGTAGCATCAGTAATAGCATCAGTAAGTACAAAACATACAGTCTAATCCAAACATTCAAATGTTTCTAGCCGTTTCTGATTCAGTAAGTGCGGTCATGATGTTTTGTGAGGCACTAATCAGTAGCAAGTGTTTTGACATGTGACATAGGTGTTGTGTTGCAGAGATAGCGAGGCTTCTGAAGGTAGCATGCTAACCAGCTAGTCCTGGCCTGTCCTTGTCCAAAGCTCCTATGCTTGTAGTGTGAACTTCAACACTTCCCCGGGGCTTCAAGCTCCAAGTCCGGACCGCTAGCTGCACTACTTACTCAGCTAACTGAGCTATCTAGCTAACGGTAGCTACAGTTAGAAGCTGTGACTGATTACCCTAATGATATGCAGTGACAAGCTTCATCAGGGTTAGCTTCTCTGTTGAGGTAACGTCAGTGATAGCATCACTGACAGCCTTACGTCAGTGTTTGCCTCTCCGACATCAGTGTAAGCTTCCCGAGCCAGACATTTTACAGAATTTTGTAATTTAGGAACGTTTTCAGTTGGAAAGATTGTGTTATATCACCAAATTATAACAGAACTCCGGCAAACTCAAACCAACATCTCTCAATCATTGTCTCATATCTGCCGGTTAAGATTTCTCATGAAGAAATTAGTTTTCAGGCCCTTCATTTTAAGCGTTTGTTTTCTATTTTGTTTCAGCCGAACCGTTCGACTGTCTTTGCTCATTGTCTTCTGATGCTGTGTGTGTGTGTGTGTGTGTGTGTGTGTGTGTGTGTGTGTGTGTGTTTTATGTCCTTTCATCTCCCTGCGTTTCTCATCTGCTGGGAATCTCAGTTGTGAATTTGTCTCCAGGAATACTATTGCATTGATTGCCTTTCTCTTCTGAAGTGCGCGCATAAACGTCTGCTGCATGTGTTCTTTATGAGTATACCTGAGCATTGTGTCTATGTGTGCGTGTGTGGGAAGCACGGGGCTCTGCTTACGAGCGCCCTGGTAGTTGAGCCCTCTGAAGGGGTGGAGCAGACACTGAGTTCAGACACACCTATTCATCACTCTGAAGCAGGGAGTTCATTAAAATAGCCCACGCAGCCTCCTCCGTGGCTCCTGAGCCGCAGCCAGCCTCCCATGCTAAACAAACAGGGTCAGAAAGTGACGTTAGTGCTTCTTGATGCAGTTCAGCAATAACAAGTGCTGAGAAACATAAATCCTCAAACTAGAAAAAAAAACCCCAAAAAACGCTGTTTGCTGTGTGCGTAGACACAACTGTCTTGATTTTATGTACTTAATATTTGTTTACTGCTGTTTTTCTTAGAACATTTTTTTTTTAATGGCGTTGTTCTGGCAACAGTAATCGAAATTTCAGACACAAAATTATGTGAAACCTCAACTTCAAACATCACGGTTAGGGTTTCAGAAAATCACCGCTCTGCACCAGTGTTCAACTAAACAGCGATAGCAGATGGAAACAGCTCTGACCTCGCTCTTTTCAGGCATATTAAGGCGCTCAATTAGCAAATATTAAAGACCAGAAAAAAGAGAAAAATGCAACACTTGGTGGAGTTTTATTTGAATTTGTTTTACTAATACCCAAAATCGTAAACCTTCGTCTCTTACCTGCTCCCTGTAGTCCTCTTGAATGAATACAGATGTTTAAAAGATGTAAAAT